>NC_071509.1:136604210-136907240 GCF_027887155.1 Malaclemys terrapin pileata | reverse complement strand
CGACCTGAGACTGTGGTTGGTGGACAGAAAGCCAAAGAACCCGCGACACGCCGGGCAGCTGGCTGATGAGTTTGTAAAGAGCCGGTCAGGGGGTGGCAGGGAGGAGCCCCAAAGGAACAGGCCCGCCGCGATGCAAAGAGAGAGTCACCCTGGGACCTCCCAAAGGGGGAATATGGGGAATCCCCTCCCACGGGGAATGCCCAGCATCAGGGACAACCGACTGGCTCGAGGGGACCCACGGGACCTGAGCTGCTATTACTGCGGCCGAAGAGGCCACGTTCGGGCCCAGTGCCCCAAGCTCAAGGACAAACTAAGCAGACCGAACCCGCACCGGGTTAACTTGGTAGAGGCCCAGACGGACGAGGGGCAGGCTTCCCACGCAAGAGGGGCTGGCAGCTTATCAACTGCTCAAGAGAGAGAAGGGCCCCCGGCCAGCTTCTCTGGGGGGCCAGATGCTCCGGATTCAAAGTTCTCCGTTTACAGGGTTGGCGCGGGGCTGTCCCTGCGGAGCGAGTGCCTTGTTCCCCTGGTGGTGGATGGAAAGAAAGTTTATGGATACTGGAACACGGGCGCAGAGGTGACACTGGCCCGGCCCGAGGTGGTGGCCCCAGATCGGGTGGTGCCCAACACCTTCCTGACCCTGACCGGGGTGGGCGGGACCCCATTCAAGGTTCCCGTAGCGAGGGTACACCTGAAATGGGGGGCCAAGGAGGGCCCCAAGAACGTGGGAGTGCACCACCATTTGCCCACTGAGGTGTTGATGGGGGGGGACCTAAAGGACTGGCCAAGCAGCCCCCAGACCGCCTTAGTCGTGACCCGTAGCCAGAGCCGGCGAGGGGCACTACGCCCTGACCTTGGGAAGGATGTCCCACCGGAGGCACCGAACCCTTCCCGGGTGGGGAGGGAACACCCAAGGACAGGCCGCGGGGTGGCTGGGGCTTCCGACCCAGCCGACGAAAGGGAGCAGGTCCCCATCCCTTCCCCAGCCGCCGAGTTCCAGGCCGAGTTGCAGAAGGACCCCTCCCTGCGGAAGCTAAGGGACCTGGCTGACCTCAGTGTGGTACAGACCATGAGGAGAGGATGCAAGGAGAGGTTCCTGTGGGAGAAGGGGTTCCTGTACCGAGAGTGGGCTCCCCCGGGGGAAGTGGAGTCGTGGGGGATCAGGAGGCAGCTGGTGGTTCCCCAGAAGTTTCGCCACAAGCTACTGTACCTGGCCCATGACATCCCTCTCGCAGGGCACCAGGGGATCCGGCGCACCAGGCAGAGGCTGCTACAGAACTTTTACTGGCCCGGGGTCTTCACCAACGTCCGGCAGTACTGCCGATCCTGTGACCCCTGCCAGAGGGTGGGGAAGGCCCGGGACAAGGGGAAGGCAGCATTGAGACCTTTGCCCATCATAGAGGAGCCTTTCCAGAAGGTGGCCATGGACATAGTGGGACCTCTCAGCAAGACAACCTGGTCTGGGAAGAAATACATCCTGGTGGTGGTAGATTTCGCCACCCGCTACCCCGAGGCAGTGCTCTTATCGTCCATTAAAGCAGACACTGTGGCGGATGCGCTGCTGACCATTTTCAGCCGAGTGGGGTTCCCCAAGAAAGTCTTGACGGACCAAGGGTCCAACTTCATGTCGGCCCTACTCCGGTGCTTGTGGGAGAAATGTGGGGTCCGGCACAACTGGGCCTCAGCATATCACCCCCAATCCAACGGGCTGGTGGAGAGGTTCAATGGGACGCTAAAAATAATGCTGAAAACATTTATGAATCAGCACCCGCAGGACTGGGACAAGTACTTACCTCACCTGCTGTTTGCGTACAGGGAAGTACCCCAGGAGTCTACCGGGTTTTCGCCTTTCAAACTGCTATATGAAAGGCGGGTAAGGGGGCCCCTGGACCTGATGAGAGACGAATGGAAGGGGAAGGCCACTCCTAACAAAGAGTCGGTGGTGGAGTATGTCCTGACCTTCCGGGAACAACTTGCCGAGCTCATGGGCCTGGCCAGGAAAAATCTGGCCAGAGCCCAGAGGAAGCAGAAGGTCTGGTATAACCGCACAGCACGGGCCCGCGCCTTCGCCACTGGGGATCAGGTGATGGTCCTCATCCCCGTAAGGAAAAACAAACTCCAGGCCGCCTGGGAAGGGCCCTTCAAGGTTGTCAAGCAACTAAACAAGGTAAACTATGTGGTGGAGCTGTCGAACCGGGCACACCACCACCGGGTGTACCATGTGAATATGATGAAGCCATATTATGACAGGGGGAATATGGTGTTGGCCGTGTGTGGACAGTGGGAGGGGCAGGGAGATAACCCTTTAGTAAATCTATTCCCTGGGACAAAAGTTGGCTTCCCCCTGGAAGCAATTCCCCTCTCTGATCGGCTAACCCCTGCCCAGCGAGCTGAGATCGGAGGGGTGCTGCATCTGTACCAACAGCTGTTTTCCAACCAGCCTGGACGCACTAATCTGACTGTCCACCGGGTGCAGACAGAATCGCACCCGCCTATAAAATGCTCCCCCTTCCGAGCCACAGGAAAAACTGCTCAGAACCTGGAAAGAGAGGTCAATGACATGCTGGCTTTGGGGGTAATCCAGCCGTCTTCCAGCCCTTGGGCCTCGCCGGTGGTGCTGGTCCCCAAAAAGGACGGGTCAATCCGGTTCTGTGTGGACTATCGAAAGCTCAATGCCATCACTGTAGCCGATGCCTACCCCATGCCCAGGCCGGACGAGCTCCTAGACAAGCTGGGAGGTGCTCGGTACCTTACCACCATGGATCTTACAAAGGGCTATTGGCAAGTGCCGCTGAATGCAGATGCCAGGCTGAAATCGGCCTTTGTCACCCCTCTGGGGCTCTATGAGTTCCTGACCCTGCCCTTCGGCCTCAAGGAAGCGCCGGCCACCTTCCAACGCCTGGTGGATCAGCTACTGAGGGGGATGGAGAGTTTTGCCGTGGCGTATATCGATAACATCTGTGTCTTTAGCCAAACCTGGGAGAACCACATATCCCAGGTTAGACAAGTGCTGGACCGACTCCAGAAGGCTGGGCTGACCGTAAAACCGGAGAAGTGCAAGGTGGGAATGGCTGAGGTATCCTACCTAGGCCACCGGGTGGGAAGCGGCTGCCTAAAGCCGAAACCAGCCAAAGTGGAGGTGATCAGAGACTGGCCCACTCCTCAAACCAAAAAGCAGGTCCAAGCCTTTATTGGGATGGCAGGGTACTATCGGAGGTTCGTGCCCCACTTTAGCGCCATAGCCACCCCCATCACTGAGCTGTGCAAGAAGGGGAAGCCAGACAAAGTGGTCTGGACCGAGAAGTGCCAGGAGGCTCTCTGGGCGCTAAAGGAGGCTCTGGTCAGTGGCCCAGTTCTGGCAAACCCAGACTTTAACAAGCCCTTTATGGTGTTCACCGACGCCTCAGACACAGGACTGGGGGCGGTGTTAATGCAGGAGGATGAAAAGGGGGAAAGACACCCCATCGTGTACCTGAGCAAGAAGTTGCTACCCCGGGAGCAGAACTACGCAGCCATCAAGAAGGAATGCCTGGCCATGGTGTGGGCCCTCAAGAAACTAGAGCCATATCTCTTTGGGCGTCACTTCACCGTGCACACCGACCACTCTCCCCTGACCTGGCTGCACCAGATGAAAGGAGCCAACGCCAAGCTCCTAAGATGGAGCCTGCTCCTGCAGGATTATGACATGGACGTGGTCCATGTGAAGGGACGTGACAACCTAATAGCGGACGCATTGTCCCGGAGAGGGAGCCCTGAACTTCCCCAGGTCACTGGTCAGAGTGACCCCGCTCAGTTCAGTCTCGAAGGGGGGAGAGATGTACGGAGCAGGAAGCAGGGCAGATTTGACCTGGGAATGTTGCAGGGGGGTTGCAGCGGGGATGTGGGACTTCCCTTGAAGGAAGCTACCTGAGCTGTAACCTGAGCCAGGAACGGGGGTGGGGAGAATTAACACCTTCTGCCCAGGAGACTGAACAAAGGAGAGGAGCAGCGGGAGGGGCTGGGAGTTTAGTTTCGGTTGGGGCTGGGTGGTGCAACGCAGGGAACCCCAAGCTGGGGTCTAAGCTCCCTGAACCTCCCAGAGGGACCTAATTGAGGGGGTCTGGTCGTACCTACACGCTCTGCTTGAGACTGTGTTCCTGTCCTTAAATAAACCTTCTGCTTTACTGGCTGGTTGAGAGTCGCAGTAAATCTCGGGAAGAGGGGTGCAGGGCCCTAACTCCCCCACAATCCGCAACAGGGAGCACCTAGATTCCCTGCGTTTTATTTGCTCACCCAAATACCTTGATAGGGCCTGATCCTCAGCAGGCATAAACTGGTGTAGTTACACTGAAGTCACGGGACCTTTACTGATTTATACCAGCTGATGATGTGATTCATGGAAACTACAGCATAGAAATAGTATGCCACTCGGTTTTAAAGGAAACTCCCCATTGATTTTAATGAAGAGTACATTATATGGATATTTCGTAGGGCTCAGTTGTGTAAGCCTTATTCACATTGGTTAGCAATCGATCAGGCACATAGTCTCATTGACTTCATTGGAATTACATGCGTGAGAAAGGGCTCGTTGTTTTGTTTAAGGCAGTGGTTCTCAAATTTTTGTACTGGGGACCCCTTTCAAACAGCAAGCCTCAGAGTGCGACCCCCCTTATAAATTAAAAACACTTAAAAACATATTTAACACTCTTATAAATACTGGAGGTGAAGCCGCATTTGGGGTGGAGACTGACAGCTCGCGACTCCCCATGTAATAATCTCCTGACCCCCTGAGGGGTCATGACCCTGGGTTTAAGGGCTGTACCACTGGGCCTTGAAAGAATATATGGAGGAGCAGTGTGGGTATAGTTGGAAATATATCATTACAGTTTGGAAGAATGGCCAAGTAGTTGGTATTTACAAAAACACAACTTCAGAATAGAACATGGATCTTTCTTTTCAGTTTAAAAAGTCAAACACAGGAAATTAGAATTAAAAAGTCTGCCATACTCTCAGGGATTCCAGCCGCTTTGCACTGCTCTGGGGTTGTGAAGGGATTTCAAGGCAGCTGGATTTGGCCAGCTGAGCAGTAACCCATTGTGGCAGTGCTAGTAAAGGGACAACAGGCCCTGACACTGTCCCATCCCAACACAGGGTTGGTACGGGGCCCTAGGATACTGTTACCAGCGGGCAGAGTTTAGAGCATTTCCAAGCTTGCTATAAACTCAGTGAGGGACATCCCAGGGCAGATCAGGTCAGTGTATCAGGGAGCCTCAATTGTTTTCCCCAGCTTCCATGTTCTGAACAAATCTTGGTGCACAAGAGAATTTCACCCACAGGGTCTGTTTTCACGAAAACATTTTCAGGAACAAGAAGAGAGAAACACAGGAATATTGGAGATAAAGGCTGCCGCCCACAGTGGAACATTTTCCAGAGTTATCCATGAAGCATCAGATGCTCTTTACTCAGGGGTTGGACAGGGCTGGTTTGCATCTGTCTGGTGCCCTGGCACATTCTTCTAACCTCTACTTCTGTGCCCCGTGCTGCTATGCTACATGCACTGGCAGAACAGCTAATGAATTTAACAAGGTGTCTGTGAGATCCATTGAAGCAACAGCGCTCCATCGATCTTGTTAATTTCTGGCACCTCTGCTTGCAGCAGCAGTGAAGTGGAGCAGGGCAGAGGCAAGGGATGGAGGAGCTGAAGCAGGAGGGGGAAAGGCTGGGGAAGCAGCAAGAGACTGGTAGAGGAAGGCAGGGAGGAACCAGAAGCCGGAAGGAGGGGAAAGGAAAAGTGGAAGAGGGCGTAAGTGGAGAACAAGAAAGGAAGCAAAAAAAGGGAACAAACTCAGAGTGAAAGAAGAGGAAGGGAGAAAAAAGACAAAGGAGAAGAGGTAAAAGGAAATACAAGAGAGGAAAAGGATTGAATCAAAGGAGAGACAGCAATCACAAAGAGAAAGGATGGATATAAGCAGGAAAACACCACATGCATAAGGAGTAGAGAGGAAAGCATGCAGGAGGTGGTGACCCTGTGATGGCAAATGGTGGAGCAGGGTGAAAATGATCCGCTGTAACTTTTCTCCATGAAAATAATGACATTTTGGCAAAATGAGATTTTTATGAGGAAATTTCCACCCGAGTGAAAATGTCGCAGGCTTTTGATGAAAAATTCCACAAAACATTTTTTTTTTAAATCTCTTTCTTTGCCATATTTCATGTAAAATGAAATATGTCCTCTAATCAGCTCTAGGGGTAGATCCTGCACTCAGTGAAGTCTTTGCAAAACTCCCATTGGCTTCAAGGATGCAAAATCCGGTCTTAGAAGCTGGCAGCATACATGCAGCGGGAAGAAGCGAAAAAGACATGGGGAAACAGCACAGAGAACTTGGGGAGGACTGAACATAGAGTGGGGTCACTGCCCAGCAGAGAAAAAATAGGCAGGCTTCATTTACTTTGTTGATTTTATATTTACAAATAATTCCTGTTGGGCGGAGAACTATCTACCCTTTCATTTTAATAGACGTTGGGGTAGGCCATAACCATGTAATCATGTAGCAGTGATCAAATATTTCTGATGAATTAAACCCTGATTAGGTGCAAATACAAACTAGTGTGGGATGTGGTTTTACATCCATTTCATATGACACAATTTTGAGGAAATATGGAAGAACTTAACATGGTGAGTGGTGGAAGGCAGGGACGGTGAGAGTGGGGTATCTTGGGATTGTGGGTTTAGTGAGTGGGGAAACCGCCACACCTGGACGTCTTAGGCATGTGCTTAACTTTAAGCACTGGGAATAATCCTAGCTGCTTCCACTTTTCTGCTCAACTCTAGTCATCCTTCCCCGACCCGATTTCTGTCTGGCGCTCTTGGCATGTCCCCTCTGCCGTGTAGATGGTGAGCTCTCCGGGGCAGGAACTGGAGTCTTTGATCTATGTCTGTGCAGCCCTGGGCACAACGAAATCATCACAGAAGCATAGAAATGTCAGGGTGAAAGGGACCTCAGGAGGTCATCTAGTCCCGCCCCCTGCACTTGATCCTGGACTGAGGTTCCTAGGGTGCTCCAGAAATACAAATAATCAAATAAATAAGATGCTGATGCTACCTCACAATGCACGAAGTTAAACAGGAGCGTGCTTGCAGGACTGGGGTTTGAGATTGCAGGGGTAGTAAGTGAGGAATGTTACGACTGTGGACATGGCAAGTAGGACCTGAGTGAGAGGAGAGAGGCTGCTACATTTTGACCTCTGCTCTTTAATGTTATTTTAACTCTCATGGAGGTTTAAAATCCTACCTACATTGTGGGGGGATTTTGTACCCTGCGGGGTGAATTCCACTGAGCAAAACTGAGTTCCTGTGACAAATTGACTCCCCTGCTGCAGGGCAGGAAAAACATTAAGGTTCTGGTAGAGTTGGGTTATTATTTTATTTTAAATTGATGCAACAGGCATATTGGCCAGCAGAGAGAGAGAGAGATAGAGAGTGTGTGTGTGTGTGTGTGTTGTGGAGGAAAAAGTTTGCTAGGGCCTAAACTTTAGCCAACTAAAGTTTAGGCCCTAGCAAACTTTTTCCTCTACAGTGTGTACGGATCACAAGGGGTCATATTCCTTTACATTCTAATTCAACATCTGTGATAACCTGACTTCAGTTTAATCCTGCTGGAAACACACTCTCTACGCTCAGTTTGAATAAGTGACAGGATAAGGCATAGACATCATTACACAAACAGTACACGCCATTTAAAAAAGTAGCACACAGTTCACCAATAGCCCTAAGGCATTTACCACATGACTTTAATGCCGTGGATTCAGTCTGAGCCGATCAGGCTGGTCTCAGAAGTATATGCACATGCACACATAAAAGGTCCCCCAAACTGTTCACCCAGGGCCTAATTCTGCATGGTGGAGATAGAGTTCTGCTACTCAGAAGAAGCCGACACCTCCTGCCGGAATCCAGTTTCAGGCTGGGCCATAGTGTAGAATCTGAGTTGTCCTTGCAATATTATATACGATTCAGAAGTACAATGAATGATCAAACTGATCCTAATTCTCCTACTAACAGCTTTGTTTTGAACTGGATGTTTTCCATGCACACTCTGGGCCTGATTCTTATTGACGCTAAGGCCTCTGGCAGTTTAAATATAATTTATGGCCAATTTAAAATCTCTTTACACCGCCAGGATTCAGAACTCAGAATCCAGCTGTGGGCATTCATTACACAGACCGAGATTTGACTGATGGTTCTCAGTTTGTCACTGTTGCAAAATCAGGCATATCAATTGTACCTAAATGTATTTGTATCTTTTCTAGGTAAAAAGCATATGCTGTGACATCACTTCCTGCGCCTGACTCCCCACTCGCAGTGTAAGTGAGGAGGGACCCCGCTGCAGCCAGTCACAGACAGCGAGAGGACATTCTGGCCCCACTGTATTTACTTGCAGAAAACTGTGCCAGCAACAGAACTTTTTAAAAAAAAACAACCCATAATACTCCCGTTGCTATTATGCCAGAGAATGGTTTGTCAGTTATTCAAACTCAAGTGTAAATTTATTTCAGTAAAGGAGCCAAGGTATTGGCTGCAAGCACAGTGACCGTAAGTTCAACCCTCTCGTGCATTTGTTATCATCGACACAGGCTATAAAAGATGAGGCTTCCTTGGAAACTGCTGATTGTGCACAACAGTTAATTGCTTCCCTTCTTTATTTCCCCTCCCCCAGATCTCCCTACTACATTGAAATCAATGTGTCTTCTCCCCACCTCCAGCAAAGCAGGTGAAAACGATCAGAAAACTACTCACTCCAAGGTCACCTGGGCCACCGCATCCATTGAACTATATCCATTTTCCATGAAGATCTCTGTGTACCGTCCCATTTTGATGGCTTCCAGCCATTCACCGACGGATCTGTAGGCGCCACTTCCCAAGGGGCTATGTTCTACTAATAAATTCGACACTCTAAAACAAACAAAAACATCAGTTTGAAGATGTACCCAACACCAATCATTCGCTTACTGCTTTTTTGTATTAAAAAATAATTTTATTATACTTTCCTAGATAAACCTGATACTTGTGTCCTTAATTACATCAAGAGTTACTTACTCATAGAATCAGTTGCATTAGTCTGCTTACTTACACATGGGAGTAAGTATTGCTCAATATGAGTAAGGGTGGCAGAACTGGGCCTTTAAATACCAAGGGTAGTCTACCTACTCCTGTCAGTGGGAGTTTTACCATTGACTTTGGTGCGAGCAGTTAGGCTAACGCTGAAAACTTTTGAAAATCCTGCCCTTTAAACTATTTTAGCAGCAAAAAGAAAAGATGAAAGTACAGGTCTGTCTGTTACGTTCCGCAGTCAGCGCCTAAAGCGAAAATCGCGTATAGTCAAAATTACATTGAGTGTAATGGCGGTCGGAATCGCCCGCACTACAGAAACAGTATTTAAATTGTTATTTTTCTCTCTTTTTTTGTTTGTTTTTGTTTTTGCTGACTGCATAAAGCTGAAATCGCACATGTTAAATGCGCCTAAGATGCGACAGACCTGTATCACAAAGGACCAGATAAGCAAGAATTTGCACAGATCACAACCTGCCTCTTTATCTGTTTACATTATTCACTGCAGCATTACTCTTTGCACCATTCTTCTGCTTTCAAGAGCACAAAGGAGAAGGCCCCAGAAGAACAATGCTTTTAGCACTCCTCAATGTCAGTAGTACTGCTCATTTGTAAGGAGGCTGCCTTTCTATATGGTCCCCGCTCCTAGGAGTAAACTGCTCGAGACTGCATACCTTCAGGACCTCAGTTTTGTCATTCTCTTAAATCAAAGCGTCCAGAGCCCAGAAGCCAAAATCTATTTCTAAGCATGTCAGGAGGAGAAAGACAAACACAAATCATATTCCCCAGTACTGAGAAACTAGACTGGTCTGTGGTTAGAATATAAATGCCTGATTCTGCAAACTTGGACAAGATTCTCAAAAAGTGCTCAGCGCCCAGCAATTGATTAAATCAGGCCATGGACTCAGGAGATTGACTTTACGCACCCATTTAAAAAAAAAAATCTTGGCCTATGATTCAAGTCACTTAGGTCATGGGAGTTGTTCCACTGAAGTCAACAGAACTATTTGTACTGTGCCTATCAAAGTGAGGTCCCATTCTTGGTTGGTCACTAGGTACTACTGCAATATAAATGATAATCCCTAGCTTTTCTACAGCACTTTTCAACAGTAGATCTCAAATTGCTTTCCAAAGGAGACCAGTATCATTATCCCCATGTTACAGATGGGGAAACTGAGGTACAGTGGGGTGAAGGGACTGCCCAAAGTCATCCAGGTGAGCTGGGGATGGAACCTATGCTTTCCAAGTGCAGGTTAGTGATTTATCCACTAAGCCACGCTGCCTAATAATACATTTGTGAGGGATGCTATCCACAGGTATCAGCATTTGCAAGGTTTAGCCCTGAATATGTAAATTCAATTCAAGTATACCTGACTGGAAGAACATCCAGGATATTATATTATTTAGCACTTCAGGAATCTTCATATATTTTATGATTACATTAGTATTATTTGTTTACTTAATGGCTATACTGAAGGGTCCAATAAAATGTAAATATTGCCAGTAACAACAGCATAATGCTTTCACATAACATTTTAAACACAGAAGGGATTCAAACTTCCTTACTAATCAGAACAAAAAAGTGGATTCTCAGTACAAATGCCATGAGGTATCTACTGCTGTGCACACATTGTAATGTCACTGTTTCCTCTTGTATTTGTATGAATGGGGAATTTTTAATACAGAATATGTTATTTTTGAAAACATCCTTTAGTTCTGCATTGTATTTAACTAAGGGTTGAGTCAGTAATGTTCTATTATGGATAGAGAATGAGATGGGTAAAGGGAACTTGACCACAAAAAAAAGGCTGTTCGGATACACCATTCTCTTTGGCAATACTCACATTAGTAGACATTAGGAATTGCTTGAAATTGTACATGCATTAACATATCAGCAAAGTGCTTAGCACCTAGAAGAAATGGTTTACTGACCATTTTTACTTTCTCTAGTACACTCTGATAGAACAGTGCATGAATCACTACACAACATGCCCCAAAATGATTATTCCAAACTGAAAATGAAAGAGAAGAGTTCCACATTTTATGCTACCCTCAACCTTTTTTATGCAGATGTGCTAGGAATGACATTACAACTGATTGCTAATAAGATTCATTCTCCAATGGCTTCCTCGGAAAGTTAATGATGCGTGGAAAGAAGCCTGAAGAATCATGCCTACTTTGTATTTAAAAATGACGTGTACCCCAATAAACAAATGTTGCCGCATAGGTCCATATCTTCAAACGTATTTAGAAACCTAACTCCCGGAGTTCTGTGTCTAACTTTTAGGATCTGGGCTATGGTGCCAACTGAACCGTTCCCAACATGTTGCTTATGTCTAGACTGTTGCTACAGTTAGTCTCGTCAATATAAATACTTGTGTCATATCCTCCTCATGCTGAAAAGTCAACTCTTATAAAGCCAGGGCCAAAACTTCAGCTGGTGTAAATCAGTGTAGCAGTATAATTAAGAAGTAAGTAATATAAGGCTGCAGAGGAAAAATGCTATGCACCCATAATAAAAAGTTATTCTTCCCAGGCTTCTGCCATGGTGGTAAAATTGTTATCTGAGATGACTGGCCGGCAGGAATTTACCAAAATATTTATACTTCTATTTCCTACCACGTCGACCTTAATTGTAGGCTTGCATTTATCATGTTTCATACTAATATTGCATGCTGGCTCTTAATGTATTTTAGAAAATTGTGCACTTTTTTTTGGAAACCACATGGATTTGTTAAAGTTTGAAAATCTGTTAGAAGTGGAGGTAAACACTAATGGACTTCCGAATGATTGTGGTAGATTATATCAGGGTAGGAATGCATCTGGTTTTACTAGTCCCCAGAATTTGCCCTAAAGGATTTCTTTCCTAATCATTACCAGGATAAAGTCAACAGAGAGATAATTTGAGTGATGTTTCTTATATACTTTACAGGCCAAATCCTGCCCTCCCTTTCCCTGGGTGCAAATCACAAGTAACTCCATTCTGTAGCTATAAACATAGCTGCAACTCAAGCTTCTCCAAGACAGATCATGATAATTTCAGCATTGATGCATTTATAACGTGATTGAACTGCTCATGTATCTGCCCATTTAAACAGAAAGAGATGATTTGGGAAATCTATTCTGGACACAATGAAGCTTGTGGTACATCCTCCAGGGTCTGCACAGATCAGAGAGTCAGAGCTATTTCAATGCCAGGGTATTATGACATGAATCATGCATAGAGAAACGGAACTGGCCTGGATTTATACCTGCTCGACGCATTAACCAGTGTCTTCAAGCTGCTCGGGTTACGGATGAGCTTGTCCAACATGCTGACAATTTCGTCAAACTTGGGCCTGCTGTTCCGATCTTTCTGCCAGCAGTCGAGCATTAGCTGGTAAAGAGCAGCCGGGCAGTCCATGGGACTTGGCAAACGGTAGCCCTCCTCCACAGCTTTTATCACCTAGGGGAGACCAAACAAGAGGGTGGGTTGTTTTCTTGTGCCAAATGCAAATTGTTTTAACTAAAACGCTTCATGCCCATCAATTCATCCATTGTTTCTTACCAAAACACAACACAGATCTCTGTCAAACATGTCCCTGTCCCCGGGATCTTTAATAATCAGGAAAGGAGGGGGTGAAAAATTAATTTCCATTAACTGAAAGAAATTTGATGAAGAGCCTCATGTAAATTGCCACAGAATCACTGAAGTCAATGGGCCAAATCCTCCGCTCCGTTTCAATCTACAGGCCTGAGATTCAGCTCGTGTACGTTGCCAGAATTCCAGTGAAGGCAGGCAATAACTTTGTCGAAGTCAATGGACCTACCCCAGTTTACACCAGTTGAGAATCTGTAATCCATCATGTGTATCTGTTCTTGAATTCTGAGAACAGCAGCATATGCTCTTTTTAGCAATTTCTCGGAAAAGGAAATATCTATTTTTTAATTTAAAGGCATGCGCTGGACCACACATTTGTTTTGCAACAATAAAAGTCCACCTTTATTTCAAACCAGACTTTGAATGCTAAATGATGGATAGAGTCAAGGCTGAGGCGGCGTGGCCATCTCATACATCATTCAAGAATGTTGGGGTCTAGTCATTTGTTATTGTGTACAAATTTCTACCAGGAAATGAGAATGCCTGCATGATGGTACCTGGCCAATAAAAGCAGAGTAGGATTAAAATCCATTGATTTTAAATGCAAATGTAGAAAAATATGGTATTTTCATACCATGGCTCTGTGTCTAAAAGAACAGTTACAAACGTGTGCTTTCTTGTTTCCTTTAGTATGAAAAGACATGAGAAGAACACACACTGACTGCAAAACAGACCTTTTTTGTTGTTTTAAATTGAAGACAGAAAATAATCAAATCCATTCTGCTTACAAAACAATTTACGTTCACCATTTTGGTGCATTTATTAATTGAAATTTATAAGGTAGATTTTTAAAAGAGGTCAGACCCAGCAGCTCCTAATTAGGTATCTAAATCAATCACTGGATTTTCAGAAGAGTTCATCTTTTATTTAGGCACATATGGTATGTGACTATTCCAAGATAGTCTTAACATCCCTTCCTGCATACTCTGTGCTCATAGTCCTGTTGACTCAATGAGGTCGGAGGTTGCTGCCATTGATGGTGAATGTTATGTGATAAACCATGGTGCTCTGCTTGCGTGGATTTCAAAGAATACCTTGCAAAAGAGTCTCTGTCGTTTTAACGCCCTGCATGACTTATAATTACACCCATCTAACACCATTGTTTTCAAATACAGTCAGTAGTTAGCAAAATTGTTCTTGTAATCTTAATCCAGATTGCGTTCATCTGTGGTAAAGGCAGTAAGGCAGACCCACTACAGGCAATCATTTTTATTAAGAAGGTTACAAAATGCAGGCCAGCTATAATACCTGAGTTTGCTGATAAAAGTCATCTCACATCACCCTCCACCGGGGAATCCTGTCTAGAGCTGGTTGGGAACTTTTCAACTAAATGATTTTTCATGGGAAAATGCTGTCGAGACCAAAACCTTTTGCAGAAAGGTATCGATTTCAACATGAGTTTTGTCAGGAAGGTTTCTCATATCCAGCATGGAATTAATGGTAAAATCAGAGAAAGAAGGGGAAAGACTTTCAGAATAGCCAACAGCCTGGTGGTTAGGGAACTCTGCTTGGATGTTAGAGACAGGGCCGGTGCTACCACTAAAGCAAACTAGGTGGTTGCCTAGGGCGCCAAGATTTGGGAGCGCCAAAAAGCGATGCCCCCAATTTTTTTTTTTTTTACAGCGTTCCTGGGCTGGGCTGCCAGCGGTGCGCTGACACGTGCGGCTCAGACTCCCTCTCCCAGCGCAGCGGCCACTCCACTTCTCCCATCTCCCAGGCTTGCGGTGCCAATCAGCTGTTTGGCGCCGCAAGCCTGGGAGGGGAGGAGAATTAGAGCGGGGCGGCGTGCTCAGGGAGGAGGCGGAGCAGAGGTGAGCTGGGGTGGGGAGCTGCCACACGGCTCCCCGGGCTGACGGGGGTGGGGAGCTGCTGCAGGGGGTGGGGGGAGGGGTGCCTCAGAGTGGGAGGGGGGGCGGGGAGCTGCCACAGGGCTGGGGGCGGGCGCAAGGTGGAAGTTTTGCCTAGGTTGTGAAACTTCCTTGCACCGGCCCTGGTTTGAGATCCAGCTACAGGACCGTGCTCTCACTAATCCAGACCAGGACTTTGAACATGGCTCTCCCACACTCCAGCTGGTCTAACCACTGGGATTCTGGGGCTCTCTCTTTTCTTATTTCATGAAAAAAATTGAAATGTCTTGGATTTGGTTCACATCAGAACAGAAACAAATGCTGAAACCTCAATTTTTTCAGGAACTGGAATTTTTGTATTGCAGCCAGCCCTAGTTGGAATCCTGGAGCAATAGCTCCTTTCATTGGTAGCACTGACCCAGGAGGGGAATGAGGCCATCAAAGCTTCTACCAGCCCGAAATTTGGTGCTATCAAGTCTTCTAAGGACATGTCCTAGTGAACAAAAGTACATGGTGCATTGTATTTTCATTGGGTGCTGTTGGGTACTGAGCACTTCTGAAAATCCAGCCTCAGTGTCTACATCAAGTAGACCTTTTGAGCCAAAATGAAGCCCCATCCAAAGCCCTCTGATGTCAATAGAAAGACTCCCATTGACTTCAATGGCCATTGGAGCAGGCCCGTGGTTCTTCTATCCCATTTAGGCCAGAATTAGCGAGTGGTCTTGTTCTATGATAATAGTTTTGTTCACAGCACAATAAGTAGGCCTGACCTACTTCTGTTATCCAGATTCTCTGCTTTTTGCATCATGTTTCTAGTCTCTCCTTCAGACCAAATTTGCAAGCATCGAATAAAATCATCCCATGTGGCATGGTCAAAGGATCATGTAGTTCTTAAGCACTGTAGCTGCATGTGTATTTATAACACAGAGGGATCCTCCTCCAAGATACACCAAAAAGAATATGGTAACAAGATGTGTAGCAGACAAGCTGGAACCAGTACAGAATAGATCGGAACCACATCTGGAGTGAGGCTAGGTACATTTTATATTCCTGGCACTAACGTCAATAAAGCAAACTCAGTTTAAAGGATGTTGTCCATTCTGGCAATACAATGTAAATGGTCTCAAAACACTGTAAGATGCCACGATGCTGCGGCATCTTTTTTTCACGTGCAGATGTTCTCAGGCCTCCAGTATGGGAAAGAAGCAGCAGCTATCAAGGCTCTGGAAGCAACCGCTATATGGGGGCACCACACAATTTTGTTCACTAACACATGCACCCTTAGAAGATTTGATGGGCCAAACATTTGGGCTGGGAGAAGACTTGAGGGCCCTAAGCCACCCTGTAATCACTGCAGTCCATTTACAGAGCAATGCCAGTTGGCTCAGGGCTGCCTGGTGGAGAATGAACTGGGATGGCTTGTGCTAACACAGGTAATATATCTAACCCAATGGTTTCACTAATTTTAAAGCCAGGAGCAACCACAATCATTTAGTCTGACAACCTGCATAACACAGGCCAGAGATTTCCACCCAACAATTTCTGCATCAAGTTCACATCTTGTGGTTGGCCTAGAGCATGCTTTTTAGAAAGACATCCAATTTTGATTTAAACACTTGATTTGTAGCCTTCTGAATAACAGTGACTGCCCACATTGATTCTCCATATACTGCTGTTAACAAGGAAAAAAACAAACTGAATTACAATTAGGAGAACAATTTTGCTAACCTCTGACTATATTTTCAAACAATGTGTTTTAACTGGCTGTAATTATAAGTCCCACACGGAGTAAGAATGATGGGAACTCTTTCACGAGTTGAAATCCATGCAATCAGAGCACCATGGTTTACCACATAACATCTACCATCAACGTCAGCAACCTCTGATTCTTTGGCCAACAGGGGTGGGAGTTGAGTATATGGAAGAGAGGAGGCAGAAAACACTCTGGGAACAGTCACATACCACAGTGGGAAACACCCTTGAGTTAAATTTGTTTGTTTACTATGATCCATTCAGTTGCCAAGTATATGCAATATAGGCGCAGAGGTAATCCAAGCAAAGCTTGGACAGGAACCAATGCTAATTTCAAGAGCTAAATCTCTTATTAATTCTCTAATCTGCACGTTTTGAAGAGCCAGACTCATGCACCTCTTTTCCAAGATGCGTTTGTGAAATTCATTCAATGTCCAGCAGGATGCAACTAAATTAATTTTCTCCTTTTTTTTTTTTTTTTAATAAAGGGTTCTAGAAAATGTCCATGTCTGAAATGTTCACTATCCACAAGAGTGATTCCTCTGGTGGTGGAGTGTTATCTTGCTGACTCCAGATTGAATCCTAGTTCATAGCTTGGCATTTACCTAACATCTGTGGCATCCCAGTGCATTTGTATTACAGCCAGTTAGAGACTGCAATGGCAGAAGAGACAAACTCGGGACCAAATTTCTGCATTCTCTGCATTGGGCATGGCAGAAAGTTTGTGTATTAGATTGGGATAATCCCCTGGTAGGTGTATGTAGTGTCTTAAGAGACGACTAAGAGGGGATATGATAGAGGCATGACTGGTGTGGAGAAAGTAAATAAGGAGTGTTATTTACTCCTTCTCATAACACAAGAACTAGGGGTCACCAAATGAAATTAAAAGGCAGCAGGTTTAAAACAAACAAAAGGAAGTATTTTTTCACATAAAGCACAGTCAACCTGTGGAACTCCTTGCCAGAGGTGTGAAGGCCAACACTATAACAGGGTTCAAAAAAGAACTAGGTAAGTTGATGGAGGATTGGTCCATCAATGGCTGTTATCTAGGATGGGCAGGAATGGTGTCCCTAGCCTCTGTTTGCCAGAGGCTGGGAATGGGCGACAGGGGATGGATCACTTGATGGTTACCTGTTCTGTTCATTCCCTCTGGGGCACCTGGCATTGGCTACTGTTGGAAGACAGGATGCTGGGCTAGATGGACCTTTGGTCTGACCCAGTATGGCCATTCTTATGTTCTTCATCGTAAACTTCCTTTAAGTAAGGTAGCAATTGAGATGGAGAGACTTAGGGACACGGTTGCTTTGAGTCAGCAAAACAGCACAACTGTCTGCCTGGCTGAATGCTTTCTCTGCCCTCTTTGCTATGTGTGACGGTAAGATACTGTGAGGTTCCTTCTTTGCTTGGATGTTACCGCTGAGCAGGAAGGACAGATAGGATTGTTCCGTGCGGCAGGTGATCACACAGCCGCTTATGGCGAAAGAGTTGCTAGATAAAATAAGGGAGAAGCAGGAAGTCTCCAAAGGAACTTTTACGGTCAAGGTAATTGCTAACGCCAAAAGGACAAGACCATTTTCTTTTAAACATTGGGTCTCCTGTTCCCCTCTGTGTGTTGGGAAGAGGTTGCCGCCATGGACAAGGGGAGTTTTGCCCATGTGACATGCTCCCTTCATCCCAGAAGTCTCTCTGCAGAGGTGGAGCAGGTAGAAAGGGGCAGTGATCAAATGCCTGCTGGTCTCTGCTAGAGTCTTCCCAACCTGTCTCATGAAGTTCCTGGAGCCAGAGGACCTGTATTTTTCTTCCACATTGTGAAGCCCCCTTTAGAACTGCCTTTGAAGCCTAGCTCCTGCATTCGGTACTGTCCAGGGATATGTAGGAACCAGGAAGCAGAGTAGGCAAGGGGAATTGGAATGAATACCTCCTGCAGCCCCTGGGACCCATGTGTATCTTGGAGGATCTGTGGATGAATGGAGTGCAGCTTCTTCCTGGGCTATGGGATTCAGACCAGGGCAGAATTCAAAGGGAACTCTGTGAATTATGTTTCCCAGGCTTCTCTCTCCCCTACAGTGATTATCCTGGCTTGGAGGTAGGATGGTACCCGGCATTTCTTACAGTGCTGGCCTTAAAAGTAATACAGTCCCCTTAAAATTAATATGGTTTGGATCTTATTCATTCCGCTCTCTATGCAAGGAAATGGGAATTTGCTATTGACTGAAAATCATATGTCAGAAAAAAGCCAAACATCTAACTCATGAGACAATCAGAAAGCAGCTCACCAGCAGAATTATGAGAACTGGTCTGGTATTCTAGTGACCAGTCACTACTCAATCATGCCTATAGTGAGAGTCATGTAGGGCCAGATTTTCACAAAAGCTCAGCTCTCAGTTAGGCACCTAAGTAACGGGGCCAACTTTTCCAAAGCAGCTCCCTTTGAGGATAATGACGAGTGCTGAACTGTCTTAAAACCTGTCCCCTCCTTTAGATACATACCTAAACGGAAGCTGAGCGCTTTTGAAAATCTGTCTCCGCTTGGGGGTTCTGAGCACTTTTGAGAACGTCAGGGTAAGTGAAGCATGCAAATGTCATGAAAGGCCCCGTAGTGTCTATGCATTACCCTACAGTCATTAATCACTTGACCGCTTGCTTTTACTTATGCAGAACCCCTGCTTGGTTCAACGTGCAGGCTGGAGTGGGTGCGGAGGGTGAGGCAGGAGGCACCAACTTCTTTTTAAACAACACAAAATTGCTGCTGTCACTTCACGATATAAAATCATTTATTTCCCTGATGAAAATTAAATTGATATTCTATCTATCCATCACATTGATTAATTGTACCATACTATACTTCATTATATTATTTTTTAATCTTCACTGAATACTACCCCGCCCCCTCCATTCACTGTGGGCTGGATCTATTCCTGGGTGTTATATCTGCATAGCACCAGGGAAGTCAATAAAGCTATGCTGCTTTGCATTACCTGAGGGCCTCACCCACTGTCTGACCTGCACACTGAATTCATTCCCGTACAGCTGCTCCCCACAGAGCACAGAGATTGTCATGCTTCTCCCAGAAGCCCTTGCTCACTCCCAGTCAGATGCCTGAACGGAGGCAGTGCACAATCAAAATCCAGGGTATACAGGCCCCTTCAGGGTATAACCTGGTCTGAATTGCTGTGGTGAGGTATGAGCTCCTTTAAGACCAGGCATTCAGGGTGCTTTGTAGTCCTGAGGGAGAGCACCTGCCCGAGTTAAGGCATCCGGCGGGGAGCAAGCAAGGGCTTCTGGGAGCAGCAGGCTACATACAGCCCTCTGTGTGCTGAGCGGAGCAGCTGCTGCTGTTGTCTGTGGGCTGCTGAGTGTGAAGGCAACCAGGACAAGAGAAGTCCTGTTGCTGGGATCCCAGCGGAAAGGGAACGAGGGAAAAGGTTCTGTGGGAAAGCCAGGGTGGTAAGTAGCTCTGGAGTGGACAGCTGCTCCTCTGTGTAGAGGCTGGAGCTGGAACCTGGGATACAGGGAGGGATGGGGTCCCTCAACGCCTCAGCTGTGCCACCCGAAGGTGGGGAGGGAAAACTCTTCACTCCAGGGGTGGAGGGGCTGGCTTGAACCCCAGCAGCAATGGGGTGAAAGGACAAATTTTGCTTAAGACTTCTTAGTCCCTGGTAGCACCTTGTGTTTTGACCGGCCTGTGGAAGTCTGCTGTTCTTAATGACACTAAAGCACACATGCTTCCAGCTGCCAGAGAGATACATACACCCGCTCACAGTGGGACTGATGTGACAGGCAGGCCTTGTTCTGGCTCTCTGCACATGGGTGGTTTCACCCTGACGGAGGCAGGGGCCCTGACTCTGGCCCCAAGTTTGCAGAGTGGTTTGAGTTACTTTAGAATAAAAAAATAGCTCTATTATACCGGCAAGCTACTGCAGTAAAAGTGAAACAAGATAACCATCTCGGCCTGATGCAACTCCCATTCATTCAAGTTTCCTTGACTTAAACAGCAGTTGGACTGGTCCCTTGGATTGATATCCCCGGACTTTTCTTTGAACTCCCTGAAAACGACAGGACTTGAGTTTGCGGCATTTAACCGAAACGTTTGGTTTGCTTTAGTGTTACTCCTCTCTCTCACCACAGGGATAAAATGATGGTGCTACAGCTGGCATATGTTCTGCAGTGACTAAGATGTGCCAATCTGATGGTACATTGAATTAAAGCACAACCTTGCAGGACACTGGGCATTCTCAGCAGGCGCTCAGCACCTCACGGGCCCAAGTCTCTGTTCCATTATTATTATTTATTTGTATTACCCTAGTGCCTAGGAACCCAGCCATGGTCCAGGACCCTTCTGTGCTAGGTGCTGTACAAACAGAACACAAAGACAGGGCCTGCTCCAAAGACCTTACAATCTAAGTAGACTCATAGAATCATAGACTTTAAGGTCAGAAGGGACCATCATGATCTTCTAGTCTGATCTCCTGCACAACGCAGGCCATAGAATCTCACCCAGCCACTCCTGTAACAAACCCCGACCTATGTCTGAGCTATTGAAGTCCTCAAATCGTGGATTAAAGACTTCAAGGTGCAGAGAATCCTCCAGCAAGTGACCTGTGCCCCATGCTGCAGAGGAAGGTGAAAACCTCCCAGGGCCTCTGCCAATCTGCCCTGGAGGAAAATTCCTTCCCGGCCCGAAATATGGCGATCAGCTAAACCCTGAGCATGTAGGCACATATACCCCTAGAGTGTATGGCTCCATTGTGCTAGGCATTGTCTATGTACGATGAGAGACCATCCTTATTTAGGGTACATCTATACTACCCGCAGGATCGGCGGGTAGTGTTCAATGTATCATGGATCGATTTATCGTGTCTCATCTAGACGCGATAAATTGATCCCTGGATCGACGCCCGTACTCCACCTTAGCAGGAGGAGTAAGCGGAGTCGATTGGGGAGCCATGGCGGTCGACTCGTCGCCGTGAGGATGGCCAGGTAAGTCTAACTAAGATACTTTGACTTTAGCTACGCGAATAACGTAGCTGAAGTTGCGTATCTTAGCTCGAACTTCCCCCCACCCCGCAGTGTAGCCCAGGCCTTAGACTTCAAGCTCTTCAAAGCAGACAAGACAAAGGGTCAGAGGGGAAAGAGCGATGAAGTGTCATGCTCATGGTTAATGGCAGAGCAGGAAGAGGATCTAGGTTAAGAGTCCTATCCATTACACCGCATCACCTCCCTTTCTCTCAAGGAAGCAAGCACTCACTAATACAGACGGATCTCGAAAATTAAGCTATACTTAGGTAACTTTGTTTTCAGTTTTTGCTGATTTTTCCTGAAAATTCCCCAGGTTTTACAAAAAATAGCAAGTTTTTACTGATTTTCACCCAAATTTCGGACCATTCCAGTATATGGAAATATGGATTATGTTAAGAAAATCCAATCCATGACATTAGGTGGATGTGTTTATGTTACTAATAAATTAGTCTAAGTGTAAACGTGAGCTGGCTGCTAAAGTAAGGCAAGGTAGTAGAAAATACATATGCATACCCACGTATATGTACTATTCATATACAGTTCATGAAATAAACCACAGCTTACATTGCTTTTATTTGAAATACTCTTACTTTTATCTATTTGTTGCTTTTTTCCTCTCCTCCTGTCCCCCAATATTAACCTCAATATTTAGCCAGAAAACTGTGAAGTTAATTTTTCGTACTGATTTTTACTTATTTTTTAATTTTCATAATAAACACGGATACATTCCCACTAAATTTTAAATGAAATAAAAATGGAGACCAAAGGGCTTTTGCTATAGTTGACTGGACAAGTTTGTAAATGTAGCTGAAATTATGTCATTTATCAACAGGCATCCTTTGGCAGACCTTCATCTTTAAACATAATACTGATGGACTCTGATAATAACCACATCAGTGGAACTACAGCAGTCTGCCAAGGGAGACAGTCTTTACTCCATGCAGACTTACTTCTCTTTGTGCAAAGCTTGTTTTGAGCTGCTGCATAAAAGGACATTCAATAAAAGAAATTTCAGGGGAAAGCAAAATCATTTCACTGGGCCTTTTAAAAGCAGCTGTCACTTTCAGACTGAAAACACTCGGCCAGTTCTGTCTCTGATAGCAAAGAGTGGCTTTGGCAAGTACTTACATCTTGATTGGTCATCTCCCAGTAGGGCCTCTCTCCATAAGACACTACTTCCCACATCACTATCCCATAGCTCCAGACGTCGCTGGCCGAGGTGAATTTGCGGAAGGCGATGGCTTCTGGGGCTGTCCATCTGATTGGGATCTTCCCTCCCTTGTGTGAAAAAAAACAGAAGGTGGAGTGGGGGGGGAGAGAAAAGCAACATTTCTTACTGCATCGAGGGAGATTTTTTCCAGTTCCTGAATGATGCTGGAAAGAGATGTAGAATTTTAAAGTAAATCTGCTTGACAGCATGGGGCCTTTCTCCATATTATCTCAGCCCATAAGCAGTTGCAGCTGACTACTAATTGGCTGACCTGAAGGGTTGTTGTTTAAATTCCATTTGAATGCTGAAACACGTTTAGGATTCACATCTCCGTTATGTTGCGCTGGTTGGTAGGGGGAAAAGCCAAGTGCTCCAGCAATCGATACAGTGAACTTTCAAGAGTTTCTGACAGCAAATGGGGAAGGAACAAACACCTTAAAAGCTCTAGGTGACTCTGGGGTAATGTGAACCTCATTCAAATTACAGGGCAGGAGGCTGGATTTTATTTTACAGATCTTTGACCCCAATCCTGCAGTTGGAACCAGGTAGGTGGGCCACTGAAATCAACAAGGTTCCACATGGATGCAAAGTCAGCCAGTGCAAACTTGATTGCAAGATAGAAGCCTACCTAAGAGATGGGGAGACCAGATGAGTGACAAAAACATCAATGATTCCTTTTCTCTTTGATTATTATTGATTTTTTGTAATATTTCTTGCATAACTAATGTCTCCCTGCATATATCTAGGGATTTCAGATTTAGGGATTTCTCCCTGCTTTCTAATTTTTCAATGTTTAACTTTATGCAAATTATAATAACACTTTAATGATAATATAAATCATCTCTAAGATATTCAGGATTAAAAAGAGGATTTTAGTCAGGGTTTAAAGAATTGTTTTCCTTGAATTATATCAAAATAGGTCCCCCTTTGAAGGCCCTTGCTCCCAGGAATGAGCTACCCGCAAGGCTGGGGGATATTCAGGGAACCTCTTCAGACAATTTTTACCTCTGCAAAAACAGTAAAATTTGGGGTATATTTTTAGAAAACCTTATTCTTGCAATTTTTCTTCAGTGAAGCATTATTAGTTCAAACCTTAAGCCAGTGGGGGCAAGATTCTTAGCTAGTACCATTCAGCATATCATAACTGTTTATCCCAGATGAAGATCTGGCTCCAAGAAACCCTTATGTGCCTAACTAGGTTCTGAGCCTCTAATGTACAGGTAGACGCCAGTTGCCTACATTTTTCCAGGGTGAAATCTCCAGATAAGGTGGTGGCTCTGAGTTACTGGAGGGTTCTGAGCACAGATGGTGAATTTATGTTACATACAATATGATGCTTTAATCACATGTGTAAAAAAAAAATTACACCTGTTTGCATGAAGCTCTGTGGGATTTCTTTCGGAGGTCTGCAAGGGTCTGTTCTTGATTTTTGTTGCCTGGGTTCGAGCTGCCTGCCTCTAACAAGTTCTGTCTCAATGAGCAAGTCTACTCTGGACCTCCCGAAACATGGGATGGGCAGCACTTGTAGCTTATCAGTCACATGGCTTGGCCGCCTGCTCTTGTGCCTAGGACCTGCCCATGTTTTAACCACAGAATCCCAACTTGGATTTTCACTCTGGAGAAAGGAGTAACGTGGATGGGCTTAGTTCACACCCCTTTTTCACTCCCTTTTGGCTCTGTATCACTTCCCTTTCCAGGTCATACTATATTCCAACTATATTCAACAGGCAAGTGCCAAAAAGGAGCTTAACTTTAGACTTCTAAGTACATATTTAGGTATCTCAATAAGCAGCCTGATATTTCACAGATGTTGACCACCCAGCAGTCCTCTCTGAAGACAACAGGAACAACCGTGGTGCTGGGTGCTTTTGAGAATCAGGCAATTACTTAGTTGCCAAAATATACGAGCCTAGTGTTAGACTCCTATTTTTTAAAATAATCTCAGCTGCGTTACCTCATTTCTCACACCGATGCAAAGTTACACCTACTCCAGCTACCGAGTGCATTTTCTGTTACAAAATAGAGTAAGTCAACTGAAGCCTGCCCAGGATTGAGCCATCAGATAAACTCTCCCCACACCTGCCCTCTTCTGTGTGCAGCTTTGTTTTTTATGACAACGTAGAGCCCCATTTTCAAAAGAGCTCGGCACCCAACAGTTCCTGTTTAGGCCCCTACATATACAGCCAGATTTCAAAAGAGATCATGGCCAATGTAGGCACCTAAGTGAAATGACGCCTGATGGACACTGAGCCCATTTCAAAATCCGGCACCAACTGCGAGCGTGAGCACTTTTGAAAATGCCACTTGGCCGTTTCCCTCATTTCCTTTAGTTCAATGGTCCAGTATCCCCAGAACCTACCCTTGTTGTGTACGCTGCTTCAGGGTCATCTTCTAGGACTCTGGACAGCCCGAAGTCAGACACTTTGCACACTAAATTGCTGTTGATGAGGATGTTTCTGGCAGCGAGGTCTCTATGTACGTAACCCATGTCTGACAGGTACTTCATGCCTGACGCAATGCCTCTCAGCATCCCAACCAGCTGAATGACAGTGAACTGCCCATCGTTCTTCTGCAAAGATAAGGGGGGATTTCAATCACAGTGTGCAGTGTTCTTCACACCCTGAGTGACACACATGCACAAATAACAGAGTGAGGGGCAAGTCTCATGCAAAGTCAAATAGATGAATTCATAATTAATGACCATGATGTTCTGGCCCAGAGGCTCCTGAAGGTGTCATCGTTTGGAATAGTGATCTCTTAAGACTAAGCTGAGACAACAGAGTTCTTAACTCATGATTAGGGAATTACCTAATGTAACACTTATAGTGTAGACACATATCTATGTAAGCAGGGTCAGAATGAATTCTCCCCTGACAGCTAGCTAGGAGAGGGAGAGACTTCAGGAACAAACTGTATTTACATGCACCTATTCTGCTTAGATATCCAGCAGCTAGAGCGGTGTTGCTCAAAGTAATCAACTTTGGCTGGTGTTGGGTTACAAATCACTTTAGTACTGAATGCAGGGATAATGAAATGCTGTTATCAATGGTGCTGTCATTATGGTATGAATAAAGGGGAGGAGAACTGTGCTTAACCTGTCCCAAATGAGGCGGTCACCCTCAGTTGAAAGGACCCCAGTAAGCCAGGGGCTCAAATGCCAGACCCTTGTGAAAGTAAGAGGGGTGAGGACTCTCCCCAAGGGTCCCCAGTCTGGTTAAACCTGTTCCTCTCCACTGTTCAAAGAAAAGGCTAAATAGACTTCATTAGGAGCCTCTTTGTTACTTTAAATGCTCAATCCGAGCTGAAATCAGTTGTGGTGGGACTGTATGTCTGCCCAGCCTGCTAAGAGCTAAAAATCACTAAGGACTTGTCTACACTGCACTTTACAGTGCTGCAACTTTCTCACTCAGTGGGGTGAAAAAACACACCCCTGAGCACTGCAAGTTTCAGCTATGCCCCTCGTGGAGGTGGTGTTTTTATATACGCTGCGAGAGCTCTCTCCCACCACTGGTGCCGTGACTACACAAGGCACGTTAAAGCACTGCCATGACCAGCATTTTAACGTTGCTAGTAAAGACGTGCCCTAAGAGACTGAGCTGCAGAGGTCACAGTGGAGACGCAGGTGGCAACAGAAGTTGACTGACTGACGGGCGGCCGGCAGGAGCGGCTTGTGAGAGCGGCGAGCAGGTGGCTGGTGAGGTAGCCAGTAGAGCCAGTAGGCTGGTGAGGTGGCCAGTAGAGCCAGTAGGCTGGTGAGGTGGCCAGTAGAGCTGGCAGGGCGGCCAATGGAACAAGCAGCTTGCAGGGTGGCCTGAGCGGCTGGCAGGGCAACCAGCCAGAACAAGTGCTCAGATGGTGGAGCAAGGAAGGTGCCTTCTTCCCCGGGTGGGAGGTGAACTCACACAGATGCGCCTCTGAACACTGGGTCCTCATTGACCAAGGACAACCACTGTGAGTGGGGTATGGTGAGGAAGCAGAGGCGGGCATGGGGAAAGGGACCTTTGGTTGTAGAACTCAAGAACATGAGGTGGAAGGCACTGCCCCATGAACTCTGGGGTGGGTGTCCTGCTCACAGTTTTATGGTTATGAATCCTGCTTGTGTCATTTTCCCTAATTAATATCGGGTGACTTCTCTCCTTTCATTAAAAGTTTCTTTTCTACACTCAGACTCTGTTCTTGTGAGTGGGGGAGTATTGGCTCGAGCCGGTGCTGTGTTGTAAGGAACCCCTAGATATTGAACCGGCCCTGGTTGCTGCCGGCTCCACCTGGCAGAAGGGTTACATATGTAAAAACCCCATGGGTGACAATCCCTCCGAGTCAAGGTTGTAAACAACATAGGTTACATGCAAACCCCCTTTCCCCCCCATGTGTCTTGCCCACATGATCTAATCCTCACTACTGACAAAGTGCCATCAAAACACATGTAAAACTTTACTCCACAGGGTCATTTGGAGGGTTGGTGCCAAAATGCAGCTGTGTAAAGGGAGGTATGAAAACCAGTGCTTTTCGATGCAGAGCTCCTCAGAGAAAGAAAAAGAATACTTTGTATTTTGTTGTTATTCTATTTATTTGTTGTTATTTTATTTATTTGTATTGTGGTAGATGGAGCTAGGACTTGGGGAGCTGTAACTTCACCAGCACTTCACAGTATTTCTCAGGGGGAATGACCTTTACAGGAGACCCCACTGTCCGCCAAGAAAAACCATCTGAGCATTTTGAATCTTACCTTTAAAAAGGTGTCGAGAGAGCCATTCTCCATGTACTCTGTCACTATCATTACTGGCTTACCTAAAAAAAGGAAGATCACAAGTTTATTAGCTGCAATTCATCTAAAAGAAAACCCCCAGAGTTTGTCCACTCTGATTCTTAATGTGCACACACAGCCATGTTGAACCCATCTGTCAATCACAAACGTGTACAGTAACACAGCGAGAGACAATCCCTGCCCCAAAGAGCTTCCAGTCTAAATAGACAAGGCTTGCAATGGGTGGGATAAAGGAAATATTGTTATCCTCACATTAGAGATGGGGAACTGAGTCACAGAGAGGTTAGGTGATAAGGTCACACAGGGATTCAGGAGAAGGGCCAGAAATTGAACCAGATCATGAGTCCAGCCCAGGGCCTTAACAACCAACTCAGCTTCATCTTTTCTCCTTGAGTGAGCTGAAAGTCTGTGAAACGTGCTGTGTCCGAAGGAACCCAGGTTCCATTGCACCAGATGAAACTTCCCAACCACTGTGGGGAGCTAAGTTAATGGAGGAGGAGAAGGAAGTAGAGTGGCCACTCTTCCGGATGTTGAACTGTATGAGGTACTGAAGAACCTCTGCAAAGACCTACCAAAACCGGCACAAAAGGGAGGAAGTAGAACTTCCAATCACAACCCCCAAACCCTCTCCAAGCTCCAACCCAGAGCTGTGTGAAGGAATGTCATCACACACACGGATGCAAAAATGTACTACATGAGGTCTAAATGACATGACCTCTTGTACAAATGGGCGATATTCATTCCAGGTATCATTTCAGTGATGCTGGGGGGACAAATGTGGCCCGATGATTTGTGCTTCATCATGAGTGTTGCGGGTTCAGAGAGCTCAGTGCTATGCTGCAGCTCTTTTGCCCAGGTGGAACAGTGCTCCAGGTGAAGGCAATAATCAGTGGGAAAAACATGATTGATGCGTATCTAGAATGCCCGTTGCCCTTTTTTTTATTTTTTTTTATTTTTTTAGCCTATGGAACTCATTGCCACAGGATGTTGATGCCAGGAACTTAGTGGGATTCAAAGAAGGATTAGACACGTCTATGGATAACAACAATATCCAGAGTTAAAATAGGAACTACATTTAAAAAATTACTTTGGAAGTGAATACCCTACGCTTTAGAGTTTAAACCAATCTCTAACTAGTGAAGGCAGATCATCATAACTGCCTACTAAGGGTTTTTTGTTTGCTTGTTTGGTTTTTTTACACCTTCCTCTGAAATACCAGGTGCTGCCCACTGTTAAAGACAGTCCCTCAGTCCTGCGCTGCTTCCAGCAGCCCCCATTGGCCTGGAGCAGCGAACCGTGGCCAGTGGGAGCCGCAATCAGCCGGACCTGCGGACGCGACAGGTAAACAAACCGGCCCGGCCCGCCAGGGGCTTTCCCTGAACAAGCGGCATCCCAAGTTTGGGAAACACTGGACTATAGGATGGACAAGATGACTCAGTACACCAGTTTCTATGTTTAAAAAGAAGTGCATCCAATTACACCCAGGAACCCTACTGTGGTTGCAATTAGAGCCAGAATTTGGCTGTGGATATTAAGTATACTCTCTACTGAATATGGTAACAGAAAAAGGAAGGATTTTCTCCAGATATGTGTACTGAAAATATGGCCTAATTCAGGGAGTAAGAAAAAAGGTGATCCAAACAAAAGTTCCAAAAAGACTGCAGCCTCCAACAGTTGGTAGGAATAAGAATGTTTTTCCAACTCCATTTGATGAATTTTCATGCCCGAGTCATTTTAATGGTAATTATATATAGTTTTTGCTCAGTTTTTATATCTAATTTCTCGCTAGCTTGCCACAACGAGATAGCAATAATTAGTGTGGCTTGCTCCAGGCCTTGTAAATTCAATGAAATCTTATAAAGAACATGTAAATTATTTTTTATTTAAATCAATTTCCATTAACTAGCATGAAGCACAGACAAAAGAGAAACCATCAATTATTTCTAAACTGCATTACAATGACTCGCGTAGAAATGATCAGCTAAAGCGGCTGCATGTCATAACATGATTATAAAGGTAACTGCTCTTAAAATAATTTCCTATTTTGCTGTTTAAGTTGATCTTAATCTTTGTACATTCCTGTCATGTTAATTGACTAATAAATTTGACTAATTTATGGTTTAATAATCTATGTAAATAAACATAATTGTGTATTCATCAATCAAAACACTGAGTGCTGTGCAGATATGACCCTGGAGCATTGTGGGTTTGCATTTCTTTAATTTCTTAATGAGCATTGGAGTTACCCCCTTGTATGAGTTAAAGATTTGGCAGCTGTATTATTATTCATATTACCGTGGCAGCTCAGGGCTCTACGTGAGATCAGGACCCTGTACAAACATAGTCTCTGCCACAAAAGATCTTACAATCTAAACAAATAAGGGCAGGAGAGGAAACAGAGGTGTGGTCACTGGATGATCAGTGGCAAAACTAGGAACAGAACCCAGCTCTTTAGTACTTGAGCCATCAACCCCTTGCCACTGCCGCTCCCTCAACAGTGGTATCGCTCTCGCCATTGTAACGACATTTGGTGTTTGTCCTCTGTCGATCTTAGGTGCTTCAGGAAGGAGGGTGTGTATTGTAATCTCCGTGTGCAAGAGGGGGAATCTGAGGTATCGATCGGTGAAGTGACTTGCCCAACATCACAAAGCAAGTCTGTGATTGAACTTGGAACAGAGCTCTGTGGCCTCCCTATTCACTGGCCCCGTTCGGCTTCCCTGAGTCAAAGTTCGCTATAAAGCCCTAAGACTGTTTTCTGGGAGAACCTCTGACCTGGCAGGTCGGCCACCCCTGAAGTGAATGTTAAATGATTACCTCTCAGTGAGTGCTCTAACCACTGGTCTATAGAGCGATCCTCAATTGTCCTCTGGCCCAATTAATATTTAATTAAAGTGGGATGGCTTGAACAAGAGAGACTGAGGGAGTCCCATATCAGAATACCCCATAGTCAGAGCACTCACCTCAGAGAGGGGAGATGTCTATGCAAATCCCTTCTCCTCATCAGGCAGAGTGTGGAACTGATATGGGCCCCCTACATCCCAGGCGTGTACCCTAACCACTGGGCTAAGGGTTATGAGGGAAGCTCTACAATGCCTAAGTCCCTATGTAGATCTGAGCCTGTTCGCCTTTAAATCAGTACCACTGGTGACATAGCAGCATCTGCTAGAAACAGCTGTACAAACATAACTGGATTTCTGTTCTGCTCTCCTACTTCTTCTGTAGGAGCGGGGCAGCTCTTTTTGCCCAGAAGAGTGTAGAGTGCTTTTTCCAGGGAAGAGCTGGCAGAGCACAGCATCCTATAGACGAAGTACTCAGCACCTTGCAGGACCAGGGCTGGGGTTTCTTTCTTCCAGACAAGTTAAGGCTTGCTCAGGGCCTGGTATATTCCCATTCTGCTATTCTTTGAAAGGTTGTTGGTTTTTAATGTGAAAAAAAGTCAGTCTTTTAAATAAAAAGAGCCCATGAAACTCCCCAAAGCCCCTGCGGTGCATGTATTATAGCAAGATGTCTCTGTGCATCATAAATGAGTAATTGAAGGTAAAAGACAGGCTCTTCAGTCATAAAATCTCTGCAGACATCACTGCATTTATGGTGTGCCCCGTTTAAGGACAGATTGCAAAGGACTGTAAAGTTGGGTCCCTTATCTCTGACACTAACAGGCAGTGTTAGAGGAAGGATAGCAACTCAATCTGACACCACACTGAGGAGTACTACTTCAGGCTCCCAACTTCAGTCTCAATTAGAAGATTTCCTACCACTTATGTTTCATTATCAGTGTGCTGCAAATTGAGAGTAATTGTAGAATAAATTAGCATCATACCAGCCAACATGAAACTAAAATGACAAACAGAGTGAGATTCAACAAGTGCCGGCACAGGGACAGGGGGGTGGGAAGTCATAGGAGCCTAGATAAGAAAAAGACCCAAAAATCGGGACTGTCCCTATACAATCGGGACATCTGGCCACCCTAGTCATTTACACAAATTGTCAAGCATACACTGGTAGATCAGTGAGAAGGGGCACGAATGTAGCTCAGGCCCTGATCAGCTTTGTGAAGTGGACTTGTCTCTTTGTGGCACCGAGAGACTAAGTGAGAAGCCTGTGGCAAAGTAGGGAATTGAACCCTTCAGAGAATTTTTACTGATGAGAAAGTGAGGCGCTGAGAAACGATGTGACTTATGCAAGGGCACACAGAAAGCCTTGATAGAACACAGAATGGAATGCAGGTCGCCCAGTCCCAGGCTAACACCTAACCATACCTCCTGCCTCCCTCGCATTTGCACAGGGTAAAATGTCACTCCGTTGATTTAGCTAGGCACTTACAGGATTCAGGGTCTCTCATTGACTCCAAATAGGGCTTGGGCTCCTAAATCCCTTAGGCAGATCTAAAAAACCTCCCCATATTTATTATCCAGCATTCACTCTATTTTTCAGATGACTGTGTGCTAATTATGTAAACAATCCAGGACTTTGTTGGGGTTTGTTGTTTATATTGAAAGATTTGGTTTTCTTTCAAAATGGAATTCTAGCCTGATAAAGATCAAGAAAGGGGTCAATGGCTACAGTTTTGGATGGACCATTGAAAGAGGAGGTAAACATGGTCTTACATTACTTAAATTTAGATTACATTTTGATTTTGAATTTAAATTAATTATTTTCCCTCCAGCTCTTGAAAATTTTGGGGTTTGGGAACTGAACAGACTTTATATATAAAATTTCAACTGAAGTCAACAAACGGGCTTACACCAAGAGTGAGTATGACGTTACCAAGGGACAGGGGACTTGGAATGTAGAAAGCAACAGGTGATCCAGAATTTCATTAGATTATTCAGAACTTTTTCTTTCAGGATCCTCCCTCTTCTTAAAGAAACAGACTCTTAATGTAATGTAACTCTGGTTCTTTTAGTTTGAAGCTTGATTACATGTGAGCCAAGGGCACTGAATTAAAAACTATGCCTGTAAAATATTCCACTCTCTCCTGAACAGTTGCAGGAATAGTGGCAAGGAAAAGGCATATCCAGAAAGGACCTAGCTAAGACCTTAATACAAGTGGAGGCAGTTCACAATGGACCAGAAGCCCAAGAGACTCAGTGGTTGAAGTGCAGTACCAGTGACAGCTCTTATCCACCCATGCAGACCAGCTTGAAGGGACAGAACACAGCAATGGAAACAGACCCAGGGTTGACCAAGATCAGCTAACTTTTCTAAAGCAATTTTTAAACCCATTTCTGTGTTAGTTCAGACAACTTCTTTTCTAGGCTATATGGCATACGAAGGGATGCCATTGGTTGTATGGTATGTGTCAGTGTCAGAAACAAACAAGACAAAGTTAAAGAAGTTCAGAGGTGGAGCGGGCAGGGATAGTATTTTCCGCTTATTTAGTGGTGATTTTCTTACTCTCATATGAATTATAATATATGATGTAACTGATATACGTATCATATAGATGGAGGCCGATAGATCTGCAGTCAGGAGATTGGTGAACACACGATAACTTGCCTATGGCTGCATTACCTGTCCCCCAATCCCTCTCCCTGAGATTTAATCTCACATCCAATCCCCTGAGCAGCTTCAAGGATTTGAAGTCAATGGAAAGATTTGTGCAGATTTCAATGACTTTGGGTCAGACCCTCAAACAGCATTGCGCTAAGAAAAACCAACCCTCCTTCTCTAAATGTGGAATTCTGACCCACAAGTAACACCTATCCAAGGCCCAGGATGCACAAGACTCAGGCCTGGATCAGGCCAAAAAATGTCACAGTTTGATTTAGTTGTGGATTGGTCCTGCTTTGAGCAGCGGATTGGACTAGATGACCTCCTGAGGTTCCTTCCACCCCTGATATTCTATGATTCTATGATTAAAGTCCAATATTACACATCCCTGTAGGGCTAGACAAAAGATTTTTCCACCAAGAACCATAGAAGGGTCATAGAGATCATATGACCTGGCAGATCATGCATTGGCCTGAGACTGTGGTTCTGTTCCCAACTTGGTCAGTGACTTTGGGCTAGCCACTTTAACGGCTCTCTGCCTCAGTTTCCCCATTTGTAATAATGATACTGACCTCCTTTGTACTGACGAAAGTGCTACATAAGAGTTAGGTATTCTCATCATGTTGGTTTTATGCCTAGAAAGGCTATGTAAGGTTAACGCTGAGAGTGTTTGATGTTCTCTTGCTCTGTTGAACTCATGGTACCTAAGGCACAAGGCTTCTCATCCCAGGTTCATACCAATAAAACCTCTACACTATGTCTCACAACCATGTATTCCATGGTTAGTTAGATAGAATTGTTCATTGGATTTTAGCTCTTAAGTGATATATTTAAAAGTTACCTTTCATTGTACTAGTTATATACTTTGTAAATATTAATATAAAGAAGAGTAAAAAATGGTGCCTATTATTTTTCCTATCTAAATTTTTCTATAGGCAAAACTCAGAAATGGAATGAGTAAATTGGGAGGGTTAGGTTAGACCCCAAACTACCTGATTTGCACATACAAGTGCAGGCTGTGTGTACCCCCAAAGCCATAGGGTATTTTTCATTATTTTATTTTTTCCCCTAAATCTTTTAAGAAATTAAATCTAGTACAAACGCAATAAAAAGAGTCGACTGCAAACAAACATCACTTCTCAAAATACTGCAGCTAATGTAGATAAGCAAAGATAAAGTGAGTGGCTAGAACTTTTTACGGCATTTTGTTTTGCAAATCCCAATTAAAATACCTCATTGCTTTAAAAAAAGAACCATAACATTTGCGAAGCTCTCTCTGGTGACTGTGGGATATCATACGATTTTTGCCACAATACCGATAATGTTGGTATTTAAATGCTTCCAACCAACCTTTGAAGTTAACCCTCATTAAGTTGGGTAGACTAAAGTGGGCATTTCTCAGCTGAAGAATTTTTTTTTTTCTGCAAGGCTGAGTTAAAACTAAATAGGTTAATATTGTGAAAGCCCTTTGCAACAAACAAAAAGGCTACAAATAGCTTCCTTTAATGAAGTTCAATTTTTGCTGGAAACAGCCAAAAAATCCTGCAAATGATTAAAACTGGATGCCTGACACACCCCCCCCCCCCACTATTGTAAATCTGCAAAGCGCCAGATAAAGCTGGTTTGCACCACCTGGGGGATCTTTAACCCTATAATCTCAGTTTTGTTCCAAAACTTCGTTTGGACTTGAAAATGTCCATGCTTCTTTTCAGACCAGAAACAATTTGTCTGAAGCAAACCAAGCTGTTTTGGAGTGAAAAGCCAATAAAAACGTAACATCTTCCTGATATTTGCAAAAGACAAACAAGCACAACCCTTTTGTGTGTCTCTACAGCTCCCATATGGGCTGGTTGTTCAAGCTCAGAGATCCCATCCATTCAGTCCATCTTAAAATCTGGAGTCTGGAACAAAACTGGTCTGAAGAAATTATTTAAGGTTATTTTGCTACCCGACCAGTTAGACTCCAGAGGCATCGGTACTGGGATTATAGTCAATGATTTGACAGTTAACCTTTCCCCAGGAACCCCACACACTCCTGCTCCCAGTAAGGTGGATTTCTATTACTCCTGGCACTGCTAGCAGTTCTAGAGGGAGCTTGTGTTACAGTATATCTACATTGCAATCAGAGGTGTGACTGCAGCATGTGTAGACACACCTGAGCTAGCTTTGATGGCGGTAGCTTGAGTAACAACAGCAGTGAAGCCAGGTCGTAGCACAGATTGTATAAGCCCACTTGGGATCCTGGCTATGTATTCGAGTGACCAGTCTGTGCTCATAGAATCATAGAATATCAGGGTTGGAAGGGACCTCAGGAGGTCATCTAGTCCTACCCCCTGCTCAAAGCAGGACCAATTCCCAACTAAAGCAGCTCCAGTGGTACGGTTCTGATTATAATGTAGACATGCCATTAGTTAAGGTTATTCAGAGTCCTACCCAGTTCAGATGTGCTTCTGCCCCACTCCCCTGCTACCAGAGCTCCTACTGGCATCTTTTATCCCCAGTAAAAGGGCCACTCAGTGCAACAAAAATAAGTCTACTCACAGCACTGCAGGCTGGGAACTTGCTGCATTATTTAACTGCATCACAACAGAGTGGGAGGAAGGAAGGGAAAGGTGGAGCATGGCACCATCCCATAGTGTTCTGGGTAACCCAGCTAATCCAATCATGACAACTTTCCTGAAACACTACAACTTAGAAGACCTGTGTTCTTTTCCCAGCTCTGGTCACTAACTGGCTGGATGACCTTGGGCAAGTCACTTCACCTCCTTATGCTTTGTCTTGTCTAAATAGCTTGTAAACTCTTCAGGATTGGGAATACCTCTCATTGTGTGTGTACAGTACCTAACACAATGGGGCACATTGTGCATTTTTTAGTTTGTAGTTTTAGTAACTACAATATTCCTTCCTGGCTGTTTTGTGAGAGATGACAAGTTTAGCAACCTTTATTTTAAAGTTCAACAAGTTCTCCTGACTCCCAGGGTTATAACTAATATCAACCCATTTGCTTCATCAATGAGCAGAAGTCTACAGCAGCGGGTACGTACTTTTTGTGACAACACCTTCCAAGTGAATGATATTGGGATGGTCAAACTGTCCCATGATGCTTGCTTCCCCCAGGAAATCTCGTCTTTGCTTTTCAGTGTAGCCCACTTTGAGGGTTTTTATGGCCACTGGAAACTCGCGTTTTCCAGGCAGTTTCAGACGCCCACTACAAACTTCCCCAAATTCACCTGAAGAGAACAAAGTAAATAATTAGTGTCTGAAAAGTACCTTGCACATTTATGGACATTTCAGTACATTAATAACAATAAATGATGGTTAATGATAAACAAGGATGACATACATACATGATAGTAACACAAGAAGGGACAACTACAATTATCTAGTCTGACCGCCTGAGTAACACAAGCCATAGAATTTCATGCCCTCAAGATTGTTCTAGAGGCCAGAATCTTGTGGCTGAACATAAGTATATCTTTTAGAAAGACACCTAGCCTAGTTTCACAGACTCCAAGTGATGGAGAATCTACCACATTCCTAGGTAAGTTGTTCCAGTGGTTAATGACCCTCACACTTAAAAAGCTGCCTTATTTCCAAATTGAATTTTCCTAACATCAACTTCCAGCCATCGGATCAGGTTATGCCTTTGTCTGTTAGATTAAAGAACTCTCTAGTATCAGACATCACTGGAATAAATTGCCTAGGGCGGTTGTGGAATCTCCATCATTGAAAATTTTTAAGAGCAGGTTAGACAAACACCTGTCAGGGATGGTCTAGATAATACTTAGTCCTGCCAGAAATGCAGGGGACTGGACTAAATGACCGCTCAAAGTCCCTTCCAGTCCTATGAGTCTATGATCTATGATCTTCCTGTGTAGGTAATTATAGACCATGATCAAGTCACCTCTGAACCCTGTCTCTGGTAAGTTAAATAGACAGAGCTCCTTTAGTCTTCACTGTAAGGTGTGAGACAAGGCAGTTGCGGTCAGGTAATATCTTTTAACGGACCAACTTCTGTTGGTGGAAAGTACAGCTTTAGTGCTACACTGAGATCTTCAGGTCTTGGGAAGGAAATCAGAATGTCTGAGCTAAATACAACTTGGAATAGATTGTTAAGCATAAGGGTAACATGTTGTAGGTGGTCACCTGAAAGGAAGTGGACAATTGAGGGTTAGATTGTTATACATAAATGGTTTGAAGTGGGCAGTTAAGGGTAGCGGGCAGTCTGGTGTGTTACAAATTGTTGTCATGAGACATAAAACGAGTGTCCCCGTTAAGTCCGTGGTCTTTGGTGTCTAGCAGAGTTATGAAATTAAGTTCCCAGGCCTGTCTTTTTGAGGTATTGTGCAGGTTTCCTTTGAAGATGTATACTGAAATATAAGATATGGAGCTTTGTGAAAAGTGTTTGCCCAGGGGTGACAGGGCGTCTTTGTCTTTTCAATCACTATGCTCTCAGATGAACTCACATAAAAAATGATAGAAAAAAAACAAACACCTCACCTATCTTGCCTCTCTCATATCCTGGGATCAATATGCCTACAGCAATGCAGCAAACAACATTGGAAGGTGTGTTTTCTGCACCACAATTCATTCTCAAAGTTCTTCTCTGAATCCGTTCCAATTTTTCAACAACCTTTTTAAAGTGTGGACCCCAGAACTGGACATGGTATTCCAATTGTGGTCTCACAAATACTGTATACTAAGGTAACCACTCACAGTGGGCATACACAATACAAATATTTGACCGGCCTGTTCTGTGATTTTGAACAGCAATGCGATAAGCTCCTCCAGGATGTTAATGGCAGATAGAAGATGGTCATTAAACATAGCTCCATACCGGCTCCGATAACTCTTTCAATTGTTATGCATGAAGCTTCAATTTCCTTGGCAAATTCATGGACGGCTTGATTGGGGTCTTCATAGGTATGTGGGTCAATATAAGTCCTTACTCCGGGCAATTTAACTGTAAACATAAATTAAAATTTAAATGGCACATGTAGTGATGGGTGAGGATAATACTAAGCTTGTCTCTTGTGCCGACTTTACTCACACCGGAGAACACTGTCGAGGAAAAACGATTTTCATGCAAAAATTAATAGCTGAACACTTTTTAAATACTTTGTATCTTGAAATGCAAAGCAGGTAAGCACTGCTGGAAAAATGTTACATTGTATTATTTAAGAAGAATACGGTACACACATAACTTTCCTTATTACATTCAAAACCACTGGGGTGATATTCAGCTAAAATGATATATAGACGTATAGGCTATATAAGTGTTGGCCAGAGACAGTAGTTAGAGTGTTAACCTGGATTAGTAGATCTCATTTCATTCCCCTGCACCGCCACAGACCCCTGTGTGACTTGGGCCAGTTATGTAGGCCCAGATTTTTAAAGAGACAAGGAGGGTGAGTTAATATCTTTTACTGAACCAACTTCTGTTGGTGAGAGCGTCAAGCTTTCAAGGTTTCACAGAGCTCTTCGGGTCTTCTCCCACACCTGAAGGAGAGCTCTGTGTGAGCTTGAAAGCTTGTCTCTCTCACCAACAGAAGTTGGTCCAATAAAAGATATTATCTCACCCTCCCTGTTTCTCTAATATCCTGGGACCAACATGGCTACAGTAACACTGCATACAACCAGGGCCACCCAGAGGATTCAGGGGCCCTGGGGTGCTTATACTCACCCAGCGGCGCACCGGGTGTTCGGCGGCATTTCAGCGGTGGGGGGCCCTTTAGTCGCTCCACGTCTTCGGCAGCACTGAAGGACCCGCCGCTGAAGACCCGGAGTGACTAAAGGGCCCCCCACCGCCGAAATGCCGCCGTTCACCCGGAGCGACTGAAGGCCCCCATGCCGCCAAAATACCACCAAAGACCCGGACCGCCGCCGGGCCAGGGCTTGCGGGGCCACTGCGGGGCCCAGGGCAAATTGCCCCACTTGCCCCCCCTCCCCCCAGGCGGCCCTGCATACAACAGATTTTTGAAAGTATTTAGGCACCGCTGCACTCAGTGTTGCAAAATCTAACTGATTTAGGAGCCTGACTCTCATTTTCAAAAGGAGTTTAGCCCTTCAGGAGCCAACATCCCATTGACAGTCTATGGCATTTAGACTCCGAAGGGCTTAAATCACTTTTGAAAAATGAGATGTAGGTTCCTAAATCCATTAGGCACATCAATGCTTAATTACCTTTACAAAACTGGATCTTATTCTCAGATCCCCATCTGTAAAACTTGATAATCCTGCCCCACCTCACAGCTATGCTATGACATTAAAAGTCTGTGAGGTGCTCAATGTTATGGAATAAGGACCATAGAGAGAAGATAGCCTAGGTGGACAACCCAGCCAGGGGAAAGGCGGACTGAATGTGAAAGGCCAGCAGGGAAGAAATACGAAGGACCAGATTTTCAAAAGAGCTCAGTTCCCATTTAGACACATGGGGGGAGATTTTTTCCCCTAAGTGATTTGTGCTCCTAATCTTTGAAAATCTCCTCTCTAATTGAGAACAACAGGTGTTGCTGTGTGCTGAGTACATTTGAAAATCTGGCCCAAAGGAACCATCACCCTCAGGCTGAGGAACTGCAATGAATTATACCTATCACCTAATCAACTACATTAGTTCAAATAGCATTATCATGAATTAAAAACTGCCCAGATCACATGTTTGCAATATAACACATATTCAGGGTTGCACTCCTATGTAATAATAATAATAATAATTAATAATAATAAATCAGTAATAGGCTTTTTCCATGGGACTCAGGAGGGGGAAGGTACTTGCACAAGAATTATTGTTACGATTATTGTAAATTTGCTTTGAGAAGCATTACAGCTACTGGCAGAGTAACTACTCATCCGTTTGAGTAAGAGGTTCACAATGCAGTCCTTGAATTGATTGGCTTCCTGCTGCCTGCATTAAATAGCAGTGACAGAGATTTGAATATACTCCAGTGCGGACAAGGTAAAAATGCTTTAGGTAAGTAACACCTAGCTCTTATACAGAAGCCCTTTTCATCTACAGATCCCACAGCACTTTACAAAAGTTTTGTAAAATCTGACCCTAGATTTATAGAAGGGCTATAATAGTAGTTCACATGTTCAAGTCTACCTACAATTGTTAACTAATTAATCTCACAACATCCTAGTGCGGAAGGAGAAGTATTATACAGCTGAGGAAACTGAGGCAGAGAGCTGAGATGGGCTAAGTCCATGTTCTTAGCAAAGAGAAAAATCTTCAGGTTCCAAACCTTGTGCTCATTCCTCCAAACTACAGAAGTGTCTGGCTGCAATGGATTAACCAAGCAAGCTAAAAAATGATGTGCGTCATGTAGTAGAGGATGAGGAATGCAATAAAATTGTTGAGATATTACTGACTAAAAAGGTAAGTTATAATTAAATCACTCATTCGGGCCTCAATCCTGCAAAGACTTATGCATATGCTTAACTTCACACACGAGTACTCCCACTGAAGTCAATGGGACTATTTTATGCATAAAGTTAACCATGTTCTTAAGTCTTTGCAGGATTGGGGCCTTATTGCATAACAGAATCAACTGATCTCTTTTTCTACTGGATACCAACTGACCATTTGCTGAAGAAATCTCGATTGTTATTCATTATTCTTAGTACCATGCAAAGCCAGAAATAGAAGCTAAGCCACAAATGCATATATGTATTTTAAGTCTTCACTTACTGTGGCCATTATGAAAGTGCATCTTTTCTTCTTCTGGATCTTGTTTAGCTTTGCTGTATCCACATCGCCTGGAACAGAATACGCTTCGATCAGTCAGATATCAGAAACCATTGCATTCAGTCAATCATAGGAAGCACAAGAACCCAGAACAGATTCACCGGGAGCCAATATACCTATGTCTTGCTGCAGAAATGCGATGCCAATGTTATGTCATCAAAACATCCCCCTTTGTCTTTTATTTATTGAGAAGGAGGTTGTTTGAATTTGTCAGAGGGACCCTCTTATCAGCAGTAGATCTCAAAATGCTTTACAAAGGAGAGCAGCATCACTATACCCATTCCACAGATGGGGAAACTGAGGCACGGAGTGATGAAATGATTTGCCCTGGGTCACCCAGCAGTGACCAGTGGCAGAGCCAGGAATAGAATGCTATTCTCCTGAGTCCCAACGCTGTGGACTAGCCATTAGGCCACACTGCCTCCATCTACAAGGCCCACTGACTTTCAATTGGAAGTGTGCTCCTAAATCCTTTGGCTTGTTTTTTAAATCCCAGCCAAAAATATTGTTAGTTTTGCTATTATTAAAAAGAAAGGGATAAGGAGGAACGGGGAAAGACAACTGGCAGGAATGTAATAAAACACAACAATCCTAGTTAGCATTTATACAGCACTTTTCGATCTCAAACAAGGGAAACCAGCTGCCATTATCTGCATCTTACAGATAAGCCAAAAGGAGGGAGCATAAAGTGAATGGGACTTGTCCAGGAAAAGCTCACAACCTTCACAGATGGTTCATGCGTTCCCAGAACTTAGTGGGTTTTCTGGGCAGCTCCAGCCTTTATGCACGGGCGCCATCATACATGCATTCCCCTCTTGCATGTTAGTCACCTTACCCGCACAAATTCGGAGATTAGTGTTTGGATGCTTCTGCCTGGGCATGACCATCACGTGCTTGTGCTGCTCCCCTTCCCTCTAGCTGGTGTTAGTGCTCTAAGATTACGTGGATACCTAAGCTGCTCCCGTTATGAAGATGTAATCAATGGAGCACGACATGGGCACAAGGGTGCATGGTGGATGGCAGGATGTATTCTGCACATACAGTATCTAGATGGTATCAGAATTGGTCAAACTCATCACTTATGAACCAAGGATCTGATCCATGTGGGTGGATCCTCCCTAAAAAAATCTGCCTGTAAAGTGGAGCACAGGCTGCAAGAGGAAGGAAGGCTACATGTACAAGGCCAGCATGCTTACTGCAGCTGTAGCACCTCTGGCAGGCACCCTGGGTCTCAAACGCACGTGGGAGCCAAGCAAAAGCCTTACCCTCTGTACCACCGTACTGCAAGGTCTGATGAGGGAACCGCAGCTAGCACCCCACTGCCAGAGGCTCCACCCTCTGACTCAGCAGGGTCAGGTGACTGGCAGTGGACTGCTGATTGGACGCCACCGGCTATAAAGCTTCCTGTTCCTTTCCCACCCCTTGTCTGAGCAACTAGTGGCTAGCCTGGTCTGCTGATGCCGACCAGACTGCTGAGATCAAGTTCCTGCCTCCTTGCCTGGTTCTCGCTCCTGTTTCCTTGCTCTCCAGCTTTGACCCTTCTGGCTTGTGACTTCTAGCTCCCGTTTAAGCCTCAGGCATGGCTTCTGCCTCTGCCTCCAGCTATGGCCTACGGCCTGACTCCTGACCACGACCCTGACCCTACTTTAGGCTCTGACCTCTAGGTCAGACCATCCATGTTCTGCGCCCTGACGACCTCTGTAAACGGTTCTTCATACACAGTTTAGCTTTAGAAACATGGGAGTCCTGCTATCCTCCAGCACACGACACATGAAACAGGGTGGCCGCAGTCAGTCTAGTGAGACCCACAGTGAGATTAACAGGCCAAGAAACCAGCACTCAGAGCAAAGCAGCAGCTGTGAAACACCCCCCGTCAGTCTACATGGTTGCAAGGGTTCAAGCCACAGACCCAATCGCCACATCAGGGCTTAAGAGTATTGTAAGGAGGCTAGTGGGAGAGTTGGGAGGCGGGGGAAGGAAGGAAGGAGGCTGTAAAGCTCGTGGAAACAAAAGGGAGGCAGAGAAGAGAAGATGATAGAGCGGGTGGGGGAAGGGATGCTGAGAGACTACGGTTGGAGTGAGCTGAGGGTGGTGGGGCTGGCAGGTGACAGGGGGAGTCTTCAGTAAGCAACGAACCGCCACAGTGCAGAGCACGACCATGGCCAGGGCCGGCTCCAGCGTTTTTGCCACCCCAAGCGGGAAAAAAGAAGAAGCTGGGATCGGCGGCACTTCGGCGGCAGCTCTACCACCGCCGCTTCATTCCCGAGAGGGAATGAGTGACCCGCCGCCGAATTGCTGCCGAAGAGCCAGACGTGCCACCCCTTTCCATTGGCCACCCTAGGCACCAGCTTCCTGGGCTGGTGCCTGGAGCTGGCCCTGACCATGGCAACGGTCAGGGGACTGTCACCAGCAGAGGGCAGCTAGCACTGAAATCAGAGGGTAATTTGGTAGCCAGGTTGGAGTCACTGTGATGTGGAATCCTGGGCAGCAGGGAGACGCTTTTTGTGGTGCCCTGACTCTGTTGCTGGGGCTGCAGCATGAGGAACTTACCAATGGCAAAGGCCTTTATAACCTTGCGCTAGGATGTGTATAGGGTTAGGGTGGTTTTGGGGCAGCCCTGGCTACGTATGTCTAGGGCAGCAGTGGCTAGTCTTTCCAATAGGGGCAGAAGCCTCTGCATTCCCTCCTGGATCTGCTGATAATGGATATAGGCTGAGGCACTTTCCTGATGATTGGTGGGTCTTTATAACCTGCCTTAGGCTTTACGCATTAGGGAGCGGCCTAGGCCCACGTCTGCAGTCTATCTACCGGTAAACAACATGCTGACATTGTTTTGGAAAGCACTGGGCATGCTGCACCAGCCTCATTAAAATATACACTCATCCTAAAATTCTTTCTCCTCTTTTATAGGCAAAATCAAAATTAACCATTTGTATTTGCCTAAAGATCCACATATTGTCAGCTGTTTATTTTAACGTCCAGTCACATGCCACATGGTACCATCAGGTATTCTCTGGCTAGCTGGCTTAGTTGAGCTTCTGCTAGGGAATTATGGGAGTTTGACTTAGTCTCCAACAGTTCCCCTGGGCTTCCCAAAATATCCTAAAAGGCCCTGTGAAATTTCCTAGAATTATCTGCTTAGGGTGCTGTCCAAGAGATGTGAGACAGTTACCCAAAGGCAGTGAAACTGTAGCAGTGTAGTACAGGAGCAGTGTGGATGTGAGGCAAAACTGAAATGGTCCTTAGCTCAGAACAGCATGGCTAATCTTGCTTTTGGGCTTACAATGGTGGTTGTCCACCTATTCAACCAGCAATTGTTCAATTTTCTAGTGTAGACAAGCCTTCTGTTTCATAAGAAAGTTAATTAAATCCTGCATTTCTTGCATGCCCCAAACTCCACCCAGCAGGTGAATTCGATACTTCAGTGGGAGTTTTGGGTTCACCAGATCCAGAGCAGAGCTGCTTGAAAAATGTTGGGTATTTTCCCCACAGAAAATTTGCATTCCTTGTCAAAACCTGAAACACCAAAACTGATTTTTGGTTGCTTTTTGGCAAACCAAAATATTTTCAGATGAAAACTACCAGAAAATGAAATATTTGTAGCTCAAAAAGTTTAATATTTTCACCCAGAATTTGCCCGCAAATAAAATATTTTTTCATTTTCTAATAAAATATATTCAGTTCTGTGGATTTCAGTTTTTGGATAAAAAATTTTCAAGGAAAGCAGGCAATTTTCATGAAATTGTTAGTTAATCAAAACCCCAATTGTCCATTAAAAAAAAAAAGGGGGCCATCTTTCAACTAGCTCTATTTCCAGGAAAAGCATGTGTAAACCCTTCTCCTGTTTACCTTTTAAAGCAAACATGCACCTCTCTCTGTCACACTCAAATCTGTCATCTGAATCCCTCTTCTGTAAGTACTCTTTCCTAACATTACCTTTCTCATTTAAACGGGGCTCCTGAAAATTTAATTGTATGGAGATGCCTACTACAAAATTGGAAATAAAACCTTTAATCCCTCACAACGAGTGATCTAAGAATACATTGGTGCAAAGTGGTTAATGTTTTACTAGCTAGGGTGATATTCATAGAGTCATTTTTGGTTGTGGCCATCTCTGGAGTTCTATAACATATGCAGCAGCATGTCACATTAACATATAAAATCAGGCTCCGGAACCCCTGAAAGCACCATTAAAACAAGCCTCAACAAAATGCAGCAAGTAAAACTGGTGTACAACTGGGTCTCAAGAAACAGTTCAGAATTGCTAACAAACCATTGTAGGAAACCTGTCCATTACATGCTATCTTCTGTCTCTGTCACTGATACACAGTCTTAACCAATCCGATAAATAAGCAATAAAACCCCCATTCTTGGCTTAAATTGTACTTCTTCTCTTCTGGAATTTTAACAGTTTTGTTTGTTTGTTTTTTACAAGGAAGAGGCATAGTGTTCTTTCTTTACTTCTCCCCACCTTTCCATTGAAATTATATTTGATCTATTCCATCCAAAAATATGTGATTTCAGGATTATCAGACATATGACATGCCTTTCAATATTGATCTTCTCCCACATATGTGGTGTTATTGGCAGGTAAAAGTATCCAAATATTCTGTTTTTAAAAGACATTGCGGGGCGGCGGGGGGGGAGGGGGGAGAGGCTGACGGGAATGGTACCACGTTGTTGTAGAATTTGATTTTCACATGCGCATTTATTTTTAATATTGATGGTAAAAGATGCAAAGCAAAGATGCCTGATGGACCTTCATCACTGTAATTTGATGGCGGCTGTAGATAATATAGATTTTGTACATCTTTTCTATATCACATATTGTGAAGATATAAAGACATTGCTACCCGCTTTCTCTCCCACTGATCTGAAGAAATTGGACAAGAAACTCAGTAAATCCGTACAGCTCCTGAATCTCCACTGATTTACATTTGCTGCGGATCTGGATCTGTTTCAGTATCTTGAAAGCAATGTCCCCCCTGCAACATTATGTTGGTAGGGCCCACCACACTGAAGAGTAAGACCTCAATCATAGCTTGCGGTGTTTTTTAATAAAAGTGTAAGAGGGGAAAAAAGACATTTAGATTTTAAATATTCTTAAGGCATCGTGTCTGATATAAAACCTACTTCCACACTGGCAAGCAGCTCATAAAATATTTAGTGGGCAGATTATAAAAGTGAGGTTGTAAAATAATCCTTATACGGGTTTATAACATAAAGTGGAATGGAAGAAAGATGAAGAATCTGATTGGCAAAAGGTGGGACTGAACGTTACCTAGCATAATGTAAATCACTTTACAAGAGCAAAAACAGAGAGATTATCTCTCTCTCATTGGGATAACTTATTGGTCTAAGTTTGTTGTCTGTAGTGTGTGTGTTTGTGATGTACTTGCTGCTTGACTGAAATAAACAGTGTGGTCTGTTGGTTGGGGGACCGTGTGCTGACTGTGTGTGTGCTGAGTCTAGCAGCCTCCTAGGCAAGGCTGAGAGCTTCTTAACGAGGCTTTGATCCCTAAGCACTTTAGCACCCATTAATCCTTAAGCAGATGGTGGGGCTACTCAGGAAGACCAGGACTTTAAAAAGCCCACTCCTAAGTGACCAGAGGAACTAGCGAACAGAAATGGATAACAGGGGAGTTTCGTAAGGGATTTTAGAGGCGGGAGTCTGAGCCGGGGGGGGGGGGGGGGGGGGGGGGGGGGGCTAGATACACTCCACATTCTTTAAACTTAAAGTCAAACACCCCCTGATAAAAACAAAACAACAAAGGAACAAGCTGCAGGAGTAAAAAGACAATGCAGGCAGAAGTCCAGCAACAGAGTGGGGGCTATCCAGTTTATTGCACCCAATGCAGCATGCATGATTACCTGCCCTATGGGCAGGCGGCGTACGTGTGCATTCGGTGCAAGGAGCTCCTGACCCTCAGAGACCGCATACGGGCTTTGGAGACCAGAGTGGCTGAACTGGAGGAACTAAGGAAGACAGAGAGCTACATAGATGAGACTTTCTGGGACACAGTAGAACGGTCCCACCCCCAGTCTGATAAACTCTGTGCTGTTGAGGAGGATGAAAGTCTCAGGGAAGGAGAACATCCAACTGGAGCAGAAGGAAATGATCCCATAGTTGGGACTCTCCTTCCAGATGATGATGTGGTATCCTCTTGCACTGAGGATACCTCTCCAGGGGAGGGAACTCCAGTTATTAGGAAGAGACGGGTATTAATAATGGGCGATTTGATCATTAGAAACATAGATAGCTGGGTTTGTGATGACCAGGAGAACCGCATGGTGACTTGCCTGCCTGGTGCGAAGGTTGCGGATCTCTCGAGACATCTAGATAGACTCATGTGTAGTGCTGGGGAGGAGTCGGTGGTCGTGGTACATGTAGGTACCAATGACATAGGGAAGGATAGGAGAGAGGTCCTGGAGGCCAAATTTAGGTAAGAGATTGAAGTCCAGGATCTCCATGGTTGCATTCTCTAAAATGCTTCCAGTTCCACACGCAGGGTCAGTTAGACAGGCAGCACTGCAGGGTCTGAATTCATGGATGAGACAATGGTGTACGGAGGAGGGGTTTAGATTTATTAGGAACTGGGGAAACTTTGGGGAAAGTTGGAGCCTATACAGGAAGAACGGGCTCCACCTAAACCAAAATGGAACCAGATTGCTGGCACTTAAAATTAAAAAGGTCGTAAACTAAGTTTTTAAACTAAGGGCTAGGGGAAAGCCGACAGGTGCAGGGGAGAAAGTGGTTCGGACAGAGACGTCCCTTAGGAGAGGATCTACTAATGGACATTGTCTATGTCCTAGTAAGAAGGAGAGGATGGAAAATGGTAAAATACAGGTAGGATCTGATAAAAAACAGTCAAATGAAAAAAAGTCACATTCAATTACATCATGTAATTGCAGGCAGCTAAAAAGTGACAAGTTTTTAAAGTGCTTATATACCAATGCTAGAAGTCTAAATAATAAGATGGGTGAACTAGAGTGCCTAGTATTAAATGAGGATATTGATATAATAAGCACCACAGAAACTTGGTGGAATGAGGATAATCAATGGGACACAGTAATACCAGGGTACCAAATATATCAGAAGGACAGAACAGATCGTGCTGGTGGGGGAGTGGCACTATATGTGAAAGAAAGCGTAGAATCAAATGAAGTAAAAAACTTAAATGAACCAAACTGTACCATAGAATCTCTATGGATAGTAATTCCATGCTTGAATAATAAGAATATAGCAGTAGGGGTATATTACCGACCACCTGACCAGGATGGTGATAGTGACTGTAAAATGCTCAGGGAGATTAGAGGGGCTATTAAAATAGAAAAACCTCAATAATAATGGGGGTTTCAACGATCCCCATATTGACTGGGTACATATCACCTCAGGACGGGATGCAGAGATAAAGTTTCTTGACAATGACAATGACTGCTTCTTGGAGCAGCTGGTCCTGGAACCCACAAGAGAGGAGAGGTAATTCTTGATTTAGTCCTAAGTGCAGCACAGGATCTGGTCCAAGACGTGAGTGTAGCTGGATTGCTTGGTAATAGTGACCATAATATAATTAAATTTAACATCCCTGTGGTGGGGAAAACACCACAACAGCCCAATACTGTAGCATTTAATTTCAGAAAGGGGAACTACACAAAAATGAGGGGGTTAGTTAAACAGAAATTAAAAGGTACAGTGCCAAAAGTGAAATCCCTGCAAGCTGCATGGAAACTTTTTAAAGACACCATAATAGAGGTTCAACTTAAATGTATACCTCAAATTAAAAAACACAGTAAGAGAATCAAAAAAGTGCCACGTGGCTAAACAAGTAAAAGAAGCAGTGAAAAGCAAAAAGGCATCCTTTAAAAAGTGGAAGTTAAATCCTAGTGAGGAAAATAGAAGGGAGCATAAACTCTAGCAAATGAAATGTAAAAATATAACTAAATAGGCCAAAAAAGAATTGGAGAAACAGCTAGCCAACTACTCAAAAAGTAATAGGAAAAATGTTTTTAAGTACATGTGAAGCAGGAAGCCTGCTAAACAACCAATGGGGCCACTGGACGAACGAGATGCTAAAGGAGCTCTCAAGGACGATAAAGCTATTGCGGAGAAAATAAATGAATTCTTGCATCAGTCTTCACGGCTGAGGATGTGAGGGAGGTTCCCAAAACTGAGCCATTCTTTTTAGGTGACAAATATGAAAAACTGTCCCAGATTGAGGTGTCTTTAGGGGAAGTTTGGAACAAATTGATAAACTAAACAGTAATCAGTCACCAGAACCAGATGATATTCACCGAAAAGTTCTGAAGGAACTCAAATGTGAAATTGCAGAACTACTAACTGTAGTCTGGAACCTATCATTTAAATCAGCTTTTGTACCAAATGACTGGAGGACAGCTAATGTGACGCCAATTTTTAAAAAGAGCTCCAGAGGTGATCCTGGCAATTACAGGCCAGTAAGCCTGACTTCAGTATTGGACAAACTGGTTGAAACTATAGTAAAGAACAAAAATTGTCAGACACATAGATGAACATAATTTTGGGGGGAAGAGTTAATATGGTTTTTGTAAAGGGAAATCATACCTCAGTAATCTACTAGAATTCTTTGAGGGGGTCAACAAGCATCTAAACAAGAGGGACCCAGTGGATATAGTGTACTTAGAATTTCAGAAAGCCTTTGACAAGGTCCCTCACCAAAGGCTCTCAAGCAAATTAAGCTGTCATAGGACAAGAGGGAAGGTCCTCTCATGGACTGGTAACTGGTTAAAAGATAGGAAACAAAGGGTAGGAATAGATGGTCTATTTTCAGGTGTCTGTTCTGGGCCCAGTCCTATTAAACATGTTCATAAATGATCTGGAAAATGGGGTAAAAAGAGAGGTAGCAAAATTTGAGGAGAGATTAATAAGACTGGGACTTTTCATCTTGGAAAAGAGATGACTAAGGGGGGATATGATAGAGGTCTATAAAATCACGACTGGTATGGAGAAAGTAAATAAGGAAGTGTTATTTACTCCTTCTCATAACACAAGTACGAGGGGTCACCGAATGAAATTAATAGGCAGCATGCTCAAAACAAATAAAAGGAAGTATTTCTTCACACAAAGCACAGTCAACCTGTGGAACTCCTTGCTAGAGGATGTTGTGAAGGCCAAGCCCATAACAGGGTTCAAAAAAGAACTAGATAAGTTCACGGAGGTTAGGTCCATCAATGGCTATTAGCTAGGATGGCCTGGGATGGTGTCCATAGCCTCTGTTTGCCAGAAACTGGGAATGGGTGACAGGGGATGGATCACTTGAGGATTACCTGTTTTGTTCATTCTATCTGGGGCACCTGGCATTGGCCACTGTCAGAAGACAGGATACTGGGCTAGATGGACCTTTGGTCTGACCCAGTATGGCCGTTCTTATGTTCTTATGAGATGTCAGATGATAAATGCCTGTCCTTCTTGGAAGGAAGGGGACACTTGGCCCCTCACCTTGCCCTTCAGGTTCATGCACATCTTCACCTTGTCATGTGCTGTTGGTTATGTGATACTACATAGGCCTTCAGCCACCCAGAGGGGCACCTAGTGAACAAAGCATGGGCGTGGGAGAAGGAATTCTTGTGTTGTCATCTTGGTCCTACCACAATGGCCACAGTCCAACCTATAATGGAGTCAATGGACAGACTCCCAATGGGCTGGATCGGGTGCTGTGGGCCCTGGTTCAGCAAAGTCCTTACACACTTAAATCTATCCCTATTCAGCAAAGTGCCTATGTGCTTTGCAGAAGAGGGATGTGACTACTCCCATGTCTCAGGTTAAATGCTTTTCTGGGCCTTAACCACCCTGTCTCCAGGGTTTTGTAAGACTGAGTCAGGGGAGTGTAAAACACCAAAGGGGTCATGCTGCTGCTCATACCCACCACGGAAAGGGGAAAAGGAGAACGAAGAAGTGGGGGCCCCAGAGTTCACAAGGGTGGGTGTTATGCCTCTAAGGCATGCCCCAGCAAGCAGGGGATCTGTGTGTGGAATTTGGGGTGACACTGAATACTGGTCACAGCAGCATTAGCTCCAATTTGTACATTCACAGTGTCACTTTCTTTTAAAAGTTTCCCTGCTTATGTGGAAATAACTTTATGCTGGGCTAAACACACCCAGAGATTGAAAGGCCAGAGAACATCTTTGCTCCACTGAGGTCAATGGCAAAACTCCCTGGTGTTTAGAAGCCCCTGATGTATTATTACCTTAAAAACACAGAGGACTCTCCTGTTATTATTATTCATCCTTGTCTAAAATGCATGATCCTCCGACTGAAAGGTGCTCCCCATCTTCCCACCCACTTTCCTCCTTTCCATCTTGCATTCACCCCATCCCTTGGGAGGAGCACCCACAAGAAGTCATTTTTGTTCCACTGGGTCAGATTCCCAGCTGGTGTAAAGTGATGAAGTTCACACCAGCTGAGAATGTGGCCCATTACATGTACTCTGAAACCCGCCTTTCATACTGCTCTAGAAGTGCTCCTGCCTGGATAGTGACATCAGAAGAGGACATTCATTCTTTCTCAGTTCTTGAGGGCGACTAGACTGTGGGGCTGAGAAACGGCCCAGTTTGATCTGTGGCTCAACTCATTCACAGAGCAAATACGCGGCTTTCCCTGCAAGTGGAGGCTGTCCGAAGCACAGGGCGAGTTTCTCCAGGTTTTCACTGCACCAACCTGGCGCAGTTTGTAAACTTCAATGACAATAGCTGAAATGGCCCCTGTGCTGTGTCCTGCTGCTAACTGCAGACTCACTGGCTTTCTCAGCAATTTGCCCACCCGCATTGGCCCACTCTGTACCGTACTATGCCGGATTTGACCTCAGATTGACTGGGAAGTCTTGCAAAGGAAGTTTTGAAAATGCAGCAGAAGTATTTTTAGCTTTTATTCTTTCCCTCTCGTTGCTTTGGATGGCTCTTTGCCTTCCACAAGAACAACTAAAAATAATTTAAACGAGAGACCGTTTCCCCCCCTTTTGCAGGAAGCTGACTTTGAAGTGATCTCTTGAAAGAGGCGGCCCTGCCTTCCTATAGCACAGTTGATAGTATCTGTGCCTGGAAGCCACTTCTCCCATTATCCCCTTTGCAGAACAACAGATTGCTGCTACATTATTCTCCCTACAGTGCAGTAAGTAAACTTAGGGATGATTTAGAGATAGCACTTTCCAGCTCAGCCAGTCTCTCCTCTATTTCTCTTGGACCTCTTTCTTTTTTTCCTCCCACCCATATGTTCTGGTAAACAAAATGGGCATGATCCTTCTGATTTTCTGGGCTTTTGAGCACCTTCTACCCTTCTGAACAGGCATGTCCAGAGCTTCCAATCACTGGCAACCCTTTATTTTATGCCTCATTTTGCAAATCAAGGCTCAAAGCATGAAATAATACCTGCATTTCTGGGTTCAGATGGCCCATCAACCTATTGGAATCTTTCTTTTGATATCATCATGGCAAAACCGACTAGTTCAAACAATAACTAAATATACCCACAGAACATGTGGCAGCCAAACACTTCAGACTGAGCTTCCGGGTCCAGTATTTCAATGCCAAGCATTCAAGAATCATAAGGCTTCATCAAAAATCATGATGTGTTAAAAATAATACAATTGGGGTTCTTTTTATTTCCCTTCTGGTTCTTGAGCCTGTCGGATTCATGTTTTCAAACTTTGCGCTGCAACCAAGAGGGCTAGGAAAGCCAAGAGTCTCACACAATCACATGACTCCAGGAGCTGGGGCTTAAAAAAAAACACCCAACAGAGATAGACTGGCAATAAAATCATGAAAATTGGCAACAAAACAAAACAGAAAAAGATGTTTTCTGTTTCTTGTACCCATGTAAGCTCAACAGACCTGATCCTTTCCTCAGATATGAATATTTGTATTGCCACAAACTGGAATAATGTGTGTTTAAGGAACATGAAAATATTAAAACAACCCACTAAAATACAGGAGTTTTGGAAGGGCTGCAAACCCTCCTGTCACAGGGCATGAGCCAATTGAGATCAGATGGAAATTTTCTTGGAGGAATGTTAGTCCATAAATTCTACTGTAGGGTTTTACACCTTCCCCTGGAGCATCTGGGGTGGCCATGGTCAGGGACAGGACACTGGGCTAGATGGACCATGTGTCTGATCCACTCTAGCAATTCTTCTGTTCCACTCAGAAGACTACACAATGGATAAACTGTAGCTCTGCAGAATCTCAATGCTCCCCAGGACAGCTATGTGTATTTCCATTGTGTTTTCACAGCAAGGCCTGGCATGAACAAAAGTGGGAGCTTTTTAGCTCTCCGTTTCAGTTATTTATATCCTATGAACGCAGATGGACACTTCCTGAATGTGATTTTATGAGTTGCTGTCCAGGCTTAGCCAATTGGGAGCTGTCTGCCTGCACCCACATCAGCTGATTCAGAAACCTAAAATACAGTTTTTGCTTCTCGAACGATCCAAATCTAATCTAAATATAGTAAAAGCACCGCTCATTTTATCAGTCAGCAGTGTGAGAGACCACATCGGAATGGACATTGCTTATGCAACTTGAATCATAGAATATCAGGGTTGGAAGGGACCTCAGGAGGTCATCTAGTCCAACCCCCTGCTCAAAGCAGGACCAATTCCCAACTAAATCATCCCAGCCAGGGCTTTGTCAAGCCGGGCCTTAAAAATCTCCAAGGAAGGAGACTCCACCACCTCCCTAGGTAACGCATTCCAGTGCTTCTCCACCCTCCTAGTGAAATAGTGTTTCCTAATATCCAACTTGGAAAAGGATCAGGTAGCTTGTGGGACAGGCTACTAGGTCTCAGTACAAAGGAGCATTGCTAGTAGTGGCATGACACCGCAGAAAACAACACACACTTCACTGTCATGCATGCTACACGCCATGAAACGCCGCAATCTTTACCCCTGTCTTTTGGAAAATAATCCCTTAGTGATGATAAGCAGGAAGTGTCCACCACATGAGTTATATGATCTTTGGTTTTAATGATGACACATGACATTTTTGATATGCTGTCTGGGTCAATCCATCATGGAATAATAGGTCAGATTCTCCACAGGGACCCCATTCTTTCTGGAGACATATATGAGGCTATTTCCTGTTGTTGAGACAGACAAGCTGGGTGCCGAGTTCAGATGAGAAAGCCAATCCAGGCCAATACAAGCAAGGAAGATAAAGCCAGGCTAAGCACAGAAAACACTGAGGTAGGACATCAGATAGAGCAGGTCGGAACACTGACCATATTAGGCTTGGATACGCAACAGCACGCAGGGAAGAAGCCCACCCACAGCCATGATCGCAGCAACTGAAAAGCAAACAAAAAGGCCCAGAATAAGGCATACATCCCACTGCCCTGGTAATGTGCAAATATATTTGCACCATTTGCATATGCACTGTAGGCATTTGAACCCTGAAAAAGTGGGCTTCCAAATTTTCATTGCAGAAACTATGAAATGGGGATAATCTCCTTGACATATTGTACAGGCCCCGATCCTCTGAAGCATTTAAGAAGGACTTTATTTTACTTATGTTAATATTCCCACTGGAGTAAGTGGGGCTACCCATGTGCTTAAAGTTAAACAGGTGCTTGGGATGCAGGTGCTTACGTGGTTTTATCACACACAGAACGTGGTCAGTATGATCATGCAGTTATCTATTAATATCATGTTCAAAGGGGTATGAACTTGGGTCCTTATTTTGCAAACACTTAGGAACTAGGTACAGGGAGCATTTGTGCACCCCAGCTGGGGTGAGACTTCTCGTCTGTCCCAGCATGCAGTGCACTAACTGTCCGTGCAGATCCTGGTGGCACACACTAAAAATTCCCTGGTGCACACTGAGGTACTCTAGTACTGTTTGAAAACAGGACTCCAATAACACGCACTGGGGAAGTGTTAGTGCATGCCAGCAGGGTCCACATGGGCCAGTTAGTGTACAACATGCTGGTGCACACTAGAATTAATACCCCAGCTGGTAGACAAGCCCTTACACAAATGCATAACTTTACACCCTCCCATTGACCTCCATGGGATTATTCATGTGAGCAAAGCTATGCACCTGCAGTAAGTGTCTGCAGGATTGGGGCCCTATTTGCATGAGTGAATATTCTGGGGTATCCCTTCTCCTTAGTGGTTTGCTCAGAATGTGTATTCAAAGGGCACTGTGTGAAGCCATAGCTCATTTGAAGAAGATTGGTGAGGAATTATTCCAGGCTAAACAGTTCACCTGGCATCAGTCTATTCTGTGAAGCAGGATGTAACTCTGTCAGTGGCTTGTATCCACTAGCACAGAAGATGCCCTTTGTTGCCAAACTTCGCATAATATTGAAGTCGTGTATCCCAGAAAAGAATACAGTGCAGGAGAAATAAATAATGTGTCAGAGGTTCAGCTGGGGTAAGTCAGTATAGTTCCATTTTCTTTAGCAGAGCTACGCCCAAAATTTCTAGCAAAATTATCATAATGTGCACTTCATTTTAAAAAAAATTATTCCCTCTCCGGATTTTTAAAGTAAAGTCTAATAGAACGCCTTATAAATGTTCTACCAGTAAAACAACTTTCACACAGTGTTGCCAACTCTTGTAATTTTATTATGACGCCTACGATATAGTTTTATAATAAAGTTTTTTCTTAAATCCCCAGCTCCTGGAGTCAGGGGATTGTGTGAGAATCTCAGCTTTCATTAAAAGAAATGCATATATAGTAAATGTCTAGCCATCATGGCTGTTGACACAACATTGAAGGATTCAAAAACCAGAAATTAATATGAAGAACATGATTTTTAGGTCATGACTCACAATTTTTGAACATTTGGAGTAAGCAAGGCTAGATGAGACCTATGTAGCCCACTCCAGGCTGTAATGACTGACTGACTCTCTCTCTCTCACACACACACACACAATTATTCCACCTTCTACAAAGGAATGAAATCTATCATTCTAAAATAGTGACACTCTAGCCAGAATTTTCTAAAATGTCCAGCAGCCAGAATCAGGATCAGATTTTCAAATCAGTTCAGTTCCCTCTTGAGACACGTCTACACTGCAATTAAAAACCTGTGGCTGGCCCATGCCAGCTCACTCCGACTCATGGGACTCGGGCTAACGGCTGCTTAGTTGCAGTGTAGACATTTGGGCTAGTGCTGAAGTCTGGGCTACAGGACTCTGCAAAATGGAAGGGTCCCAGAGCTTGGGCTGCTCCCTGAATCTGAACATCTACCCTAAAATTAAACAGTCCCTTAGCCTAAGTCAGCTGGCACAAGGGGCTGTCTCACGGCAGTGTACACACACCTTTAGATGCCAAAAAACTGCCTAGATTCTCAAAAGAACCAAGGTGCAAGGCGCTGGATTTTTATGAAAATCTGGCCCTAAATGGGAGCTGAGCGCTTCTGAAAATCTCGCCCCAACTGCAGACACTGAATACTTGTAAAGCTCACCCTGAGTTCTTTGGAAAAATTGCCCCCCCCATTTCAGTGGAGTTGCTCAGGTGTCAGGGAAGGCAGAACTTGAGTCTCAATGTTTTATACACCTAAAATCTGAAATTTACAGGCAAGTTAAACAGTTATTTTTCTAGATCTGTGTTGCACAAGATTAAAAAAAAAGAGAGAGAATCCAACAGGCTCAGAATGGTACATATACCTTACAGAAAACACACATCTGTTTTACAGGTAAATTAAATTGATTCATGGGGGAACAGAATTAACCCCTGGATGCTAGAAATCAAAATGTCTTGATGGCAAAGAGCACAGATGCTTGCACTAGGGCAGTGAACGCAAAAGCAGGTTTTGTGATTGCTAATGTTTACTATAGTACCTATCATCTTGGTGGTGAGGCACTTGAAAACCAGATATCAGAGCAGCTGTCTTCCAAACAGACTTCAGAGGCTGCCTTAACAGAGCATATTACAGCCTGATGTCACAGGCTGAGCAGGCCCTTTAACAGGGTTCTGCCAACCTCTCCAGATGGAGGGGTTGGAAACAAGGGTCACATGGGGAGCATCTAATGAAGGACCAGGCCTGCTGGGAGAGATAAGGGCAGCCACGGTCCATCAGGAGCATTCAGAGAGAGACTCAGGGCCTGAGAGGGTAAGGATTGAGTGGATGTCACAGGGTAGTTGGTCTCTGTGAACAGATTGATCCCAGCGCCCCTGGACTGGAGTAGGTGAACCTAATCCAGCTAATTAAAGAGGGTGGGGCTACACCTGGGCCTATAAAGGGCTGCTAGTAGGCATCTGAGGAAGAAGGAATGAGACAGGCTGAGCCCTGGTCGGCGGAGGCCACGCTACGCTGGAGGAGAGCTAACTCCTGTGGTGGGTCCCTAGAGCAAGGGGGCTCAAGGAAGGAACCCTGTGGCTCCAAGAAGGGAGCAGAGCTGGAGGAGTCAAGGAAGCTGCCAGGAGTGGAGAACCACAGACCCCTGAGAGGGGTGGACCATCGAAGCCTGGGGGCCAGGTATTGAGTTAAGACTGCCTTCTGCTTGTCTGGTATAAAAGAATAAACCTTGACTGGGCCTGGATGTGGCATCACATACTTGGAGATGGGGTTCAGTGGCGGCCCCCTGGTGACAGTGGGGTACGCCATACAGCGAGAGTCTCCTTTGCTCCCAGGCAGGGGCCCTGGGGAGTGCAGATCTGCAGAGAGCGGAAGCCAGTGACAAGGCTGGAGTGTGGGGGTGCTTACTGCCAGAAAGTCCTGGTGAGGACAGGCCTAAGAAGCCTGCACCAAGGGTGGTGAGCCAGCGAGGAGAGTCTGTTTGAAGTTCCTGGGGTGGTTTTTTTTAATGTGATATTAATAAGGGCCAGGCGTAGTGGCGCGCGTGTGTAATCCCAGCTACTTGGGAGGCTGAGGCTGGCAGATCGCTCAGGGGCTCTGGGCTACGGTGCGCTATGCCGATCAGGTGTCCGGTGCCACTGACAGCCTGGCCAGCAGGTGGCTGAAGGACTGGCTAGAACGATGTGTTCTGGCTGGTGCTCCCTTTGTGAGGGCCGATGGAAAACGATTGATCAAGGTGATATAAATAAGCTGGACTCCAAACGGTGGGGGAGTTATTGAGACAACAAGTGCAGAGTGACCTTTTCTTAAGTGAGGAAGCTGAGGTAGAGCCCAAACCCACACCTGGTTAGTCCTACTACACTCGATGGTAACACGGGTGTGGATGATCCCAAGCTCCTACTTTGGAGGAATGGCCACTACCTCCTCTCTAGAGGCAGATGGTAAAAGGCAATACAAGGCACTGATGCTATCTGGGAACCCAGGAGCAATGATGGATGCACTAGGGAGGGCCCTGTCAATCTTTTTGGTGGGAGCAGGACATACACACACACACACAGACCATTATTAACGTTGCTAGAAGCTTCCCCCCTGGCAATAAGCATCCCTTCCATCTTGGCTAGGTTGAGCAGCAGTTCTTACGTGCATTAGATGGCAAAACTTATGATCCTCGAGTTTCGGAAAAGAGAATGCTGTGCTACCAACATACAGCATAGCAATATATTACAAACAAATTGCATTGTCTAGGCAACAAATGAAGACAATTGCTCTAGGAATACTTCTATATCAGATGTGCTCTGATTTGTTACAAACCAGTGAGTCCGCCTACTTCATTCATGAGCCCACATATTGCAGCTCCCAAGCAATGTGTTATAGGTATTAATCATTGCAGCTAGAGAACTGAAAACTGACAGATAACGCAAAGCCTGTTTGTTTTGCACCTTGTATATTTGTGGTGACCACAGATGCATCTATGAGTGTCTGCTGTACACAATTCAGGTCTCTCGGAGTTATAAGTTAAGGAATTGATCATGAGAATCAAAAGTGTTGTTCTTAGTTTTAACAAGTTATTCTTCTGAAGCCTACAACTGGAGAAGACAAGATTCTAATGTTAATGGAAGACTTTTTTCTAATATTGTACCCAGCCCTAAGATGAGGGGGGTGATTATTTCATATATCTGTATAGCAGAAGGCCAACATGGTAACCTAGCTCCCACTGAGATGATACACTTCTCTCAAACATGAGAGGAACAACATTACATATTGCAAGCTGTTGGGGAAATATGTCCAGCTTGTCTTGTTTCAATACTCAATTTTATTGCTATCCTTCTAACATTCCTACTATGGATATATGTGATCCCTTTAGTACTACCTGCTAAGGCTTACCCAGTTTACATGTTCAGACTGTCACCAAGATTTTTTTTTAAAAGTAACTGATAAGAACAAAAGATTGAGCAGATGACGTGCAGTCGGAGAGAGAGAGAGAGAACAACTTTCTACGAAAGGCATTGTATTTGAAAAGACCACTTGGAAACACGTGCTTACAGAAAACATCATCGTATGCCTAGGTTATGGGTCTATTACAGGAGTGGGTGGGTGAGGTACTATGGCTTGCAATGTGCAGGAGGTCAGACTATATGATCCCAATGGTCTCCTAAGGTCTTAAGGTCTATGAGATACAAATAAGCCTGTAGCGGGGTGGTCCCCCACTCCTGCCTAGGAGGGCTTAAAACAGCCCTGGCCGAGGGCTGCAGCTCTAAAAGCTGGCTGATTGGGAAGCAGCTGCAGCTGGGCCACGCCCCAATCAGGCCTTAGTTGGCCTGTATAAAAAGGCTGTGAGGCAGAAGCCAAGCAGTCTCTCTCTGCCTTCAGAGGGAGAAGGGCCTGGCTGCAGTGAGCTAGTGACAGAGTACCTGGGTGTAGCAGGGCTGGGGACAAGCTGGGGAGCTCCAGCCTGGAAAGCCCCAGGCTGCAGCCTAGTAGGAGGCCAACAGGTACTGGGGGTCGCAGAGAGCAGCCCAGAGGTAGGCCAAGGCAGCAGGTCCAAACCCAACCTTGCCTGTGATGAGTGGCCTATACTGCAGTCTGCCCCAGGAAGCGGGGGCTAGTTGGTGACTGGCAGTGGCCTTAGTCTGAAGTGAGGTAGGGATAGTGGGTGGAGGTTCCCTGGGGAGGGGAGACCCTAGTACTGAGGGGTGCACTGCCAGGGGGCAGTGCTCCAGATAAAAGGGCACTGGGGTCCAAGGAGGGACAGGGGGGCCAGAGGACAGGATCACTGGCCTGCAGAGGGCGCTCCAGGACACTGGAAGAGCTAATTCCCAGAAGAGACCAGCAGGAGGCGTTGCAGGGGTGAGTCTGCTCCTTTACACAGCCCCAACTGATTTTTCTCCCCTAGACAATAGGACAAATTCTACACTCCTGGTGTATATCCAATGCACTTTATCTTCCGTCTTCTCAAAGAGTACCCAACAACATAGTATTTGAAGAGCTGAGAGCTTGTTCTCTTCCGTCCCCTATGCTTTATCCATTCTATAGCCAAGAAGAGACTTTGTGAATTCTACAAAGTATTAAGGGTGGGATGTTCAACAGTGTGAACTAGTGGCCTAACACTGCTCCCTCTGAGGTAAATGGAATTCCTGCTAACTTCAGTGGGAGCAGAGTTAGGCTAAGGCAAAACATTTTTTTACAGTCCCACCCTAAATCTTTATTTCATGAATATCACAGTATTCACTGCATCCCCTTCACTAACACAGGACTATATGGTGACATCATCTGTCACCATCATCTGACCCATCATGATGGGTGACAACCTCTAACAATGGTTTTCCATATCCTTCCCTCCCACCCTCTTCTTAAGAACTTTGACTGAATATGCGACAAGGTTTGGACATGCTAAATGCATACCTACTGTTAGCCATGCTTCAAGGTCCTCACACCTGTCCAGTTACCTGCCTGATGCTAAAATGACATCCTGAAAATCACTACTTTCTCTAGGGGTCTTATTGCTTAATAATGGCCCTGGCCCAAGTGGGGAGCCCTCAGCTCACTGTCTGAGCAAGGCAACATGAGCAGAGTGAAGAGTACTTGGATCGGCTGACCCTCTAAATATCCCATTTTCCTAGCTGGGAGCAATGGCCTGTAAAAGGACAAAGAGGCAGAAGGTGGCAGTTAATCCCTGAAAGCAGGTGGCTTCTGCCTGTCTTTTGAGGCTTTGCACATCTGTACACAGCCCTGAGGTATTTCTAAGGCAGGATGGTTGTTTTTGTTTTGGTTGTTGGGGTAGCAGAACCAGGTGAGTTGATCAACAAGGTGCCAGGGAGGTTAGTTCTAGGGAGAGACAATTGTTGGAAGGTACAGTCGAGACAGTGATAGTGGCCTGCAGGCGGGCAAGACTGGGCATCTCAGATTTGGAGAGGCGTGATCTCATCCAGAAGAGTTGGGAGAGTGACCAGAACTCTTCTTTAGTAGGGCGGCTGATCAAGTGTCATTCTACTGATAGTAGCTGAATTCACTCTGAGTGAGAGGGCATTGGGGTGATGACCTTGGTTTTTAAAGGTGTAGGGCAGGATACTGTAGCTCTTGGATCAGCTTCCTTTGACTTAAATGAAAGCAGGATTGCCCTTCCTGTTACTGGCTGTGACTCTTGACAAAAGTGGGGGCCTGTTCCCCCCCCCCAAATCCTTCTTGTTATCACGTGTATCTTGGGGGGTGAGGTGTAATGCACTGTACCAGGAAATGGCCATGAATCTTTATCTGTATATTTCTGCCCGCTTTCCTGTAGGGCATCACCTAAGGCATCAGGAAAGCGGTCAGAAATATGCAGATAAATGTCCTTTAAAATGCCACAAGAAGTCATGACTCATGCCATGAAAATCTGTCATTACTTCTGAAAAGCATTATCTACAAACTGTCTCCCACGTTTCCTACGGAAATATCAAGTAAAGTGAACTATTTTAAAGCTCTGGCACATACTGTAACAGTAATTTTCTTAGTGGAAAAACTCATCTGTTGAGACCTTCCATGTCATAGAAAGTTGCAAATCTTGGCTCAGCACCTCCTGTACACAACTTACTCACCCCAAACCTCTCTGCACTGCGAAAGTTGTCTTTTAAAGAGATGTACATTTGTGTCCAGAAACTAGCCCTCTGCAGCTGTGGGAGCTAATATTTAAAAGGCTAAATCAACTGAGGTCAAGGTTGGATAGGCTGCAGAAGCCAACAACTGCCAATACCCAAGTGGCAAAATTGCCTTTGCTTTGCCTTTTGAAGGCTGATCCCTCGCCAAAGGAGAAATTCTATATTCAGTAACTCCTCGTTTAATGTTGTAGTTCTGTTCCTGAAAAATGCAACATTAAGCAAAATGATGTTAAGCGAATCCAATTTCCCCATAAGAATTAATGTAAATGGGGGGGATTAGGTTCCAGGGAAATTTTTTTCAGCTTGGTTGAGGTGGTGAAGTCAGAGGGTGGGATATTTCCCCAGGAATGCCTTACTGCTAAATGATGAAGTAGCATTCGGTTGAGCCCTCAAGGGTTAACCCACTGTTGTTAATGTAGCCTCACACTCTACAAGGCAGCACGAATGGAGGGAGGGGAGACAGCATGGCAGACAGACACCCCACTCTAAGTACACCCCATTCTACACCCCACTTTAAGTACATTGCCTTTAAAAAGATCAGGAAGTTGAGACAGAAGCTGCGGCTAGCAAGCTCCCTCTGTCCTGAGCCCTGTCCTGTCCCCACCCTGCTCTATATGTAGAAGAGGTAACCAGGGGGGGCAGAAGTAGGGGAAAGGGGGGGAACCCCCTGACATTAGCCTCCCTCTTCCCCCCCCCCACCCCGCACAGCAAGCAGGAGGCTCCCGGGAGCAGCTCCAAGGCACAGGGCAGGAGCAGCACATGGCACTGGGGGGGAGGGGACAGCTGAACTGCCGGCAATTGGTAGCTTGCTGGGCGGCTGCAGCACAGGGAACTTAGGGGAGCGGAGATCTGATGGGGCGGGGGCTGCTGGTCCACCCTGGTTCCAAGCCCCCACCAGCGAGCTGCAACGGGCTGCTCTCCCTGCAAGCAGTGCACAAAGCAGGCGGCTGCCAAACGACGTTAGAAGGGAGCATTGCACAACTTTAAATGAGCCTGTTCCCTAACTGATCAGCAACGAAACAACGTTAACCGGGACGACTTTAAGCGAGGAGTTACTGTATGGATAATTGAGGGCAAGGGGCAGTTTTCATTGTTTCAAATGTATCTTTCCAAAGGTCCGTAACAGACTCTTGGATTCTTTGGCAGCTTTAGCTATTCTGAGTGCGATTTTTCAAACACGCTCAGTGTTGTTCTAACTCTGCGCCCACTGACCTCGATACAATCCCACCCCTTGTTCATGTTATAATGCTATAAACCATTTTTTTAGAAGTCTCTTCACACCCACCTTAAGATTCATAAAGTGTTACAAAGGAGCCTTAATGTAAATAAGAATCAAGCCTTGTAGTATCATGTGCTATAAATTATTATGTACACTTATTTAGCTCTACACACACATACACATACATGTCAAGTGAGAGGCCAATTTTGGCAGCTCTGTAATTCCTTAAGGGCCAGTGATATACAGCAGGCTTGAAATTATATTACTTTGAGCCTATGCTCTGTGTCCCTGGCTGTGTGAAGAACCACAGAGTCACTACAGTATCATTTGTCTCGCGTGATGCTTTTGCATTTGGCTACCTCATAACCCGTTCCTGCAGCTCGGCGGGCATGTCATGCACGCAGCGAGGCTCCTGTGATTCTCTTATAGATCTTTCTCCGGGCCAGCAGGGTCTCTGGGATAAAGGGATAGCAAGACATCAAGCCGTCTCTCCCTTTTTCACTGCTTCCCTGGCTGGATGTGAGCCCAACATGGAGCAACTGAGAGGAGATGGTGGTAGCAGCTGTGGCTGAGGGGATGGGATCAGAGAAGCTGAGAGGGGCAGAAAAGGGCAGAGGACCCCAGAGCTGCGGAAGGATAGGCTTCTGCCCCCCTTGCTCCCACTTGGCACCAGTGGGGAAACAGACATAATGAACCAGTGGAGTAGCCATGGGGTAGCGCAGGGCAGCATGGTGGGTCTGCTCAGGGACAATCCGCTGCCGATCTTTGCCTCCTGCTCAGGCGAGTGATGAGTGGCCAGCAAGGGAAGGCCCCATGGGAATGAGTTGGGCTGGGAATAGGAGCAGGCAGGGTGTCTGGGGCCCTGGGAGGCCCTAGTGTTGAAGTCGGCTGGCATGAATTGGAACCCACCCAATCTTAGGGCCCAGCATTTCAAGGGCTGGCCTCAGCTATGGTGCACCTGTGCTGTGGTACCAGCCCATGCCACGCTACCTGAGATTATTTGATGGCAAGGGCTGGTACCACAGCACTGCAGGAGACCATGGAGTGGGGAGACAGTGTTTTCAGTACCTTCTTCACCCTGGTTAGAAATGACACGTGGTGAGCCGCTCTGAATGGATCTTGGAAGGATTGTAAGACACTGAAATTCCAAAAGGGATTGTTGATTGTTTGGGGGGGATTGTGGGGTGTTTTTTTTTTTTTTTTTGTAATTCATACATTTCAGTCAGTAATGAGAATGCGTGCAGTAGCCATACAAACACTGCTAGGACAGCAAAATTTAGCATGTCTGGCAATTGTAAAATGGCTCAGGTTTTTGAGGAGAGCAGGTAACCATAAGAAACCCATAAGGATAGCAACTCTATATTATGTAAGTCAATGCTTATGCCTGGCTTCACAGAGGTTTTTCTAAGACAACCCTCTTTCTAACTCATTAACAACACAGGTTTAATTTAACGAGCTTCCCTTCTAATTTTCAGGTCGGATTGTTATGCAATGGCTAATAAATTATTCTGTCACTTTATCCAAAAAAAAGAGCAGTTCATTAAAATAATTATCAGACATTTTTGCTCAGCAACTCTATGACCTTGTTCAGAGGACAGATTAGTTGCAAAGAGTTTCCTGGAGCAAGTAGAACAGGTCTGCAATGCAGCTTAATTGTTTCGGGTAAAGCACACACAGTTTCAAATTCCCAGGAACCTCCCGCTTCAGGAACAAACTGTGTTTCTACAGATGGATGCTGGCGTGCGGAAATGCCACAGTGACTAACGGTTCAGCTGACCTTTGGTTTAGGGCCGGCTGCCAATGGGAAGAGACAAGCTGTTATTTACATTCACTGGAAAGACAAGAGGAACTGCAGAGATATGGGAAGGCCAATAAAAGGAGGTGTGGAAACCTCTACCTTAAGGGACCCAGCAGAAAAGAGACTCTACGGCCCTTCAAAATTCCCAGAGGCTGGTCCAGCTGTGAAAGCGATTTCCTATGGACCCTCTATCCTTCCCCACCTGGGACCAGTTGAGGGATTCGATATTTGTTGAGACCCCACTCCCGAAATGCTCAAGTCAGATCTCCTTTCCCAGCCTAGCAATTGAGGGAGGTGTTGTCCTCCACCTCCTCCCTCCCTCCCCCCAAAATATCCCAATGTGCTCTTTTACATTCATGATTTAACCTGGCTGATTGAAAGCCAGACACACACCCTCTCCATCTGGCAGCTGCGTGGGAAGCCCGGTCCACTGCAATTCTTATGGGCTGCACAGCCACAGAGAGGAAGCACGGACGATACTCTGAATTGGGGAATAGCAGAGCGCCTGAGGCAAGAGCTCAGCTGCATGATCTGTCCTACCCTCCGGCTGCGATATTGCTTTTAGCCCCTGACCTCGAGGACTTTTCCATTGTTGGTTCTGCTGCGGGTTGATCTTTCCCCTGTTTGCCTGAAGCAGCAAGAGCGTAACCACAGCCTTGTGTAGTGGATAAGTCCAGCTGAATCGGATCCTCGAGTTCAAACTGCCTGTCTTGCTGGAAATCATGAACGGGAAAGCATTTGAAAAGGAAATGTATGACCTTTGGTGCCAGGCACTGGAATGTGTAAATGCTCAACAGACAGAGCATCTTACAGACCCAGATCCTAAAAGGGATTACACCGTGACTCGGCATACATTTATCATCCCGCTACTGTCACAGCATGATAGTCACTCCAGGAATTGTCTTGAAATCCTCTCCGAGACAGAACAGCATGACTGAAATATTTTAGCGGCATTTCTGCTTCAGTGGTGCCTTTTTATTTTTTATTTACTTTGTTTAATTTCAAAACTGGCTGCCAGCTTTAGGGTTTTTGTTTTATTTTTCTGTTGTCAAGAGACACTCAAAATACCAGTCAGGCTTTACAATTTGCCAGGAAAAGAAACTTCGAAAAAAGCCCTGCCATCCTGAAGCTCTTTTGCTAATGATGGCTGGGAATTCGTGACCGTTACGAAGCTGCTCAAGGCTTCTGCACCAGTCACAGCTGAGGAACTGTCTGGTCTCCCCTGGATCTGGGTGCTGAGTCTGCATCTACTACCTAGCAAACCAAATTTCATCCCAGACTTCCGGAGTTGAGCAAGAAACCTTTGAAAATGGCGTTTATCCAGAGTTGATGGGAAAGTGGGGGGAGTACCAGTCCTGCCTCACGGTGTAACTCTCTGTATGGGGGAAAAGGGAGCTCCTTAGCGGTGCAAACTGCCATAGCTCCGCTGATGTATGTGGAATGCCGTTAGGAATTTACATCAGTTGAGCATTTGCCCCTGGGTGTTTTAATTCATGGCATTTCCCAGAAATGTTCTGTTGAGGTGGGAGAGGCAGGGTTCACCACCCTACAGAAGAAGCCAGAGGTTCTGCCTTCCTTAACGACTGATCTGGCCTACTCCCACCAGGCTGCAGCCAAGACTTTCAAAAGTGACTAGTATTTAATGCCTCAGTTTTGGGGTGTCTGACTTGAGGGACCTGAAAGAGGCCTAATTTTCATGAGTGTGGAGCACCTGCCTGCTGAAATCCAGGTCCCTTGCAGGTATCTCAAGGTGGGTGCCTCAGACCACTGCTCACCTCTGAAAATCTCTCTGTAGGTGTACTTTGGCTGGTTCTCCCTCCTGACAGCGGAGGGGGTGGGGAGAATCCAGAGAAGCCTAGCCAATTGCTCTGTCCCCTCCTACACACACAAGCTGACCCTGGGAACTTCCTGGGGGCTTGGGAATACCTTCTGTGTCCCCTAAGCCTGGATCAGTGGACAGGGATGGGAGCATGGGGCCCCAAAAAGAAACATCCCTGGTCACTAGGGAGGATAAAGGTGGCAAAATAGCAGAGGGCGTTAACATTAGCCAGAGGAGTTATGGGTAACAAAGAGTTTTTACAAACATATCCAGGGATACTGCTCAAGAGGAAACATTAACAGAAGCCCCTTAACAAAGGAGAGGGAGATTAAATGAACTAGGATCGCAAACCAGCGAAGACACCGAAACTCTGTGGCTCAGTGCTCTCTTGGGCCTTTGATGCCATGCCATATAGGGAAGGAGCAGAATGGCCACCCAAATGAGAACTCAGGCAGCAAAAATGGGATCCATAGCACGTGCTTGCCCCTTGCCAGGAGCCTGTTGGCGCTCCAGTCTGCCCCTGCCCCACACCCACACACGGTTGGGGATCTGCGTCTGTGGGTAGTAGGAACATCAGCGCTGGGACGGGGGAAGAGGCGTTCTCTGTGGCATGCTAGGGATCCCTAGGGGCTAAGCACAACGCTGAGCAAACACCAGCACAGAATTCAGCGTGGGTGGGCAAAGGTGTATTAGAGGGAGTCAACGGAAGGGGCAGGACGCCCCCCAGGGAGGGGTTGGCTTTCCTTGCAGCTATCCCAGAATCCATTGGCAGCAGATAGCTCAGCAAGTCCCCTGAACTAAGTTACATGGAAGCTTTGAGGGTGCCCATGAGTCTGCCCTTGAAGAGAGATGCCCATGCATGCCACACTTACCTCTGTGGATAGGAAACGAAGCAGCGTGACTTTAGAGCTGCCCTAGTCCTGGAAGCATGCTGCTCAGACTGGCTGGCCTTGGCATAGGCTGCTTTGTGTTAAAAGAAGCCTGTCTCCTTAGTGAAATAATATCCTGATCTAGTCAGTAACTTTCCAGTTGCTCTGTCGCCATCTCACAGCTATTCTTCCTACAATCGGTCACCATTATACAGCTGTGCGGTATATACAGTATACCACGCACACAGGGATACACCGTGATCAAGGGGAAAAACATCTAATTCCCTTTGTGTGGTGGGGAGGAATGGGGGGAGACAGTGAAATGTACAGATGTTGGCACAGTGTTTTCTGTTAGTTTGAACGAAGGAGGCTGGACTGGTTTGGCAGCTGCCATAAAAAAATAAATTGCGTTGTGCTTTGATAGGTTTTCATTAAAAAGATATTTCATCCCCTATTGGGAATATGTAGTATATGAACAAATGTCTCATATCCTGTATATTGGCATCTATGAAAAATTAGTGGCACAATAAAAACGGATATAGACAGAAATCATAGATTTTTTCCCAATCCTGCTGCTCCTTTTGCATTGAAAACTTCTATTGTCTTCAGCTGGAGTTGTCAAGAACTGCACGGCTCCAATACAGTCAGGTACTGAAGCATCTGCCTACATTTAATCACATGAGTAGTCCCGCTGAAGTCCTATTGACTTCAATGACTTGAATTGACTACTCCCTTGGTTCAAGTTAGGCACATGCTGAAAAACCTCAGTGACTCAGGCTCTAAGGATGGACCCTCCATCAGAGGGTAGCTAACTACTGAATTTACTCATATTCGGTGTATACTTAATTTTTTATGGCCCAAATCCTGAACACCGTGGGTGAAATCCAGACCCTACCGAAGTCAGTGGCAAATTTGCCACTGGGCCAAGATTTCACTTCTTGTCTTAATTCATGTTTTATACCACCACCCAGGGAGTTTTCCTGAGAAACACTCATATTTTGCAAATTGGCCTAAGTCAAGTAAGAACATCTGGATTTGGCCTTTTGTTAGCAAGTCTAACGAGAGTGACTGTGTATAAAGGTACCGGATTCCACAGTGCATCAGGGGACCTTTTGTACAACACAAATTCTGCTTATTTTTAAACAAATGAGAAAACACTCTTGTGCAAAAGAAACCTAATAATGAAACAGGGTCCATGTATATCAGTAGTGCCCAAACTTTTTCTGTCCGCGCCCCCCTCTCCATTACTTCACAGACAAGGCTTACTTAGCAACGGAGCTTGGGTTGAAGGCAAAGCTGAGAGCTGGAGTGGGGAGGAGCTGGGACTAGAGGGAATGAGGGCGGAGCTGGACTGGGGGCGGAGTAGAGGGTGGAGTAGAGCTGCAGCTGGACTGGGGGCGGAGCAGAACTGCAGCGGGGCTGGAGCCAGACGGGGGACGGACCAGGGGGTAGAGGGGAGCTGTGACTGAGGGCGGAGTGGGGCTCAGTGATGCTCCTTCCCCCGTGCCCCCCCAGACCTGCCGCGTGCCCCCCCGAACATTTCTCTGTGTCCCACAGTTTGGGGACCACTGATCTATATAGAGATGAAAATCACTGGGCAGTAAACTACATATATGAACAGAAAACGTGTATTTCTGATGTCAACATATTCATAAAATCAGGATGTCCACATACTGCACTGTATTATATGACACAGCATTCACTCATTTTCTGGCCTCCACCTATATATATATATAAAGTATAAATGCACCGCTTCTTCTCTTACCTTCCACTGAGAAGGAAACCAATAACAACCGCCAACAGGATAACTCCCACTGTTACTGACACAGCAATTATAGGAATCTGGCTCTGATCACTGGATGCAGCTACTGCTGAGATGAGAAACAGAAAATGGAGATTAAGGTTAAAATTACAGCCAACACTCACAAGAAACTTTATTGCAAGGCTGCCAGAGATGTTGCAGTTTCACCAATTCATTAATTCTTTCACAGGTTGGTTGGTTTGTTTTTCCTCTTTTTTTTTTTTTTTTTAAAGAAAAATGGAGAGTGCGGGGTTCAGTTTTTGGAAACTTTAATTACCATCCTAATCAAAATGTCACAGAATTTACCATTCCAATTGGTAAACTGGAATCTGTTTTCCTGGTTGTGCAGCACTAGAAATCAGTCAGGGAAGAGATGGACACCAAAGAAAGTTCCCTTTTTTTTCGGTTGTTGTTGACTATTTAAAGACAAAGTTCACGGATTGAATTCCTATTAGCTGGAAGATGCGACATACCAAAGATCTCTTAAATAAAAGGCAGATATAATGCCCATGACAAGACTGAGTAAAATTACCTGAGCCGTAGGAGTCTTCTGAGGCCCATGCATTAACTCTTTGTAGCACCTCCAGCATAAGGCCGGCTGGTGCTCTTTGGAATAAAGTCGTGCTGAAGACTAATATTTTGGTTGGTGTCTGTTTACTGTAAGGAAAGCAGAACTGCTTCCAGATTGTGTCATTTCAAAAATCCCCCTCTGCAGATTGCTTGAGAGGAAGGATTGTTACATGATTAAGACACTGGATTCAGGAGACCTCAGTTCAATACCTGGCTCTATCAGCAGCTTCCTGTTAGACCTTCAATAACAGACTTAGTATGTCTGTGCCTCAGCCCCCGTCCGTAAAATGGAGATTATAATAGCACTTAATCTCTGCCTTGTCTGTTTAAATTGGAAACTCTTTGGTGCAGGAACTGTCTCACTATGTGTTTGTACAGAACCCAGCACCATCAGGCCCTGGTCTTGGCTGGGGCCTCTCAGCACTTCTATAATCGATAACAAAAAAATGTCTACTCTTTAGAAACAGTGTCACTGGTCAAACAGTAGCTAGTCTCATACTTGAGGTTAAATGTAAGCATTTTAAAATTAATTCAAGCTGTCTCATTTTGGCCTTAAATCATATGAACTTCCTAGTGAACTGCTTGCTTAGAAAACATTAATCATCTTCCTAACTGGGGATAAATGTTATCTGAACCATATTTACATTTTCACTAAAATGTCATGGTTCTAATAGATAATCAGAATCACTCACCACAGTAGATTGTCCTAGACAGAGGTTAGTATAAATGTTATAGACAATGGTCACTATTTAAAAAATATCAGAAATTGCCAGCATTTAACATGCATTGGTTTTTTTTTTGAGATTACCACAGTGCTTCTATCTCCTTGGGATAGAGAGATCTGTAGAATCTCTGCGGTAACAGGTGGCAAAAGTTGGCTTTCTAGCCCTCATGGTTGCAGAGAAAAGCTTGAAAATGTGAATTCTGAGGGCTGCAATACCAGAAAGCAAAGAAAAATGAACCCAAATTTGGTGTTTTAAAAAATTGCATGAATTTGAACTGGGCTTGGCAGAATTTGATTTCTATACATAATGTTGATGGACAATATAAATGTTCAAGAATTTTTTTTTACATTTTTATGCATTTGTGGGAAATCCTGGGGGTGGTCAAGCAGTAAGGGTAGGGTGTCAAACAATAATTATTTAGTGAGAATAGATACCGAGATTCAAAAAGTTAAAGCTTGATAACCGTTAAACAATAGCATATGTCAAAATATACAAAGTAAATATCCTTACATCAAATTCTAAGAAGTTCTCCAGCAGCATTTTCCTGACTCTGATTTCACTGGTCATAGATGGAAACATGCTCTGTCCGTTTGTGTGTGTATGGTGAGATCAACGTTTACCGACATTCACTGATAAGAATCTAAACCTTCCAAGTCTAATTTTAAGACAATCACATAATTTTTGGGAACTCTTGGGGTTGGCAGTACTGCAAACTATGTCGAAAAAGTGCTTTCCACTGTGCCTTGAAGAAGGGAGGAGCTGAAGCAGAGGTAACTATACCCCTTAATTTCAAGGACAGGGGATATTGGCTTGTAGAGGTCTCCTTGGGACATGGCTGATCAGGGAAGGCAGGGTCAGACTCACAGTTATTTTGGGTGATGGGCTTCATTACAACCACAGGTAGGGTATGACATGGGGGACATATTAGCACTTCCCCCCCAAAGGATCAGCAGAAATTGACTGCACAGTCAAGCAGGCCTTCAATTAAAAGATGGAAGGGGAAGTGAGTCCTTAATTTTATGGAAGCTATAAAATAATTGAATAAGGCCCAATATTAAATGTTAAAAAACCCCATAATGTATTAAACATCGATTTTGCAATGGGTTTCCAAGTAGCACTTTATATGGTAACTCTCTGATTGGCAATTCATTACATATAGTAGGGCCCAGCTAAAGTACAGTCGATGATTCCATAATGATTGGGCCAGAACATTAAATCTTTATTGTCTAACTACTCAAAACCTACACCATCACCTAGAGATTTTACTAGCATCACAAATGTATAGCAGTTCCATTTAATTTTATTACTACTTGCTGGGGGATGGAGAAATAAGGCCAAGTTTGCTGGGAGATGTTGGGGCTCCCAGGCAGCAGGGGAGAGCTAAAATGTTAGGAATCATAGAAGATGAGGGTTGGAAGAGACCTCAGGAGGTCATCCAGTCCAACCCCCTGCTCAAAGCAGGACCAACCCCAACTAAAGGGGATGAATAGCAGAGAGAGGGAGACCTGCATGGTGGGGGAGAGGCCGGGGTGGGGTGTAACTGCAGTGGCGGGCTGGAGAGCTAGATGTATGAGGGAAAGGGAGCCAGGCTGCTGGAGGGACAAGATAGTTAGCACCAGTAGATTTGAACGTAAAACCCTCATTTAAAATTAATTCAGACCAGGATGTGCCCCCACTGCCCTCTTGCCCTGTCGCTAATATCTGCAAGTTGACAACATTTGGCTTACAAGCTGCAAATAACCATGCTGAGTTTATTGCACTGACCACGGTAGGGCCCAATCCTGCAAACCTTTGACTGGCACATAGCAGAGTCACTGGAGTGACAGGTGACAGGGAGTACGATCCGTGGCAATCGCAGAATCCTGTCGGTAAAAACTAAGGGTTGCATTGGGAGGGGAAGCAGAGAAGCGGACAGATGTTCTGCGTTACAAGGAGCCCTGTTGGCAGATGGCAGGATTCCAAACTGCTGGCTAACATTGCCCAGGTGGGACATTCATTGCTGTTCCATTCAGCTGAAACATACTGCTCGGTACTAGAGCTGGCCGCTTCTGTTGGCGTGCTCTAGCCAGCCAGCCCTACTCCTTTCCCACACAAATCAAACCTCTTTAGCACGTGATACACACGGCAGGTTGGTAGCAGCTCGTCTCTCCCAGTGCTCCTGCGTGCTATGGACGGACGTTCACTAGCCACTCAGTGTGAGAGCGGCTAAGAGTGTGTGCAATATAGGGCCTGCCAATGCACTTTCCCCCATGGGCCCCAGTCAGAGCAAGAGCAGGGCTTCCTTTTCACAGGTCTATCGAAAGGATACGGCATCCGCTAGAGCTCGGCTTCCTGCACAGCGTGACCAAGATTAAAACACAGGCCTGGGAGCTGCCAATCTGAATTGTATTCCTGGCTCTACCACACACTCCCACTGGTTTCAATGGGAGTTAGGCACCTAAATGTCTTTGAGGACCCGTGTCATAGGGCTTTTTCCAAAGCCCACTGAAGTCAATGGAGCTGCAGTTGAGCAAAACATTTAAGCACATGCTTCAAACCCATCCCTATTCTGCAAAGCTTTTAAGCATGTGCTTAAGTCCCACGTAAGTCAATACTGAAGTGCTTTGCTGCATAGGGATGCAATGCTGAATTGGAGCCATTCCATTGACTTCAACGAGATTTGTATCAGACCCTTAATCTTTGTGCCTCAGTTTCTCTAGTGGCAAAATGGGAATATTCAAACAGAGGGGTTTGCAAAAATCAATTAATTAATGAATGGTTGTAAAGCACTTTGAAACGTTATGATGCTATGCCCTGTAAAATATTATTATTATTGTTTTGAGAGCCACGATGACTATTCCCAAGATTTCCATGATAAGTCGTTCAAAACTATCATTATTTTGGCTTGTGATATTAGGTCATGGTAGCAATGGGCCAAATGTGGAATAAGTGCCACTATATTACTTATTAATATTCTGAAACATGATTACTGAACTACTCTAAATTAGGAACTTTTCTACTGCATCTAGACCTTGCCTATCATAATACAGAATTATTTTCCAGCATAATATGGTTTGGTTTCTACTTATAGGACATGATTATAGTGGTTAATGCAATAAGAAATACATTAAATAGAAAAGTCATATTGCATTAACGTTTGCATCACTATGGTATTTGCACTATGTTAGCTTTGCCACTGACTCCAGAGTTGGGAGTGAAAGGTAACTCTCATTGACATGACAACATTGTATCTTTTTTAAAGAACTGATGCTGACTTTTAAATGAACCAGGGAAGCAGTAATTAAACAGCTGATGAATGTCAATTTATAAGGAAAACATACACCATGACTTGCTGTTCACTAAAGGAATGAACCGAATATTACAATGATTAAACCCCTCTTGCATACAAATAGCATCCAAGATTAATAAATGTCACTTGTACAAATTGAAATAGGTACACAGAGGACATATTTTATGACAGTGAAAATGATCACCGCCACCACTGCAAAGAATAGGTAAGCAAGGGACAAAGTATTTCTCCATCATAGTCTATAAAAACAATTGAGGCCATGACTACACTGCACTTTTGTCAGTAACATTTTTGTCAGTCAGGGGTATAAAAAAACACACCCCTGGCTAGCTGTGCACTATATTAAAGGGCTTAGGACTTTGTCTACATGGCAAACAGCTTAAAACTGATCCTTTAAATATAATCAGAGCCCACACGCTCCACAGTTCCATGGAATTCACCCCCGCCACAGAATGACGCTGTGGAATCTGAGCTTCGATTTTAAAAAAATGTTTTCAACCCTTATGGTTGCTGGAAAAAGTGAACTGGCGCAAACTGACGCAGTGTCATCCGCCTGAGAATGCAGGCAGCCTGAACCAGTTGCTCTATGACTTTGCTCCTATGGCATTTAGCATCTGTCCACTGTGCCACCGCAGTAAGCATTTCCTCAGAGAATTTGCCATTTTGCTGCAGTCAGATGCCCTGCACTTTGTCTTCTACGTCCTCCTTGGACCGGGCTGCATTTGCCTCTTGCTCTCCTGCTAGAAGGGGGAGTTAACGGGGCTACAGGGCATGCTTCCTGCACCATTATATCAAGCCAGGCAGCAGGGGGGGTGTTTGGGAGTGGGGAGTGGGGGTAAAGGGTATTTCATGGCTTTAAATTAGTCTATTTAACTGGCTATGAATTTACACAATGGCATCTCTAAATACGCACCAAGAGATTTAGGTCCCGATCCTGCAAACATGTAAGTGTGACCCTTAAGCACATGTGTTGCTCCATTGAAGTTATGCTAAAAGTTAAGTGTGTGTGTAAAGTGTACATAGGGGTGAGTCCTTAATAGGCCAAATTTTGCCCTCTATTATATCTGTACTATTATTACTGTGAGAATTTTGATACCACCTGGGAACCTCAGTCATGGATCAGGGCTCTGTTGGGCTAGGTGCTGTACAAACACAGAACAAAATACCACTGAAGTCAATAGAGCTCTACCAGAGGGCAGAAAATAGCCCAAGGAAATGATCTGTCATTCGCGCTCAGGACATAATCTTCAAATGCTCAAACTTTAGATACTCAGAAACATTTTTTATAAACCAAACAAAATAATTAATATTCAGGGAGAACTTTTCTCTGACCCAGGCCAAGGCTCACATTTCAGACCTTTTGTTATAGCCCTTCCAAAAAAAAAAAAAAGTTTTGCTTGATTACGTTGTTGTTGTAAGTGGTAAACTGCATCTTTTCACTTTCAGTAAACTCAAAAGCACATGAAAGGATTCCTCCTCTCCTAACCAACCCTCCCTCCCTCTCCCCTAAATTTCAGATCAAAACGTGACATTTTGGAAAAGTTAGGAGCACTGGGATGGGGTTGGAAACTGTTTTTGCAACCTTAACTACAGTGCTTGCTGCAGAAGGATTCTAATGTTCAATTATCTCTTTGATGTCAAAGCTCTTTCTCTTATAGATGCACCACAAGTGATGTTGGGAGGTTTTTCTATTAGAACCTTTTACTAGCAATACACTCAGAAGATATTTCAGAGATGTCTCAGAATCCTCCACATACCATATTAAGAGGTGTACAACAGTACAAGAGCCTGGTGAAATACATGCCAGCCTCCAGGGCCCTAGGCGAAACTTCCACCTTGCGCCCCCCCTCCCCAGCCCTGTGGCAGCTCCCCGCCCACCCAGGCACACACGCCTCTCCGCGGCAGCTCTCCCCCCCCACCCTGAGGCACCCCCACAGCAGCTCCCCATCCCCCCGGCCTGGGGAGCCATGCGGCAGCTCCCCACCCCAGCTCACCTCTGCTCCGCCTCCTCCCCGAGCACGCCGCCCCCGCTCTAATTCTCCTCCCCTCCCAGGCTTGCGGCGCCAAACAGCGGATTGGTGCTGCAAGCCTGGGAGGCGGGAGAAGTGGAGCGGCCACCACGCGCTCGGGGAGGGGGCGTAGGAACACTATAAAAAAAAATGGGGGCACCGCTTTTTGGCGCCCCCAAATCTTGGCGCCCTAGGCAACCGCCTAGTTTGCCTTAATGGTAGCACCGGCCCTGCCAGCCTCCCTTCGGCCCTGGCACTAACTTTCAAGGGTTCCGCAGGAAATTCCCGACTATGGGAAGAAGAATGCAGTAAAAACCCAAAGACACAGTAATGAGTAAATGGCAACATTTCAATGCAAGGGAGACAGCAGTAAACAGACATTTTCTGACCAGCAAGCTTCATAAATTTCCTAAGTTTGAAGACTTCCTGACTTTTCATCTCCCTCGAGATGAAATGAAATGAGGAAACAGGGACCAATATATGTTCACCTGTCCAACCCGCAGCAATGCCATGACGGATACTTCTTCACTAAATGGATCAGGTCAAAGAGAGAAAGAGGATGATAGGAAGACTGACAGAGTCCCTTGCAACGATATTGATCCACTAACTCTTTTCTGGTAATCATTTCAGAGACGTGAGCTGACAGTAATTAAAATGACTTACACACTGGGCTGGTTTCAAACTCAAATCTTCGACTGAAGCCACCATACCCTGCTGCCGTGCGCGCTCGGATCTGGAAGATATATGTCGACGCGGGTTTCAAGCCATCCACCGTGATCTTCGTCTCTTTCGATTTGATGATGGTGTAGCTGGTCTCTTGATCCTTTCCCCCCCACAAAAAATGCAGAGTTCAAGCATGTAAAGAAAAACACTAGCAAAATACAAATTGCTAATTAACACAGCAGCAATAGTACTAATAATGACTATACCAACATGTTTAGACAGAATGACTGAACATGTATTAATGAGACTCTCTACCCCACAAAAATCTATATGAAGACTACATACTGCAAAGACATGGGGTCCAATTCTCTATCGCCCGTCACTTTATATAGTCATTTCACTCTAGAGTGAAGTGGATGTAAAATATAACAGGTCAGGAATTTTTCCATAAAATGGTGGGGGTTTTTTAACTGGATAATGATGATTTGTTGAAACCGAATCCTTCTCTGGTCCAGGATGGAATTTCTGATTTTGGCCAGAGAACATGAGAGATGTCCATCCCCCAGAATAGCCAATAGCCCAGTGGTTAGGGCCCCCACTCTGGCCCAATCAGACCAAAAGAATGGCTATACTGGGTCAGATCAATGGTCCATCTAGCCTAGTGTCCTGTCTTTTGACAGTGGCCAATGCCAGGTGCTTCAGAGGGAATGAACAGAACAGGGCAATTATCAAGTGATTCCTCCCCTGTCATCCAGTTCCAGCTTCTGGCCCTCAGAGGCTAGGGACCTTCCGAGCATGCTGTTGCATCCCTGCCCATCCTGGCTAATAGCCATTGATGGACCTATCCTCCAGGAACTTATCTAGTCTTTTTTGAATCCTGTTATAGTTTTGGCCTTTACAACATCCCCTGGCAACAAGTTCCACCAGTTGAATGAATATTTAATTATTTGTCCAAAAGTGGAAGACCTCAAGTGGGACAAAGCGACTGACACTTTCTATATACAGCAGGGACTTGAACCTGGGTCTCCTATGTCCCAGGGAAGTGCCCTAACCAATGGGGTGACTCTCTCTCTCTCTCGTTAGTATTTCCCCCCCCCACACACACAAATTTCCAAGGTCAAATTTTCATTCTGATGCAAAATTTAAACAAAAATCAAAACCTCACAATTGTTAATGAAACAGAAGTCTTGTTTTCTGGTCTAACACCACTAACTCAGGACATCGCATCTGAAATGCACTTTGCACAAGTGTCAAGCACAACATGAAGGGCCTGATCCTCATTTCCACTCAAGCCACTTTAAACGGTTCTGGCAGCGCAAAGAGACCACAAAGTGAGCACAGGTTATATCTACACTGCCAGAACAGTGTGACTAAAATTCAGGGCCAACGTGTAGGGAGATGGAAAAATCAGTCCCTGATTCACACTAAGGCCACTTTCCACCTTTCTGGCAATATAAAGATGCCTTCAAGTGAGCCCCTTTATACGACACAGTGTACTTTGCCAGTGGCCTTAGTGAAAATGAAAATCAGCGCTATTATCTAGATTTTATGCTAGGTTAAAGAAATACTAACCAAAAATACTAAAAAACAAATAGATATAGATATCTACACACACACACACACACACATGATATACAGATATAACGACACACACACTTTGTGTGTGTGGTGAGGACTTTAAATAAATTTGCTGAAATAATTCTGCATGTAAATAAGTTTTTAGTATAAATGAGCAGTTTGTGGTCATCTTTGATTTAACATCAGACTCAAATGTTTGGTAATTGCTGCTAGAAATATTTACTTACTAAACAATCAGCATCCGATCATGTAAATTAAGGGCAACAGCCTTGAAAACAGTTTTGTTTTTTAATCACTATCTCCCTTCAGCTCTCCATAATGGCATTTTAAGATAAACACATGATTTCGAGGCAGATCTTTTAAGGTCGGATCCAAAGTCACTTGAAGTCAATGGGCATCTGTCACAGGATGGCTGACCTTTAAGGGGAGTTGGTCCGAGCCTCACCTGTGACCGATCAAGTGAGTGCAAATGCCAGCAAGTATGAGGGAGTTGTGGGAGGAAGTGGTGCACTCCTATGGCTGGGCCTAAGAGAGGGAGCAGGGCATGGGTAAGGAATGGCTTCTAGGTCCCTGCAGCCTGTTCAGGGAATAGCTTTGCTTGGTGTTACTTTCTGAGTCTGATGTTCAAAGAAGACAACAGTGCCTTGAAAGAAAGGCTGGGCAGACTTTGGACATGGTATTAGTCCTTCCTGGGCTGAGGGAGACAGTCCACCACACCCACTGACTTTAATGAGCTGTGGATCAAGCACCCAAGTCCCGAGTGATCACCAGAAAACTCCAAATTTATGGTACTCCATTTTCTAATTAAACCATGGGAAATTTGCCTGCCCAGCTAATGGGTCTGGGTTGGACAAAAAATGGAAAAAGCTGTTCTGTTTACTTTTAGGACGTGATTTCTTTTAAAAGAATGTGATTCAAGCCTTAATTTTCTCCGACTCTCAAGACAAATCATTCTTATAACATGGGGACATGCTTTCTTAATTTATTATTGTACAGGGCTGTCTGGCAAGAGAATGCAAATTAAGTTAATGACAAACGAGAAGTGCTAAGGATGACATAGCAATTAGCTGAATGAATAGTGGGGGAAATGGGATGTTAATATTAGTTCAAATTCTGACTTGCATTTCAATCCGATTACATTCACAACTCATTCATGTTTGCTTTCTGCAAACTTTCAAGTGCATGCGCTTTATTATTGAAAATACCAAGCTTCAATATTAGCCAAAAGCAAATTTCAAATTATATATTCAGTTTTATAATTCACATTTATATTGTTTAGTTACATGAAAAACCTAGCCTCCAATTCAGCAAGGCATTTAGACACATACCTCACTTTAAGCTTCTCCATACTCCCTTTGAAGTCAATGGGACTACACACATGTGGAAAGCTAAGCACATGCTTAAGTATGTTGTGGATTCAGTGCCCCAATCAGATAACAGAAACAATACCACGTGACTTATGTCAATGACCAAGACAGTGTGAACTATGAAAGGTTGCAACAGATACTTATGAACGATTTGCAGACTAAGAACTATTTGATGAAGACATTTGAGAATAATTTGAATAAAACTGTTGTGATCTATTTAAAGACAATTTGCAAACACAACAAAAGAAAAAAATAATCCTGCATTTTTCATTGTTAATTACTGGCTCGTCATTAATAGTAATGATAGTAGGTTAAAACATTGGAGATAATTTACCCCAGTCTAGTCAAAGGCAAGTGCAAAATGTACCACAGCGTAACGTTTGTGAGCAATGTAACAAAAGAATGAATGGTTGTTTATTTCAAGCAAAGACAAATTCTAGTTCCTTGCTTCATATCTCATCACAATATCACCATTTTGAAATAGCTACATTTCCAATGCTGAGGAAAGTTCAATTTCAATCAACACTTCAAAAATAATAGGGACACTTCAAATGTGCACACAAATCTTAAAGCACTTCATCTACTGAATATGGAGACAAAGAAGGTGAATAATACTTCAGAGCAAATCTTTCCTGGAACTATGCCTAAATCAAATCAACCAAAAGTCTTCTCTCTCTGCAATGTCAGTGTTACTTGGACTCACTGGAGCAGTGGTATTGGGTCCTCTCTCGAAGTGCATTGTACACCCCCTGGCAGCCCTGTGAAGTTGAGACACAATCCCTCCTCAGAGTTTCCCATAACATGTGCCACCCTCGCTCTGCCCCAGAGAAGAGCTATACCCAACAGTACAATCCAGCCCGATGTTCCGACTGCCCGTTGCATGCCTTATAAAGTAATCCAGGACAAAGGGAGAAACCTGGGCTGGCACATATGGACAAATTAAACTGAGAGTCAGCTTTTCGAAAGGTTTCAGCACCCTGAAACTTTCACTGAAAACCACTGGGTACTGAGCGAAAATGTGACCCCACTTGTGCATGTTGAGTGCTTTAGAAAATCTGTCCCTGAGAGGTTCATTGGGGGAGGGGGTGGAGATAATAAAAAAATGGGGTTATTTTATACTGAAAACATGACTTTTGGTGTTTTGGCACATTGTAGTTGTGAACTAACCGGTTTATTTTCAATGCAGTGTATTAGCGCCCAGAATAAAACATTGTTCTCTCCTTTTATGGGAACAGCTGACTTGAATCTTTTTGAAAAAAATGGAGCAAACATCCGTTCACCTGAAGCTCTGTTAAAGGAATTCCAAAGATGCAGTAGGCATCAGTATCAGCAAGGGGCTTTCTGGGTGAAAACTATGTTCTAAGCACGCTAACTACATCATTGCCGCACCCTGTTGTGCCTACGTCTTTAAGAAACTTTGGCATATTTCACTGTTACTTGACTGATTGTTGCTGAATGTCCTAGGGATCTCTAGGGCGGGAGGGAGCGAGGGGGGGGAACAGTTGTGCAGCTGATTGTATCAGCTATGGCCTCACTCAGCATAGATTCTGTGGACAATGGCAGCACAACTGGTTTGCTGGAGACCAATCAGTGAAAGGGTTAAAGGCCAACCTTCTCGGTTTTACTGTTCTCTAAACACAGCTTTCTGCATTCATCTAATGTAATTTACGCAATTTGAGAAATATAACCACAATTACAAGGCTTCTCTTGTGTGATACATTCTTACGTTCTATTTCACTAACCATCCAAATTCAGCAGTGGGCATACATTTCGCATACATGGCTCTAAAATGAATCAAGTCTTTTCCAAGGGATTAAGGACCCAATCCTGGAAGGAGCTGAGTAGGAATGGTCTCAATTTTTCTGTTAATTTTTTTTTTTCAACCGAAAACTGGGTTTTCAACTAAAGTTATTTTTTTTGGTGAAAAGTGTTTTCTGCAGAAAGTTTTGATTTTTCATAAAACAAACAAACAAATGCTCCAAAACCAAAATATTTTTTGTTTTCAGATGAAAACTGAAGTATTTTTATTTGGCTATTTACCATGGTGCCTCATGGGAGTTGTAGTTTGGTTTCCTCTTGTCCCCTCTTCTTCTCTGTGGGCTGAGCTCCCCAGACAGACTTTATCTCCCATGATTCACCATGGCCAGGGGCTCCCTTGATGTATCAGAGGGGAGATTGTGGTGCATCATGGGAGATGTAGTCTGACCAAGGAGCCTGGCCTATAGAAAAGAATGGGAGAGTGAGGTACCTGAACTACAACTCCCACAAAAGGGGCATTTCAGAATCAATTTTTTTTTTTTTTTTTTACGATTATTTCACCAAATAGTTGGAATTTTCCATGGGAAACCCCCCTCCCTAATTTTCCAACCAGCTTGGAGGCCAGGCACCCTCAGCACTTGTTGACTTCTTTGGGAATTGAGGACATTCAGCAATTAATAGGATTATATTTTATATGATTAACTCCTGTTGTTGTTGTTTCTACGAATTGTAAATCTCACACAGCCTTGAAAACTACTATATAGCATGGTCAAGATTTCCAAAAGTAACTAGTGATTTTGAGTGCTTCAATTTTTGGATTCTTAACTTGAGACACTTTTAAAGGTCCTGATTTTCAGAGGTTGGGTGCACAGCATTTTTTGAAAACTGGACCCTTTTAAGGTGTCCCAGGTTGTGCATCCAAAATCACTAGTCACTTTTGAAAATCTTGGCTTGGGTGCATAACTCTCACAGATCATTTACATAATTGTATTTGTTATAATGTTTATTGTAATGTCTTAATTTTTTAAAAAAGTAAAGAATAAATAACATTGTGTAAAAGAGGTTTGACACTTATGAACTAATCAAATGTGTACAAATATTAGTAATCTGTTAAACATTTTATTCATTTGATGGCCAAATGCAATTGGATTGGTCAAACCAGGTGAGAGGGATGATGAAATATATGGTAATAATACCTATTATATAGCACTTTTCACCAGTAGATCTCAAAGTGCTTTACAAAGGAAGGTAGTATTACGATCCCCTTTTTACAAATGGGGAAACTGAAGCACAAAGAGGGGAAGTGATTTGCCCAAGGTCACCCAGCAGACCAGTGGCGGAGCCAGAAACAAAACTCAGATCTCCTGAGTCCCAGTCCAGTGCTTGGTCCATGAGGCCACTCTGTTATCCTACTCTCTGGTCAACATTTCTGGGAGCCAAAATCTACTGTCTGTCTGTCTGGATGAACAGATTTCCATCTCAGACATCTGGACTTGGTTCTGCCCTTCCGAACCCCTCATTCCCCTCCCCTTCTGCTCCACAGAACCCATCCTTATTCACTTGTCAACAATACTGGCTACTTCCCTTCCTCCTAGGCTAACATGTCACAAGGTGAAAAAGCCTCTTCCTCTGAACTGGTGGTGTATTCCTCTTGGAAGCAAGTTTCTGTTAGCACCTGCAGTGCCCCAGAATCTTTTTTTCCAGCCGAAACTTAGATTCACCCTCTTTCCCTGCCAGAACTCCTGAGCTTCACTGAATGTAAACTTAGCACAGCTGAGGATTGAGCCCTGTGAACCTACAATATTTTCATCCTTCCTCAAGCAATCTGTCCTGGATAAATGGCATTTGGGGGCAGGTGGGTGGCTGGTACTGGCACTCTGGGTGGGACACAAGGTGTTGTGTATGTATTGTGAGCAGTGAAGTGCTAATAGCAAAAGAATCAAACGTCCAATTTGGCTCAACGCTGACAAGTTCAGACGCTCATTTGCAGTTTATCCAAATGCTTTGTGTTTAGAAAACCGGGCTAGGAGTTTCATCAAACCCAGCGTCCTTGGGAGATGTGAGATATATCCTATTCCAGCCAGGTAAGAAGCACCAGAAAAGCCTTGCTCAGTGGGTTTATCGGGGCCCAGAGGCACTGGAACAAGAGGACTATGCAAAAGAAAACAAACATCCCAAACTTTCTGGAAAGCACAAAAAGGTTCCAGTTGGAGATTTGGACAAACACTCAGGGGGTGCCGACTTTATCCAAACGAATGTGCCTGTCCCGAATGACATGGAAAGTTGTCCTGATTCTTAGCACCTTGAGCCACTGTTTATTTTGAAGACCCAGGGCTAAAATTCTGCCCTCAGACCTAGGGAAGCAATTCCAACTGAAGTCAATGGGAGCTGCATGCACTTCCGGGGGCACAACTTGTCCCTAAATGTCTTGGGCCAGGTACCGATGTCCCTACCCAGGACCAGATTCTGGCTGGCCTTCATGTGGGCGCAGAGCACAAATGAACCTTCCCCACCTTGTGCTGCCCAGGCCAATGCAAGCAAATTTGAAGGCCCTGTGCTCTGGGTCACTCCCTCTGTTGCACTGGAAAACTGAGCTGGCCTGCTTGCATAAGGTAGTAGGTTGCATCCCATGAAAGAGAGGGTTGTGGGGATGCTGCTTCTATCAGCAGAAAATCCTGCCTTTCTGAGACTGGAAGCTCCCCGGTGCTCTCCTTGGAGCACGGCAGCTCCGCTCTGCCCCAAGGATGAGGACATGCCTACGTGGTGCAATGACACTCCCCATTTTTAAGTGTTTTGTATATTACCATAGTGCCTAGATGCTCCCAGCCAGAGCAGGGCCCCATTGTGCCAGGCCCTATGTACACACACACACCCCACAATAGACAGTCCCTGCTCCAAAGAGCTCACGCTCTAAACGAACAAGACAGATGAAGTGAGGAAGGGGAAACAGAGGAAGAGAGAGGGGAAGGAACTTGCCCAAGGTCAATCTTCTGTCCTTACTCTGACAAGCCTCCTATGGACTTCAGCAGGAACTCTGCCTGAAGGAAGACTGCCTAGGGCTTCAGGATGTGGCCCCCTACACTGGAAGTCCCTTGGGGCAGGGACTCTTTTTGTTCTGACTTTGTACCATGCCTACCACAATGGTGTCCTGGTGCTCCTAGGTGCTACCATAATGCAAATAAATCGTAACCACCACCACCTATTGCAGAGACACAATCAGAACACCAACATGCCCTGGCAGACGGTTCGATGAGCACTGGAATCAATGCCAGCTGATCCTTAAAACCAAAGCTGAAGTGTAAAATTAAAAGACTGGGGATTGCCCGATGCTCTGAGTGAGAAGACGGATGCTAGTTCCCAAGCTCCTTTGATTCATAACAAATTAGTATACTTTAATTTAATGTGATAAGACTGGAGATGAAACTGACATGCAGTTTTAATGTATTTGTTCAACAGAAGTGGCACACTAATGGAAAACAACACACACATTTCAAGTCTTCCTAATCATTTACTGCAGAATCAATCTGACATTGATTTATGCATAAAATTGCTTCATTCCCTTCCACGCATAGGATAATTATAACTAAAAGAGAAAGACAGCAAAGAGAAGGTACTTAGGATGCTTTGCAATCAGTCAGTCACACCTTTTCAAAATATTTGATTTCATACTCCAGGATGATGCCGTTGGGTCGATCCGGCTCCTGCCAGGAAAGGGAGATGCTATTTTTAGCTATCTTTCCTTTTTTCACAATACTGATTGGAGAAGGTGCTGCAAGACAAGAGAAAAACAAAACAAGATGATAGTTAGTGGGACGGTATCTTGTTTCCTAATTTAAATTCAACATTGCATATGCTACTACGTATAGTCCACTGATGTAAATCAGTGTAGGGTACGCTGACTTCAATGTGGATTTATATCAGTTGGGATCTGGGCCTTTGGCCTCAATGGAACGATGTGATTTTCACTAAGTGAGGCACTGATCCCATTGATGATTTCTGATGAATTCTGAACTGTGGTCTCAGTCCAGCTGCTGTTACAAAAACTTAGTGTTGTTTTCAAAGAATCGTTATGCGGTAATTTACATAAAGCTTTAAATAAATATGTTCTGATAAAATGCACAGGAGGAGCTCAAATTAAACCAGGGCAGGGAACCCTTTTAAAATAAAAATCACATCCTCACCTGGCATGATTTGACATAGCTCCATTGAAGCAAATGGAGTTACATCGATTTTCAACAGCTGAAAATCTGGACCAAAACCACCTACATAAGAAGACTCCAATTCAGCACCACACGTGCTGGAAATAGGGGTGCTGCTGCACCCCCTGGCTTGAAGTGGCTTCCATTATATACAGTTTGGTTCAATGTATCTCAGCACCCCCACTATACAAATTGTTCCAGCACCACTGTTTAGCACAATGCTAATCTATAAGCTACAGCAGTAGTTCCCACACCAAACCCACAGCCTGCTCCTGGTGGCAATGAGCTTACATACTGCAAGCTTCCTGTCACCGCGAAGGAATTCACTTTACAACGTATTGAAATGTTCAGAAGAGGATCTCAGGACTGCTCGGTTGCCTGAAGTGGGGCTGTGACGCGTCTCTGTGTCAGTCTATAATGCTTGTCTGTGTCGGTGATGCCAGGGAGAGGAGCAGCGCAAGACGCACAGCCATACAGCCTTTAGCGCAGGGGCGGGCAAACTTTTTGGCCTGAGGGCCGCAACGGGTTTTGTAAATTGTATGGAGGGCCGGTTAGGGGAGGCGGTCGTGGCCCGGCCCCCACCGGGAACCCTGCCCCATCCACACATCCGCGCTCTCTGTCCCCTGACCACCCCCAGACCTCCACTGCCCCATCCAACCCCTCCTCTCATTCCTGACGGCCCCCCCCCCGGCACCTGCCCCATCCAATCACCCCTTCTCCCTGTCCCCTGACTGCCCCCTGCTGCCCCATCCAACTCCCCTCTTTCCTGACTGCCCCCGCAGGACCCCTGCCCCCATTCAACTCCCTGTTCCCCCCGACCGCCCCGCCCCCTAGCCACAGCCCCGCCCCCTGACCACCACCAAACTTCCCTGCCCTCTATCCAAACCCCCTGCTCCCTGCCCCCTTACCGTGCTGCCTGGAGAACTGGTGGCTGGAGCCGGGCCACGCCATCGCCACCATGCAGCATAGAGAGGGAGGGATAGCTCAGTGGTTTGAGCATTGACCTGCTAAACCCAGGGTTGTGAGTTCAATCCTTGAGGGGGCCACTTGGGGATCTGGGGCAAAATCAGCACTTGGTCCTGCTAGTGAAGGCAGGGGGCTGGACTCAATGGCCTTTCAAAGTCCCTTCCAGTTCTAGGAGATGGGATATTTCCATTATAAAAAAAAAAAAAGAGCACCAGGTCAGGCCAGGCTCTTCAGCTGCGCTGCCCCAGGAGCTCACAGCCCCAGAGCATTGCGCCGGCAGCGGGGGAAGGGGAACAGCGGGGGAAGGGGCCGGGCTAGCCTCCCCGGCCAGGAGCTTGGGGGCCGGGCAGGACGGGCCCACGGGCCATAGTTTGCCCACCTCTGCTTTAGAGGAAGGGTAGGAAGAAGGCTGTGGCAGATCAGATGGGAAGGCAAAGGAGAGTCAGCTGGAAGCATTAGGAGGAAGAGAGTGAGAAGGTCTGACAAGCTAAGAGGCTGGGTAAGGCAGAGCAGGAGAGATTGTCAAAATTCAACGGTTTCCGAAGGAAAAGAAAAAGGGAGGGCGTTCGTTTCACGCAATGTTCACAAAGAAAATCCATCCCATTATCTAACCAGCTCTAGCAACTGGCGAGATCCAGAGTGTGGAGGCGGGTGCTCAGAGGCATCAGAAGTGACACACAAGTGAGCCCAGGAGTCTATCAGAGAGGAGGAGTACTGCTGCATGGCCAGGCAGATGGCAGGGCGCGGGAGGAGAGAGAGAATTTGCAGCAGGGCAAGTCAATGTGGGCACGGTACCTCTGCCAGAGCTCCCCACCAGTGCGGGCAGCAGGACTGGGGGCAGCAAGTGCTGGGGGCAGCTAGGGGTTGGCAGTGTTGTTCAGTGTAGATAACGATTCAAGGAAATTTCACACCCCTGGAGGCCACTGAAGTACTTTAAAAATCAGCGTTTGTTTGGAGTTTAAATTTGCTGTCAATGCCGCATGTGGAAGGAAAGTCAGCACAGTGCGACGGTGCCCTATTTTTCAAAATGATTGGTGTTATTTCAAGCCAGGGAACACCTCTATCGACCTGTCTGCTGATCCACCTGTTGTACCTAGCTAACCTCAAACTTTATAACACAGCCGTCTCCCCTGTATCCAAGTCTGCTTTACTGCCGTGTGGTTAGTCCCTGTTAGTCTAGCCTGAGTGATGGCAGCCACACCGGCAGCACGGTGATTGTATTAGTAGTACAGAGAAGCGTCGTCGTCCCTGCACCAGCAGCGCTCCAGCTGCAACTTGTACCCCTCAAAGGGTCAGGGTAACTTGAGTTTAAAGCTTCCCTTCAGTCAAGCTAGAGATGGGTGTGTGTGGAACGGAGTCAGGTTAGCAGCAACACGTAAGTTATCCCTCCAGGTAACACTGCCGCGAAGATAAACCCGGAGACACCAACAGGGCAGTGTGCTGCGCTGGGAGTCTAGTGAAGCACGTGGAGGCTGATTCTTGGGTCCACTCCAGCCCCTTTGGGCTGCCCTGCAGCTGTCACCTAGGGGTGGCAGGAAATGGGGTTGGCATTCAATAAGTCACTTGGCTCATTAGTCAGTACTGACTTAGGGTATGCCTGCATGCGCTGCAATCGAAAACCCCGCAGCAGCAAATCTCAGAGCCCAGATCACCTGACTTGGGCTCACAGAGCACAGGTGGCAGCCCAAGCGCTGAGACCCTCCCCCCTCCCAGGGTTTCAGAGCATGGGCTCCAGCCTGAGCCGAATGTCTACACTGCTACTTTTCGCCTAGTCAGCTGACGTGGGCTCGGAGACTCACTGCTGCGGGTTTTTCTATTGCAATGCAGACAGTGTCCTGGCAGAAAGAGCCCGTGCCCTGTGCTAGCATAGACACTACTGCGCACTGGTTAAAATCACTCCATCCGTTGCTCCCAAGGCAGCTAAACGTCACTGCCATTAGAATCTTTACCATTTCCTTGTTTTTCTAATTAACATTGCTGAGATGATACCCTGGATGCCACAGTAACGTCAATTCCTTGCCAATGGAAATTGTAACGGTTTTAACGGTGACCGCTAGGCAGCAAGCCCAGTGTACGGTTTGTATATTGGACTTTGTGCTGGCATTGCGTGTGCATTGCAAATATATCTGATGGTTCATTGTCAACTCAGAGACCTAAACAACTTTTAAAGTTACGCTTTTTACAACCGCTGCCGGCTCCCTCGCAGAATGTCCTGTGGAAAATAAAACGTGGTGCTTTTATTGCTCTCCCGAGTTCTTGGTGCGTCTGCGCAGGGCTGACTGGGGCTGTAGCGGTCTCCAGGGATCACTGATAGAAATTCGGAAGGGAGCCAGAAAGCGAACGATGATGCACAAGCTAAATAATGCCAGTGTTTTTTCAAATCGATGGCAAATCCCACAGGTCTAAAAATGACAACGAGGAGATATGGGAGCATCGGGGCAACACACGTCTGTCTAGGTACCTATAAGACTCCTCGTTGTTTTTGTAGGTACCTATATGAACTCCATAGCTCATCTCAATTGATTGGCCTCTTATAGTTGGTATGGCTACTTCCACCTTTTCATGTTCTCTGTATGTATAAATAGCTTCTTGTTGTATGTTCCAGTCTATGCATCCGATGAAGTGGACTGTAGCCCACAAAAGCTTATGCTCAAATAAATGTGTTAGTCTCTAAGGTGCCACAAGTACTCCTGTTCTTTTTCCATTACCACAGTATTTGAGCACCTCACACAACAATGCATTTATCCTCACAACACCCCTGTGAAGTAGGAGGACGACACTTACCCCATTTCACCCATCAGGGTGTAACATACGCAAAGACTATGTGACTTGCCCAAGGCAGAGCAGTGAATTGAACCTTTCCGCCCTGCTTCACCTGAACCTGGCATCCTACCCACCATACCATCCTTTCTTTTGTAGCTGAGATTGTGTATCTTCTCCATTCAGTTCTGCATCTCTCCCCGCCGCCCATCAAACAAATAGCATTTTGCGTTTGCTGTACAAATGATAATCCTCAATTCAAACATATTTTATCTTCCAAAATGTCACTGAACCATAAAAATATTACTTTTTGTATGCAAGAGGAACTAATTGACACGCTACCAAAAAAAAAAAAAAAAAAAACCAGTTAAATAACGAAGACAACAAACAAACTCATTTTGCCAACTCTGATCTTCAGCCAGAAGGAATATGGGAAATCTTCCAAATGTTTATTCCTGGACTGGACACCGTTGGCAAGCTTGTGTTTTAAAATCAGGACCCTAAATCTGAACCTCTTCCAGGTAAACATATTCACCTGCTGTTTACTAATCTCTCACCCCTTTGGCTTTCTGAGGACACTGTAGAGTACTACTCTGGCCCGCATGGTCTTTCCTGAAGAGCAGGCCTCAGCAGGCCCAGAATTGAACTGCGAGGGGGTATAAGACAGAGAGGTGTGAAAGGCCTTGAACCTGTAAACAGTTAAATTGATTCTAAGACCGGAAAGGACCACTATCATCATTCCGTCTGACCTCCTGCATAACCAAGCTATAGAATGTCACCATTTACATCAAGCCCATATCTGATGGTTGACCTACAGCATCCCATTTTGATTTAAAGAATTCAAGTGATGAGACCCCCCACCTCTGACACATGAGAGTGCCTCCCTTGAGTTAAATAGGACTCTTCTGCTTGTGCAAGTGGGGCTTATGCTGGCTCTCACCCCTAGGGCTAGCTTGTGTATTATCCATCCAAGCATCTCAGAAGCTGGAACTCCGAGAAGCACAATACCTCCCAGAGGACCTGGGCTGCATGGGGAATGGGGGAGTAATTTACTACAGCTGTTTTCAGGGTGCAGGCTACTCCCTGTCTTTGTGCCACCAGCCAGGCATGGAAAGTGGAGAGAGGAGGGAGATGCCATGGTTTTGTCTACACCTTCCTTCCTCTCTATCCACTTGCTTCCTTGACAGCCCATCTGGCATGCAGCCCCCGCCCAGCCCCCAGCAGCTCTGATCTGGACAGCCCCAACACAGATGCACAAGGCATGGAGGGGAAGTGGGGGGAGGAGAATCCTTCCTCATAAAGTCTTATGCAGCCACATTATGGCTAGTGCTGTTCTGTTGATGGATTTACATCATCACACAGGAATCTCCGTTGATATTGATCTCCCTCCTCCCCCCGACATGTGAATGACAGGGTGTGACGTATCAGACTCAGACATGTGAATGTGACATGTGGTGTGTGTGTGTGTGTGTGTGTGTGTGTGTGTGTGTTGAGGGGAAATACTAGCCAATAGAGAGAGGGAAGTGGTGAATTCTCACACAACAGGAAGAAGTTGCTCAGAGCAAGCTCCTCTCATGATCCACATGAAATTGAGAGCTTAAGGAGGCCAAGCCGTCTCCTCAGCCATCGAGGAGCTGGTCACACAATCAACACCTCCCTTTGGGAAATGGTGTGTTTGGAAACAACTGGGCCAAAACATAACTCGTTCTTTACTTTTCTTCTCTCGGCTTCTCCCCAGATCTGGGGATCAAGGGCTGTGCCTACAGAGTCTCAAAGGGCATCAGGAGTAGCCAATGTGATCTTTAAGAGACTGTAACCTTTGCGACGTGTTTATGTCCGTTTACGCTGCTTTGCACTTTCAAAGTTACCGTCACAAAAAGGAAGGCTGTGGAACATATGTTTAAAAATAAAAGAGAGAGAAAACTGAGGTTATTTCTTGAGTTTGTACCCGAACCCTAACGAATCAGGGAAACATCAGACCATAAGCTTTACAGGGCATGTTCTGCAGCTCAGCTGAATTTCAGCTCTTTTTTCTGTGTCCATGGATCTCAAGCCTTCCATCAGAAGACAAAACCTCAGTAGAAGCGACTTAGCATCAAGAATGCTTTACCAGATAAAAGACCTTTCATTTGCTATGCGGTAGATTTTCTAATTTGTCAAAGAGATTTAGGAGTGCAAGTCCCATTAAAACAATGCAGCTTGTGCTCGTCAATCCCATCAACACTTTGGAAAATCTCCCGCTAAGATCTTAAAGGCAGTTCAGTACATCTCCTATAGCACAGAAATCAGTACACCAATCTCCTTTCTGAGAACATGTGTAACAGAAAATGTACCAGCCCTGTCCAATTATAGAGAAAAATAAACATTGCATGGGTATAGTAATAAGTATGTTCAAATTACTGTGCAAACACTAATCCTCACCATGACACTGGGAGGGGGAAGGAGGGGTATGGTTATCTCTATTTTAATAATATGAAAACAAAAGTGGAGTTGAAGCGTCTTGCCCAAGGCCATGCAATCCAGTGGAAGAGCCAGAATTAAACTTCATGAGCATGCCAAGTGGATAATGTGCTCAACTGCAATCCCAAAGGTCATGGGTTTGAGACTTGCACTGAAAGGCCAGCTTCAAAGTAGGGCCCAGTCCATGGGGTTAGGGAAGCCAAAAGGAGTCAGATGTGATGCTAGCCACATCACCTCCTTGTGTACCATTGGCTATGGAAACTGACTTGCCTGCCTGCTGACCCACCTGGCTCAGGGCAGACTTTGACTTCTTTGAGTGTCTCACTTCTAATGAAAAAAGAACAGGAGTACTTGTGGCACCTTAGAGACTAACACATTTATTAGAGCATAAGCTTTCGTGGACTACAGCCCACTTCTGCGGATGCATACAGAGTGGAATAAATATTGAGGATATATATATACACACATACAGAGAGCATAAACAGGTGGGAGTTGTCTTACCAACTCTGAGAGGCCAATTAAGTAAGAGAAAAAAAACTTTTGAGGTGATAATCAAGCTAGCCCAGTAAACCTGTCACTTCTAATGCCACATTGGCCTTAAGACAAAGCTCTGACTTTGCAATTTGTCTTTACTTTGTAAGCTTACAAACTTTACTTTCCGGCTGCATAAGCAGCCCGCATGTTCAGCTGCAGCCAGGCAGAATGCTGTACTCTACCGGGAAAGAGAAGCAAGATAAGAAAATGGGTAAGTGAACTCCCAAAGTAAATTAGAGAGGCAGTAACTGTATCCATTTTGGATCTTCTTCCTAAGAAGTGTTAAAGTGTAATCATGAGATAAAGACCAATTAAGTATATTTAATCAATCCCAGTGGTGCTGGAATGATGCCGCAGCTCCTCTGCATCCTCCATACATTGAAGTTACAATGTTCTGAAAGTATTAAGTATTTTAGAGTTTTCTTTATCAAACAAAATGTAATTCAATCTGAGCCGTCAGACAAAGTCTGCAATCATTCCATCTTAAAAGCCTGCAACTGGATACTGTGCTATATGATCTCAGGAAAATAAAAGGATTACATTGAAACTTGCTTTTTAAAGGTCACTGGTTCTACAAGGGCATTATCCTTTTAATAAAAGGGAGCCCGTCCACTGAAAAGTTCCATTTAGAGTATAAAATTCAGGATGTGTAGAAACTATAATAAATGTTGCACGGAGGGGTGAGTGGGTAGGAAGGAAATTCTTATTTAAATCTTTGCCTTGATGTCAAAGGAGTGGATGCAAATAATATATCCTTCTGATGCTGTTTACAAGCGAATCTGCACGTTCACGCTAACTTCAAACAAAATTCGCAAAATGAAAGTGGGAGATTACATCATTTGCATTTATGTTTGCTGTTCACCAAAACAATCATGCACGTGATGAAGACAAACAGAAAATGTAACAAGGTGTGAAATTGCTAATGTACATTTTGCTTTCCTGACACTAAAATTAATCATAAACCAAATAACATCTCAGAAAATTGGTCTTACTTTTTATGCTGTTTGTAACATTTCCTTAATAGCTTTAAGTGGCCAGACTAAATAAATAAAAGTCACTGCCAATTACCCATCATTATTCACATCTGAATAACTACAGAACAGGATTTCATAAGAAAAAGACCTTTTAGAACATTTTTCCTCTGCAACCTTTTATAATGACATTAGCACTGAATTAGCCAGCGAGGCACCAAACACAGTATCCAAGAAGTACTGCACGGAGCCTTAGTAACATCTAATGTACAACAAAGTTTATGGGAATAAAATCTTAATTGTATTTTAAGACAAACTAATGTTATCAGGTAAATGACCACTGCATCGAGATAAAATAATTAATCCAGACTCTACAAGTCATATTCTAGATAATGCTATCCCTGGCCCAATTAATTTTGCCTTTGTATATTTCACTTTGGCACAGACAGCAGCTAATGTTTCTTCATCTCACCCCCAACCCCACATCTGGTGCAGCTTTAGATTAACCAGTAGGGAAGGCTGGGAGAAAAATACAAGTTCGGCTCATTCTCATTGCACTAAGCAAGCTATTTTCCCCAAGCCAAGACCCTCAATCCTCCCCTGATCTCCATGGGGCCAGATTGTCACTTGGAGTAAATCATCACGCTCCTCTCAAGTCAATAGAGGCGTGCCAATTTACACCAGCTGAGGAGCTGGCCCCACTTCTCCTTGCTGTCAGCTCTCCAACGACTTGGGCTTCAATTTCCTTTTAAAAGAAGATTAAAGTATCAACAAAGAAAAAGATTCTGCTCTTACTGTCTTAGTATTGAAACCCATAGTGGTCTGTACCGTACGTGCAGCTATGCTACGGACCTCAGCTTATTTTAGTAGTGTTTTATATCTGCTGGCAATTTACTGAATGTATAAACATGCGAGGGTCTAGAATTTCAACCTCCTAAACACCTTGGCATTCTTTCCTCGATCTTGTGCCAATGTTGCCTTGCAGTCGGAAATCACGCCAAACGACACAAAAGTCAGATTCATGCTTAAGATTAGATCAAATCCATCACTGTCATCACAGAACCAAAAAAACCATTGTATCATTAACACAGGGTAGCACAGGAGAGTAGCTGTAACTGGAGAAAAGGAATGCAAAGTCTATTGGTAAATTAATGTTACTTGTTTCCTAGTTAATACTGGCCACACTTCAAAATCCTAGTTTATTGCAATTTTTCATTCTGTTTCTAATTAATGGCATTATTGGATTTTTCCTTAAGGTCTTTAGTTATTGCCGAATTTGGAAGCTACGTGAGTGTTGCTCAATTTGAATGAAACAACATATATTTCCAGGTAATGAGAAATTACAGTAAGGTTCCCACAGCAGTGAATTTATTTGTTTTTAATTATAATGGTTTAGAGAAATAGAAATATGAAGTTAAAAAGGACGGTGGGGAAAATGTTAGTGACTTTATTGTCTTCTCTCTTTGGATTGCTAAATAATACGCCCATCCTTTTACCTCAGGCACCGGGGGTCATGCTTTTAGAGCTCAGAACCCACCAGCATCTCAATCAGCTGTTGCCTGAGAGAACTTTTGAGAATCTAGTCCTTGAGGTGAAATGCACATGGTCGATACACCACTTCGGTGCCACTGCAACTCTATTTTGAGATCCCGCCCTGGCCCATTAGAAGGGGGCGACTATTACCACACATGATTAAATTCTGTACATTATGCAAAATAGGGTCCTACTCCTGTAACATTTGAGTCATCCTAAGTCAATGGGGCTCCTTGAATGACTAAGGTCTTCTTTGTGCTAGCCATCTACACAGGGGCAAAACTTCACCTTTTTACATTAAAACATGAACACATCCTCTATAAAACGATGTCATTTCCTTAGACCTTCTACCTGCCAGAGTTCATAAATAAATGACCTCCAGCTTCCCTCCCCCACCCCTGCTCTGAAAGCCGCAGAAAACAGAGAGGGCCCTTGCAGCAGGCCCTGAAATTCAACAGACTCAAGTTCTCTCAAACCAATGGGAGTTGCCAGTTCCAGAGTCTCGGACCCTCGCTGAAGCTGGGCTCCCCATCTCAGTAGACCTGGGCATGACTAAGGAAAGCAGCCCAATGAATCTTAGCTGTTGTAGTCCTTCCTGAGGAGAAGGGGTCTCTCTCAGGTAGCTGCCACCCCAACTCTTCTGAGCTTTAACAATTAAAACCAGCTCCATGTCAGGCTATTAGCCAGAACGGGGATGATGGCTAAGGCTGGAGCAGGAACAGGCAGAGGAGTCTGGCAGAACCACCAGCCAGCTAGGAATTCTCCCCACCAGGTAGCATATCACTGAGCAGACTGGAGTGGCTGCTTCTCTTAGGAACCTGTATACCTGCCTTGGGGGCACCTGGTCAGGCCCTTGGTTGTGGATTGGCTGGGCCCTGGTTGGCATGGGCCTATCATCACACTTGCAGGGATGACGCATTAGGCTCAGAACACTCACCGGCTCAGGCCCGGGGACGGCTCGTCACACTCCATGAAGCAGACACCAAGATGAAGCAGGAGCCAGCTCAGGTCACGGGGCGCAGAGCCCACCAGGAATCTGCACCTCTGGACCATATGGGGGTTTTGAATCAATCCAAGCCCATGGCACATGGAGACAGAGAAACGGGGTTTGGTTCTTCTCTCTTCCACTGGAGATCCCTGTTGTCTTTCATGAGGTCACGCCCCACCACTTTACTTCCCCTATGCTATCCCAGAGATGGCTGGGAAAAGCTACATGGGTTACAGTAGACAGACAGGACTGTGTTATGAGCACCAACATCCTTTTGTTTTTAAGTGACAGCAAATCCCCTGCAGGATTTTGAGCTTTTTAAGTCAAAATTAAAGCTTCACTCTCTCATTCCAATAATAACAGTTTACGAAGTCACTTGACAACATGAGACTTATTTTTCTTCTTTTTTATATTACAGCAGCGCTTTCAGAGTCAGTCGAGATTGGGACCTCACTGTGCTAGGTGCTGTACGGATGCACAGGAAGAGACATTCCCTGCTTGAAGAGTTTGCAGTCTAAGGGTACGTCTACATTGCAAATGGAGGTGTATGCCAGTTTTAGTCTAGCTAGCACTTGTAATAATGGCAGTGAAGATGCAGCAGCATGGACCATGGCATGGGCTAGTGGCCTGATACCTGTCAGGATTGTACTGGGGCAGCTAGCCTATGCCACCATTTCTTCACTACTACCTGCCCCAGCTAAGGTAAAGCTAGGACAGTTACTCTTACCCGCACTGCAGTCCCACCTTCACTGGTGGTGTAGACATACACAGAGGGTCCAGTCTTGCAAAGACTTACTCATGGGTTCAACTTTATGCACTGTTGCTTATGGTTGGATTCAAGTTAATCAAACTTTGATCAAAGTTAAGCAGATATGTAAATCTTTGCAAGCTCAGGGCCTAAACTGACATGGCAGAGAAAAGAGGTATTATTATCCTCCTTTACGGATGGGAAACTAGGCCAAGGAGAGAGATTCAGAGCTAGAATTTCAAAAAAAGCTCAGCTCTCAGCAGCTCCAAATGCTCTCAACAGCCTTGAGCACGTCTGAAGATCTGGCCGTAAGTGACACAGGCCACCCAGAAAACCTGTGGTTGAACTAGGAATTGAAACCAGATCTCATGTACATCAGTCTAGTGCTCTAACAAGACCATGCCTCCATTGTAAAGACACCCTCTAGTTCTGTGCTGACTTTCACTCCACACATCCCACTGACTCCAATGAGATTGCATGGAATGACCATCGGGAAGAATTTAGCTCTACGCTTAAAATAAAATAAAAAATATATATATTTTGCTACACAGAATTTCATAGAAACTAACTACTTTCTATTGTAGGACTACTACCAAACTACAACCAAATCATCTACGAAGATCTAATTGCTTTTTGCTGCAGACCCATTTATAGGGCCCTACCAAATTCACGGCCATGAAAAACGCATCACAGACCATGAAATCTGGTCTCCCACTGTGAAATCTGGTCTTTTGTGTGCTTTTACCCTATACTATACAGATTTCGCGGGAGAGATCAGTGTTTCTCAAATTGGGGGTCTTGAGTTACAGGAGGGTCACAAAGTTATTGTAGGGGGTAGTGGTATTGCCACCCTTACTTCTGCACTGACTTCAGAGCTGGGTGGGTGGAGAGCGGCAGCTGTTGGCCGGGTGCCCAGCTCTGAAGGCAACGCCCCGTCAGCAGCAGCGCAGAAGCAAGGGTGGCAATTCCATATATACCATCCTTACTTCTGTACTGCTGCCGGCGGTGGCTCTGGCTTCAGAGCTGGGCTCCTGGCCAGCAGCCGCCACTCTCCAGCTGCTCAGCTCTGAAGGCAGCACCGCCGCCAGCAGCAGCAGAAGTATGGGCAGCTGTATCGCAACCCCCTCTACAATATGACAACCCCACAACTCCTTTGTGGGTCAGGAGCCCTACAATTACAACACCAGGAAATTCCAGATTCAAATAGCTGAAATCGTGAAATTTATGATTTTTAAAAATCCTATGACCATGAAATTGACCAAAATAGATTGTGAATTTGGTAGGGCCCTACCCATTTAATAAAATAGTTTGGTCATAATATTTAGTTATCACTGTAAAACTGAAACAAAATAGCATGGGAGACATATTACAAAATTACTACTCAAATCATTAATACCTTAATTTGTGTTATAAAAATACATCCATGAAATAGGTTCGTTTTATTGAGCTTTCCCATGACTTACTGATGTATGTATTGTTAAGATATTAGAAAAAGCATAGCTTTGAAATGTTTAAAGTTCAATGTCTTTCTCTTAATCAAAGCACAGACCTAATCTGAATTAAAGCAGTGCTAGACACTTAGATCTTAAATGATAGCCAGTGCAATCCCAGCTCCGTTGAAGTCAACGGGAGTTTTGCTACTGGCTTCAAAGGAGCCGGGATTTCACACAGCTTCTCCTTAAAGAATCAGAGTGAAGGGAAGCAGTATATGGGAGAGCTGCAGCCTGTCTGGTTTTTCCATGTGTTCTCTCTTGCTAACATTATTCATTCAAATCATCATTTAAGCTGAATTTTAAACATGGGGCCACAAATTGATGCACTAGTTCGACCACAGGATGGTATTATTATTTGAGTGGCGGTAGTGCCTAGAGACCCCCATCAGGGATTGTAGCTCCACGTTTATGTCTACACAGCCCGCAGCAGCAAACATCCTTCTCCTTTCCTTCGGCTTCAGAGCCTGAGCTCCAACCCCAGCCGCAACTTCAACGTGCTGTCTATGCAGCTAGTTTTAGGGCACCAGAGCGAGCCCTTGTCTATCGACCTGGGTTGGGAGGCTCACTGTTGGAGGCTGTGTAGTTGTACCTATTGTGCTAGGAGCTGTGCACACACAAAATGAAAGGACGATCCTGGCCTTTCCAGTAAACACATGGCAAGAGATACGGATACAGCCGACAGAGAGAGGCAGCACCAGGTAAAAGAGTAATGGCAAAGCAATATCACTGAGAGTCCCTAAAGCAGTGAGCTTGGCAGGAGAAGGCCTCGGCCCCGCCTAACTCTTACGTGGGGGTTATGGGCATTGGGAAAGCAGGAAGATGCTCCCCACGTTGCATGGCCCATGAAACGCTGCCGAGAGCTGCACAGCACCACAATGGGATAGGGAGAGGAGAACATTAGGCGAGGCAATGGCTTCACCCCAACCCGCGCACTGGCCCGTTGGCTTGGTTGGCAGCATACTTGCTTCCAAATTCACAACACGATGCTCCATTTTTTAACTTACTTCTAAAAAGTATTTATAAATTATACACTTCAGCCCTGATCCTGCAAGGACTTAGGCACATGCATTAGGCACTGTGTAATGACCCAACATGGGATTGCTCACAATGCATAAAGTTAGGCATATGCATACATCTTTGCAGGGTCAGGGCCCTAAATTATAGGTTCATTTGGGTAGGAGAGAGTGTGTGTGTGTGTGTGTGTGTGTGTGTGTGTATATATACTGTGCCTAGCACACTGGGGCAACAATCTTAACTCCCTACTGCTAGGAGACAGCTCCAGGCATTGAAAAATCCTGAGTAAGGCCCTCAAAAATCCTAACACTGGCTTACTCATGACACATACTCGGTTCTTGTAAATTAACTTCTGGTTACTGAGCCTTTAGGGTTCATGTTTTCAAATTCTACTCTGCAACCACGGCAGCAAGACATTTACATTTTAAAAGCAATGAAAGCTGAAGTTCTCACAATCACATGACTCCAAGTGCTGGGGCTTTAAGAAAAACTCCAGATATCATGAGACTCCTGATAAAATCGTGAGCATTGGCAACACTGTTCCAACCATCCCAGTAATAAATAACAATACTAGCGAGAGCAGTAGTTAACATAAGAACAGCTATACTGGGTCAGACTAATGGTCCATCTGGCCCAGTATCCTGTCTTCCGACAGTGGCCGGTGCCAGGTGCTTCAGAGTTTTGTGTCTAACTCTGGCTAATTAATTAGTAATGACATCACTGAAATCTATTCTTACTGCATACTCCGGACAGAAACTGGGCCAGGTGCTGATTCCCAATGACACTGAGAACTCCCACGCGACCGAATGTGTTTGGAAATGAGACACTCCAGCAGCCAGGAGAAATGGTTCACATAGACTATTACTACCATTTACCTGGAGGGCTTCACTGATGATTTCCACAGAGGATTCATGCAAACAGTCCCTACACGCCGGCCACACACACAGCTCTCCCAGGGCTTACCTGGAGCTATTATACATACGCTGAACAAATATGGTCAATATTATATTAAAAGCACCCACTTACCAGGAATGCCACAAATGAAGGAATGCCCACACAGGGGTAGTCCTGCTATGCTATTTTCATGCTCTCAAAGCATTTCTCAGATACTTTTGTACAATTTTTTTCTGAAATCTTAAGGCCCAATACTACGACCATTTGTACACCGGAGTCATTTTACCGGGAGCATTCAGCTGGATGGTGCCCCCAAGACCCACATGTGGAGGAGGTCCTGGGACAAGGCTGTGGGCAGGGCTGTTTTCCGTTCCCAGGGGCCAGCTACTGCAATACACTGATTTCCTGTGGGGGATGCTGCTTTAAGATGAATCAGCCACAAGTGGATCTGCCATGGCCCACACGGTATGGCATGGCAGGCCTCCTACCACAACACCATTTCTGACTAGAAGCAGCTGCCTGCATTGGCCTTTGTACCTCTCATCCCCCCTCCTGTGGCCCTTTCCCCCAACTCTCTCCCCACCACATCAGCAGCACCCAGGGCGACCGCTGAACTGGTTGGCACCAATCTCCGCTCCTCACCCTACCTCCTGCCTACTCCTACCACCCGCTGAGGTCATCACTCCATGCTAGCCTCTTCCCACATGGCCTGCTCAGGCCCCGGCTTCCACTACCCAGGCTCACCAGCCCGTTCTCCTACCATGCCCCTTTTCAGTGGCCAGCTCTCATAGCAATTCAGCACCAGCTGCTGCCCTCTGTTCAGCCCCTCCTGCCACCCTGAAGACATGGGCGGCGCTTTGCCCAGGTTGTCTTGCAGGCTCACCACTGCTTGTGCAGGAACAGAAGAGGAGCATGCAAAGGGAACTCTGCATGTCAGGTAACATTCTCAGAAGGCCCTAAGTGACTTAGGAGCCAAAGTCCCATTTCCAAAAGCTGCTCTGACTTTCAGTGAGACTTTGGCTCCTAAGTCACCTAGGCACCTTTGAGAATGTTCCCCCTCCCCTCATACGTCCCTCGGCCAGCGCCGCTTCCCGCAGCCCCCATTGGCCTGCAGCAGCGAACCGGGGCCAGTGGGAGCCGCGATCGGCCGAACCTACAGACACGGCAGATAAACAAACCAGCCCGGCCTGCCACCCTGGTGGGCCGCGTGCCAAAGCTTGCCGATCCCTGACATAGGACGTAGGCATTACAGAATTTGATTATTATTATTTTATACATTTGATGGATAATATTCACATTTATTTTAAAGCATTTTTTTCAACTTAACAAGAATTGTAGCAAGTTATGGAACAGAGAGATGTCTTGTAAGTATAGTGTTCCGTCCCCTCGTACCATCACTCTCTCCTTGATCCCAGTACATAAATGCTCATAGGAGCACAAATGCAGTATTGCATTAGCCCATAGCAAGGCAGACCACCTACAGGATATTCGTTATTTAGCTTTTCGATAACAGCTTTCAATTCCATTGGTACCTGGTGGCCCTTGCAAGCATACGTTCTAATACCAGCTGTTAAAATGTAACTCATTAGCAAATTAAGTGCAGGTCAAAATACAATACAGGTGCTCAAGCAACAATGGACTATCAGAATGGCCAGGGCGAGTTTCTGCACCTTTGATTTCATACATCTGGAGTCGAGATTAATCTTTTCAACATTTGGGGTACGGATTAAGAGAGACATTGCAGCAGGCCTGCTAGATTAATGGCAATATGTTTCATTACGGTCCCAATCCTTCTCTCACTGACATCAATGGTAAAACTCCCATTGGCTTTAATGATGCAAGACCAGACCCTGTACGAGTCTAGTTTTAAGAGTTCCCTTAAGATCCCTTGCTGCCTACGCTATTGTGGCACTTCCTCACACCGCAGACGTTACACATTCCTTCTCCAGAGAAGAGTGCCCAATCTAGACTCTCGGCAGCACTCAGTGGGCCCTGGAGAGGGCTGTACGTCCCTCGGACGAGACTACAGCTGTAATTACGATGGTGGTTGCACAGAATAAGGGATGGGATAAAAATGAAGTGGCTTCTGAAAGCAAGGAGGTGGGGAGATGTACATTTCACCATGTTGACCGGGCTTTACGTTAGAGCCAAGTGAAAGAAGAAGAGCTTGTTTGTCACACCTGAATCTTGAAGATGCCCCATCATCAAAGAGGGATGGTGTTAAGGTTAAAGCACTGGAAAAAGACACAGACTCAGGAGGTGGCAGTTCATTTCCTGGCTCTGCCAAAGACTTCCAGTGTGACCTTGTGCAAGTCACTTAATCCCCTTTCCGCTAAGCTTCCTTTGTCTGTCTTGCCTATTTAGACTGTTAGCTATGTGGGGCAGCAGCTCTCGTACTAGGAGTCTGTGCAGTGCCCGGTACCAGGGGACCTCAATTTTGCTTTGGGAACCTCTAGGCACTGCAAACAATAATTAATAAGAACCACAAGAAATCTCTTAAATCTTTTGTGCTTGGAGGTGGCTCCCTCTGTTGCAACGGCAGAAAACTTGGGGTCACCATGCTGCCGTTCCAAAGTGGTCTATACGTTCCCATCCCCACCTGGGCATGAGGTTGCAATCTTTCCCCTCGGATGCACGCCTTGCTGCTGTCATCCATGGTCTGTTAGCTCATTATTAGAGCCCTGCAGTGCTGCATCTGCATAGGCCTATGCCTCAAACCCACCTGGAAACTGAACAGCTGCCTTACTAAGCAAAGTATCTCATGGGAACCAATGACCTGCTCCCTGATTGGTTCTGGTGGCTTACTGGTCTCCAGTTGGAGTTTAAGGTGTTGGTTCTGACCTACAAAGCTCTCAGATGCCTGGGACACCTCTATAACGTTCTATCGTGGCTGTGGCCAACTGAGTTCCTCATGCAGGAGCTTCTTTAGGATAGAAGAGAAGTAGCTACTGGCAGAATGTTCTCCACAAGGGCCTCTTGGCTCTGGGTCCTTGCACTCGCTCTAGTTCAAACATAGCCCAAATGCACACACTGGAAAGACCATGGGTGAAACCCCCTTGACTTCACCGAGGCCATGATTTCACCCTACGGGATATGCCTTTGTCGAGGGTTGAGAATATGAGTGCGATAAAGTTTGGGTGGAGATTGGAGTGAATTCTGCTGCTTCAAATTACTAGTTGGTGAAGGTAATTTAGCTTTGTTGTGGGGGGAGGGGGAAGGGAAGGGAGGAGGTTTGATGCTGGGTGGCTCCTCCAGGGCGGACCATCCTTCTAATGACCTGTCAGGGAATGCAGAGCTGGGGACAGATATCTGGCTGGGTTTGTATTTCAATTGCAGTATTAATATTATCAGAGCTACCAAAAAAGACAGACCCCGGGAAAGGGCCCATTTTGGTGTTATACAGCTCACATACACCCTATTTGGAACATGGTTAGAATGCCACCTGCTCGTACAAACCTTTCACGTCTCTATAGAACCCCATGGGTTCCACCACTAGTAAATTCTACAGGATTTTCTCTATCAGAATTAGATCTTTTCTACCCAAATCTGCCCTGAATAAATGTGAGATGCTGACACTAACTGGCATTAAAAAAAGGCGATTAATGAATACAATTCATCAGCCAGGGTGATTAAACAACAGTAACTGTAGATACTGGGATATATTCATGTATCTGCCTGCTGACAGTGACAACTGATGGTTCCTAATCTATGCCAAAATCAAAAAACAGATTACCTCCTTTTAGCAATCCAGTTTCTGCTCCCACTGATGAGTTCCCCCAACCCATTTATACAAAAGTAAAGCACATTAACTAGGTCTGACTGTTCTTAGTTCAGCAACATGGAAAATTGCATCCTAACAGTACATGCAACTGATCCCATTTAAAAAAAAAAAAATCGGCCGCGACTTTCTGGGGAGTAATCCACATGAACTAAGTGTCCACATTATCAAGGTTCTTGCAGTGAACACAGCGGTACAGAGAAAATATTTTTTATTCAGAAAGGTTCCTCTTAACACATGGCTGAGCGGTGGCCAAAGAAGACAAGTCAAGTGTGAGAGCTTTAGGCCAGGTCTAGGCACAAAATTGTGTTGGTTTAACAAAAAAGGTGTTCTGTTTTCAAACCAATTTAGGTAAAACCCTGCCTGGAAACTTTTAACTCAATCTAAACCTGGCATATGCCAGTTTAGCTTGTGTCCACAAATTCACAGATACAAGCTAAACCAATATAACCAGTTTTAAACCAATGTTTTTATAGTTTAAAGCCAGAAAGGACCATTGTGATCATCTAGTCTAACCTCCTGCAGAACAGAGACCAGAGAATTTCTCCTAGTATTTCCTGCAAAAGCCTATAACTTTTGGTGAGCTAGAGGATATTTTTCAAATATCCAGCCTTTATTTAAGACCTCCAGGCCTCACACTTCAATAGTTCTTGCTGACTTTCACCACCCCTACAGTACTGACTTCGTAACGCGTAATCCTGATGGTAACTGAAAATCCGTCTTTTACATCATGGAAAAGTACGGCTTGTGATGGATTGGACTCCCTTTCTGGGATGCCACCTGATGTGCTGGGGTTTAACTGAGCCTCCCCTGTTCAATCAGCCTGGGTTCCCTCTTACTGCTTTGCCAAATTAGGCTCTCCGGCCTCTTGCAGCACACACACAGATAGGGCCACACCCAGCTGCAGAAACAGACTGAAGTCAGCTCTGTGTGAGAGGGCTCCCCCAGCACACACATGCCCACCCTTTTGGGAGACAAAGCCAAAATACTACTGTCTTGCACTGTATAGAAATATTTGTACAGCGCAAGCTCATAAAATTCACCCCCTTCCTCAATGTGGAGGGAGATATGTATGACTTCTGGCCTCCCACCCTCAGTTAGAAATGACATAAACTGGGTTATATTATAAACAAGAAATAAGTTTATTAACTACAAAGGGTGAATTTTAAGTGAAAATAAGAGATAACAGACAGAACAAAGCAGATTACTGAGCAAATAAAGTAAAAGTAAAAGAAGCAGTGAGAGGCAAAAAGGCATCCTTCAAAAAGTGGAAGTTAAATCCTAGTGTGGAAAATAGAAAGGAGCATAAACTCTGGCAAATGAAATATAAAAATACAATTAGGAAGGCCAAAAAAGACTCAAAAAGTAATAGCAAGGTTTTTTTAAGTACATCAGAAGCAGGAAGCCTGCTAAACAACCAGTGGGGCCACAGGACGATTGAGGTGCTAAAGGAGCACTCAAGGACGATAAGGCCATTGTGGAGAAACTAAATGAATTCTTTGCATCTGTCTTCACAGCTGAGGATGTGAGGGAGATTCCCAAACCTGAGCCATTCTTTTTAGGTGACAAATCTGAGGAACTGTCCCAGATTGAGGTGTCATTAGAGGAGGTTTTGGAACAAACTGATAAATTAAACAGCAATAAGTCACCAGGACCAGATGATATTCACCCAAGAGTTCTGAAGGAACTCAAATGTGAAATTGCAGAACTACTAACTGTAGTCTGTAACCTATCATTTAAATCAGCTTCTGTACCAAATGACTGGAGGATAGCTAATGTGACGCCAATTTTTAAAAAGGGCTCCAGAAGTAATCCCGGCAATTACAGGCCTGTAAGCCTGACTTCAGTACCGGGCTAACTGGTTGAAACTATAATAAAGAACAATATTGTCAGACACACAGATGAACATAATTTGTTGAGGAAGAGTCAGCATGGTTTTAGTAAAGGAAAAGCATGCCTCACCAATCTACTAGAATGTGGACCAAGGAGATCCAGTGGATATAGTGTACTTAGATTTTCAGAAAGCCTTTCACAAGGTCCCTCACCAAAGGTTCTTATGTAAAGTAAGCTGCCACAGGATAAGAAGGAAGGTCTTCTCATGGATTGGTAACTGGTTAAAAGATAGGAAACAAAGGGTAGGTATAAATGGTAAGTTTTCAGAATGGAGAGAAGTAAATAGTGGTGTCCCCCAGGGGTCTGTTCTGGGCCAAGTCCTATTCAACATATTCATAAATGATCTGGAATAAGAGATAAACAGTGAGATGGCAAAATTTGCAGATGATACAAAATTACTAAAGATAGTTAAGACCCAGGCAGACCTCAAAGAGCTACAAAAGGATCTCTTGAAACTGGGTGACTGGGCAACAAAATGGCAGATGAAATTTAATGATGATACATGCAAAGTAATGCACATTGGAAAGCATAATCCCAACTATACATATAAAAAGATGGGGTCTAAATTAGCTGTTACCACTCAAGAAAGAGATCTTGGAGTCATTGTGGATAGTTCTCTGAAAAAATCCACTTAATGTGCAGAGGCAGTCAAAAAAGTGAACACAATGCTGGGAATAATTAAGAAAGGGACAGAAAATAGGACAGAAAATACCACATTGCCTCTATATAAATCCATGGTACGCCCACATCTTGAATACTGTGTGCAGATGTGGTCACCCCATCTCAAAAAAGATATATTGGAATTGGAAAAGGTTCAGAAAAGGGCAACAAAAAATTATTAGGGGTATGGAACGGCTTCCGTATGAGGTGAGATTAATAAGACTGGGACTTTTCAGCTTGGAAAAGAGATGGTTAAGGGGAGATATGATTGAGGTCTATAAAATCATGACTGGTGTAGAGAAAGTAGATAAGGAAGTGTTGTTTACTACTTCTCATAACACAAGAACACAAGTGAAATTAATAGGCAGCAGGTTTAAAACTAATAAAAGGAAGTATTTCTTCATGCAATGCACAGTCAACCTGTGGAACTCCTTGCTAAAGGATGTTGTGAAGGCCAAGACCATAACAGGGTTCAAAAAAGAACTAGATAAATTCATGGAGGATAGGTCCATCAATGGCTATTAACTAGGATGGGCAGGAATTGTGTCCCTAGTCTCTGTTTGCCAGAAGCTGGGAATGAGCGACAGGGGCTGGATCACTTGGTGATTACCTGTTCTGTTCCTTTCCTCTGGGGCACCTAGCTTTGGACACTGTCAGAGGACAGGATACTGGGCTAGATGGACCTTTGGTCTGACCCAGTAGGGCCATTCTTATGTTCTTAAATAAAACAAAGTACGCCAGCTAAGCTCAATATCCTTAAGCAACAGGTTACAACATGTAATTTCTTACCCTAATCATTTTAGGCAGGGTGCAAAGTTTCTGTGGTTCAAAGTTCTAGTTATATAGGGTTACCATATTTCAACACTGAAAAAAGAGGACAATCCACGGGGGCCCTGGCCCTGCCCCAACTCCGCCCCTTCCCCACCCCCGGCCCCGCCCCAACTCCGCCCCAGCCCCACCCCTTCCCCAAAGTCCCTGCCCCAACTCTGTCCCCTCCTCTGAGCACCCTGCATTCCCCCTCCTCCCTCCCGCCCTGATCTTGGTTGGGGGTTGCTAAGTGCTTCCCTGCTCCCCACTCGCCCTGCAGCCCCCCCGCCCCTGCGGCCTCTGAGACCCCTGCTCCCCACTCGTCCTGCAGCCCCCCTGCCGCCTCTGTGACCCCTGCTCCCTACTCGCCCTGCAGCCCCTGCAGCCTCTGTGACCCCTGCTCCCCACTCGCCCTGCAGCCCCTGCAGCCTCTGTGACCCCTGCTCCCCACTCACCCTGCAGACTCTGCGCCCCCCGCCTGCTCTGCCCCTGCACCCTCCGCCCCTGCAGCCTCTGAGACCCCTGCTCCTCACTCGCCCTGCAGCCCCTGCACACCCCGCCCCTGCAGCCTCTGTGCCCCCTGCTCCCTACTCGCCCTGCAGCCCCTGCAGCCTCTGTGACCCCTGCTCCCCACTCGCCCTGCAGCCTCTGTGCCCCCCGCCTTCTCTCCCCCTCCACTCCCCGCTCCTGCAGCCTCTGTGACCCCTGCTCCTCACTCCCCCTGCAGCCTCTATGCCCCCACCGCCTGCCCTGCTCCCCCGCTCCCCCGGCAGCCTCTGCCTGCTGGGGGCTTCAGACGCTCGGCAGCGCGGGTCCCTGCAGCCCCGGCCGCAGCTTCCTTCCTGCCGCCGAGCACGTTCCCCGGCCTGTCTGTCTCCACCGGAAACAGCTCCCGCGGCGCCGGGTTCCGAGCTGCGCGGGGCAACAGGGCCACAGGAAGGGTCCCCCAGTGCCTGGGGCGTCCCCACCCATGAGGGAAGCCCGAGCCCTTCCCATTCCCCACCTGAGCATTGTAGCTGGGGCAGCTGGGCTGCGCTGCGGACCCGGCGGATCGTGCTGGGCGAACCTTGGCTTATGCCTCCCTATTTCCCCGGACATGTCCGGCTCTTTGGAAATTCCCCCCGGACGGGGATTTGAGCACCAAAAAGCCGGACATGTCCGGGGAAATCTGGACATATGGTAACCCTAAGTTATATTTCTTTTCAGACTGGACCCCTGTCTCAGTCTGGACTCCCCCCTGCCTTCCCTTCAGGTGGCTTTAGCAGTCTTTCTTTTTGGCAGACAGCCCATAGAGAGGCGGAGTCCCGTTTGCCTTCCTCCCCATCCTTAAATAGGATTTACATTAGGCAGGAATCCTTTGTTTCCCAAACTTCACACACACACACACACACACACACACACACACACCGCTTCCCTTCCAGTGAAAAATTACATGAAGTCCCAGGGAATGTTTAGTTTAAGGTGACAAGACCACCTGACCTAGTAGTGTCACAATTAGGTCCCTGTCCTTCCAGGAGGGAGAGAGATTAGTATCTTCATGGTTTTGTTGTTCCTTCCTGATGGCTCATCAAATCTGATGGCCTGTCCTCTGGTGGGTGTCTTCCCAATACACACCCAGTTGTAATTGTTACATAGTCCATATTTCTAACTTTAGATACAGAAATGATACATGCATACAAATTGGATAATCACATTCAGTAAATCATAACATTTCCAATTACACCTTACAATACCCGTCTTGCATAAAGTATATCTCAGTGATGTCATATTCGTATCATAAGCATATTTTCATAAAGAATATGGAGTGAAACGTCACCCGGCTATTTCCAGACATGCTTATCACCCTCCCTTTTGCAAGCTATTTCACAATGATGCTTCAACACATTCCATTTGTCCAGCACAATATGAAGAATGCATTTTTCCATTTACTCTTTATAGATTGTGATGGGGCAAGGCCAGATGGCTACAATAAAGTAGTGAGGAACAGGTATGTTAGCCCCAGGCTAAACAAATCCCTGGTACCATGGTAACCAAATGGCAGTTGCTCCAGGTTAATCAAGACACCTGGGGCCAATTAAGATCCTTCTAGAAGGCAGGAAAGACAGCTAGATTGATTGGGACACCTGAAACCAATCAGGGACTGGCTGGAACTAGTTAAAAGCCTCCCAGTTAGTCAGTGTGGTGTGGGTGACAGGAGCTATAGGAGGGAGCTGTGCTGTTGGAGGAATGATGTAGTATGAATCCATATCAGGTGCAAGGAAGGAGGCCCTGAGGTAATTGTGAAGAAGATATTGAGTGGGGGCTGCTGTGGGGAAGTAGCCCAGGGAATTGTACATGCCCTATTTCCAAAAAGTCAGCTTTCATAGCAGCTAAGGTTTAGAGTCCATGGGATAGAGCCTGGAGTAGAGGGTGGGCCTGGGCTCCCCCCTCCCCTCCCTGATTAATCACTGATACTGGGAGACAACAGAGACTGTGAGGGAGGGTTGTTTCTCCTCACCTCCCTTGCTGACTTATGATGAAAATGGCTCAGTAGACTGTGACCCTTGCCTCTAGAGAGAGAAGGGCTATGTGGAGGGTCACCGTGAGCCTCTGAGGCTAGCAAAATCTGCCAGGACCCATGGAGTCAAGGACAGAACTTTGTCACAAGATGTATTAATGTCTCCTTTCCATGCTGAGTGAGTACTGTCCATGTGTTTCAGATAAGAAAAGTGCACATCAAAGAACAGAACACTCCTAGTTAAAAAGGGAACAGTAATTTTCATGCTTCAGGGTGTAGGATGAGTGCTGTAAGGGTCAGGAAGTCATTTTCAAGCTCCCTATGCTGCCATTTTGTGAATTTAGCCCTTCATTTCAAGTGCCATGAAATAGTTCATTTTGGGATTGAAGGAAATGGCTTGTTTGACCCGAAACAATATTTGTTGACTTCTTTAGTTTTCATTTTTAGTTTGGGTCAAACTAAACTTGTTTTTACTTTTCCCCAGAACACCCATCAAACTGAAAAATCAGTTTTTTGCCCAGCTCTTGTGTGTAATTTAAAGAGATAATGTCAACTCAAATATGTTCTAAAACTTAGCTCTTGTACAAAACAGATTTTTGTAAAACCTAAGACCAATAAAAATGCTTTGATTAGTGTCTCTTTAAAATTTAAAAATTATTTTTATGCAAATGAACATACTGTCACAACATTTGAAACCCAAATCTGACTTTATTGAGAACCTGAAAGCGAAAAACAATGGAAATTTTCCATTTTCATAATCAAAGGTTGTATTGGAACACAGGTATGAATATATGTTTAAAATATGATTTTTAAGATCAGCAAAAACAACGAGGCGTCCTTGTGGCACCTTAGAGACTAACAGATTTATTTGGGCATAAGCTTTTGTGGGCTAACCACGAAAGCTTATGCCCAAATAAATCTGTTAGTCTCTAAGATGCCACAAGGACGCCTCGTTGTTTTTGCTGATACAGACGAACACGGCTACCGCTCTGAAACCTGTCACCATTTAAGAGCAGTGTCCCTCTAAGACTGTCAGACAAATGCTACAGAATTTTGCAACGTTTATCAGTCTCATAAATAGTATGCTCACATTCAGTTTAAAAATACTGTAATGATGTGCAACTATCAAACCATCATATTCAGTCCATATGATCTCCCATGCATTCAGTGGTATATACTTTTTAAAAAGCACAATGGTTAGAATTCAGTTCTGTGGATTATCTTCACAAGGAGCTTTTCTATCTGTGATTAACATGTAAAAGAAAAGTGAGATCCATTGAATACATACAATATTTTTCCTCCTCTCTCAAAGTCCAGCTCAGTGTATTATTCAGGCCAGCATAAAACAAATTCCACTCAATCCTACAAGCTACCAAACAATTGTTTTCCAAGCTGTATATTATTTCATTTGGAGCACCATACTTACTGTCCTCCAAGCAAGAATTTAAAATTACTCAGGCCATTAGTGCTTATCAAGCTTCTTGTTTATTGATCTGTCATGAACTTCAAGTTGCCTACCGATTTATCCTGTCAAAACATCTCCACCCCCTAACTAGATGGCACATCTTGCCGTATATTTCAAGGAAAGTGCTATTACAATCACTGCGTTTTCCACCAATGGCTGCTGCTATGTAAATTTAGACCATAAAGCAGAGTTTCCAAGTGGTACCATTTGGGTGCTGCTTTCATTTTAAAACTGCTGGAACTACTGAAAAGGTGGTGGTGTCTTTCATGTGAATTGGGAACAGGGCTTTTCATGTCTGGGGGCAGCATTTAAAATGATGGTTGCACTTTATATCTTTCCTGTTGTCTTCTCTTGGCAATGAATGTGACTTTCTCACTGGTACATAGCTGTCTTGGTATATAGTTGTCTCATTGTTTTAATCATAGAATCTCAGGGTTGGAAGGGACCTCAGGAGATCATCTAGTCCAACCCCCTGCTCAAAGCAGGACCAATCCCCAATTAGATTTTGGCCTCATATCCCTAAATGGCCCCCTCTAGGATTGAACTCACAACCCTGGGTTTAGCAGGCCAATGCTCAAACCACTGACCAGTCTGTTCACTAATTAGACCAAGGATAGTTACTATATTAAGCTGCAGGGACTAAGAGTACTTCAGTGACTGAGTATCCTGAGTTCACTGCTCTCCCTCACAGCAAGATGAGGTGCCAATACACTCTGTGTGGCCAAGTAACAAAACAGCTGCAAATGGATTCTCATGAAATGGTGGCAAAACGCAGCCTGACAACAGGAATTGAAATAAAAAAGGAGTGAAAATCAAAAGCGACCTACTTTGGTAAACCAGGCCGGGGCAGTTTTTGAAAGTCCACGAGAAGCAATAAAGAAGAATAGGGAAGAAAAAATTCCAGGACCACTGGAATGTGAGCAAACAGCTGTGCAGGCATTGAGAAAATGTTAGGAATGATTTTAAATCAACTTTAGACAGTAGGTCGTATCCTCCTCTCTCTTCCAGGGGTACCAACTCTTACTCAGTTCAGCGGGAGCAGCCACCATGTAACTGAGAGAAGAATTTCGTCCATTTTGAAAAAGTGTAGTGTAATATATATACCTCTGGGTAGTAAATCGGCCTAAACAACCAACAAAATGTCCACAAAAGGCCATCAAAACCACATTCCCTGGCCTCCATTAGTGTACAAGTAGTTTTCTTTGCCCTTTCTGAACTCAACCCTGAAAGACTTGTACAATCGGAATAAGGCATATACCATCACTTCGCCTTGATGAGGTAGGAAGACTTTGCTTCATGCCCACATTAAACTCCTGTTTTCAGAATATTCAGGAGACTGTGTGAGTGCACGTGTGTGCAAGTATGTAAACAAACTACCAGCATCTGGGTAGGTATTTCCAAGGTGCAGCAGGCACATGATGGGTCATGGAAGATGTGGGGAGACAAAGAAACTGGGATAACTATATGGCGGAAACTTAATTTCAGAGGAATTTTGATTCCTGTGGGTAGGGCACTAAACTGGGAGTCAGTAGAGCTAGATTCTCTTCCCTGCTCTGCCACTGCTTTGCTGGATGACCTTAGGCAAGTCACTTCACTGCTCTGTGCCTCAGTTTCCCCATATATAAAATGTGGATGATAGCACTTGCTTCTCTTGCAAAGCGCTTCACAATCTATGGATGTGAAGTGCTCCATAAGAATCAGATATGCATGGGCAGGCACAGGTTATCACCTTATCACCATCGGATGTTACAATTGTTGTCACCTTCCTATCCTCTAGCTAAACCCGGAACCCTCTGAGATATTAATTAAACAGATTAAAAAAAAATAAAACTCTCACTGCTGCTGAATTACTGATGCGATTCTTTTATAGGAAATTCCTCGCCACTGTCCAGTTGCTTCTCTATTACTCCTAGCCCACAGTTTTCAGTCTTGCCTATTTCTCTAATAAGCTTCTTTCACTCATGGTTCGATGCACTGACAATAAAATTTAGATAATCCCTATCTTCAATCCTCTCCTTTCATGTGTGTGGTGTTTTATGCCTTCCTCGTGTGATCTGAATTATTTGATAGGTGCGTTTCTTACAGACAAATCATGCCCAGCGGTCGACGTTTCTATCCACTGATTATGGTGTGTGGGAATATCATGCACAACTGAGCTCAAATGGAAGTGTACTTGGCTCCCGCCCACCCGAACCCTGACTGATTTTTTTTCTGTTTATAAAACATGCAGTAGCGAATACTGCAGCAAAACGAGGGAAACCACCGAACTGCATAAACACCACAGCTTATGAGCCAGCAGCCTTCAAATTCAGCAGTGCTATAGGAGATGTTTATTGCCTGTGTGAGCCCTCTCCTATCACTTGTTCAGACATCTGCCCAGATGAAAGGAACACCATTCTGGCAGGCTTATACAGATTCTAAACTAGAGCAGTGGTTCCCAAACTTTAACAACCTGTGAACCCCTTTCACTAAAATGTCAAGTCTCGCAAACCCCCTCCTAAAAATGAATATTTCCAGGGATATTCTCCTTTATCTGAGTATAAATTATAAAAGCCGTGATTTTGGAAATATAAGATTTGTTTTTAGGACATGCTTATTATACACTATTTATTATTATTATTTATTATTACAGTATGTTTATTACATTATGAAAACGGCAACACTCTTCCAAGATCTCACTTTCGTAGCTTGTATCACTTTGAATAAGCCTGTTATAAGACAAGGCTCCTATGTTTCATCAAGGCATATCAGATGTGAAACAGCAGGAAGGTATTTAAGAAGCCAACTCAAAGAGTTCCTCCTACACAAGCATTCAGGTCTTGAGCAGTCCAGACAAACAAGGCATGTTACAACAAAGCTTAAACTTGTTCGTCATAATAATTTTAAAAACCATACTAGCTGCCTATTTAATTTTAAAAACAGCAAAAAATATCCACCTCCCTTTCCATTTCTTATAAGGAGTCTTGAAGTTTAAATCACCTCAGTGTGATAGCACTGCTTGCTTTGATCCTCTTAGCTCTTGGAAGTCCAGGGGCTCCGGGCTGCTGGCCCCGGGCTGCCCGGGGTCCCTAGGGACAGCTCTGTCCATCATTAGGGAATTTTTTTCTGAGAACCCCTGTAACTTTTCGTGAACCCCCAGGGGTTCTCGAACCCCAGTTTGGGAACCACTGATCTAGAGTAATTTATGGGCAACGTGCAGGGTTTTTAACAGCCTACAGTGCCAGGTTCCATGATCAATATACACTTCCTGCACACAGCAAGGCCTTTTTCTTTAATGGCATTAAGATGATTCCATTATAGTAACTGCCAGATGAGAACCTGGCAGTTATACTCCATTTTATCTTACTACGGACATTCTTTTCAATAAACAAAATGATGGGTTTGACTGTACCAAAGAAAAGGGAGTTGCTGCTTAGATTCATTTACGTTTCAGAGGTGAGTTCCTGGCTCCACTGAAGTTAATAGATAAATTCCCACTGATTTCAATGGGGCCAGGATTTCACCCGAACTGTTGAACTGCTATTAAATTATGCTGCTACCCTTTCTCTTAATTAATGCTAGAGCATAGCACCTCCTCCAGATCCCCAACGACTGAACGGAAAACCAACGAGGAGTCCTTGTGGCACCTTAGAAACTACCACATTGATTTGGGAATACGCTTTCGTGAGCTAGAGCCCACTTTGTCAGATGCATGCAGTGGAAAATACAGGAGCAGGTATAAATACATGAAAGGATGGGAGTTGCTTTACCAAGTGTGAGGTCAGTCTAACGAGATAAATCAATTAACAGTAGGATACCGAGGGAGGAAAAATAACTTTTGAAGTGGTAAGAGAGTGGCCCATTACAGACAGTTGAGTGATGTTATCTGAATGAGAAGTAACATTGCTTTACCTCAGTAGCTAATTCCTGTTACCCCCCGCAGGTGTTTCAGTGTGTGTCATTCAATGATTTCCAGTTTTACCTTTACTCTAATGAAGGATATTGCAGTATTTGGGGTATTCCCTAACAGTGGACTGGGAGTCTGGAGACCTAGGTTCTATCCCCAGCTCTGCCACTGGTCTATTGAGTGACGATGGACAAGTGATATCCCTGCTATTTGCCTCAGTTTACCCCCATTTTACAGATGGAGAATGTCAGTGACCTCCTTTGGAAAGCACCGTGAGGTCTACAGAATTGAAATATGTTACATATGAGCCGGATATTACTAATAGACAGAATACCAAAGTAACGAGGCCTAGTGAACCACTTACACACCTCAACTATGGAGATTCTAACGGCAGCCACTCCAAGTGTAAAAGTTATAATACAATAAAGAAACTTCAGTCAGTCACTGAGCTCTACAGGAAAGGAAGCAAAAGGTAGCTTTTTCAAAAAAGAAATTGATATTACTCTAACGCTGCTTGCCACTGGTGCCAACAATAAAGCTCCCCTTGATTCCAATGGGAGCAAAGTTACACAAACCCTGAACGCTTTTTTAAACTCCCATCCCAAAGTTACTTCCTGACATTGAAATGATAAGCTCTCATGTCATATGGGTAAGAAACCTACTGCATGAGATTATAACAAGGTAACCAATGTCCAGGACAGGGAAACCATAGTGTTAAAACTGTTCTATTGACTAACAAATACCCCAATAATGACAATATATTCATACCAGCCGTGCAAGTGGGGAGACAGATGTCGTGATATGTCTGTGTCTGCCTTTTCTGGACTGCTATTTTACAACACAGAAAGTAGTAGCACCGTAGTGCAGTGATTGCAAATGATCTTTCCCTGACTCTTTTAAAATGAATAAAGAAAGCTTGCATCTGACCCCTTTATGAGCAACTTGCTCTTGGGGAGGGTAAAAGGAAATAAACACCTAAAAATAGAAGGGTGCAAATGATGCCATTATGAGCAGCAAGATTGTTTACCATACTCCTTAGCCCCAGATTTATCACCATGCTTTCAACACACGCAGTACATCTTTTTTTTATTTTTTTTATAATTGGAACTCAGCCTGTGAAATGTAATTAAAGAGCTCATAAATATCGCCAGCAAGTGCACCTTTTCCCCCCAACTAACTATTAAAATCTTCAAGCAGATCTCATCAAACCTTGATGGAATCTGAACTAAAATATCTATTCGCACATGGTTCGGGATTGAGAAATTAATCTGTCTTTCTATCTTCAACAAAATTAAAGTCACCCCTTCCCCCCCCCACCCTTACACTTCTTCCCACAATCTACTCATTTCTTTCATCCGATTTATCCATTTTCTAATCATTGAACAAAACTCAGCACTCAAAGTCAGTGCGGTTCTGGGTAGAGTTTGATATTGTAGCTGCCAGGTTTCGTTTTTGCTTCTTTCCGCCTTCAGTCCTGTATTGAAATAAAAGCACCTTTTCCTGCCTTTAAGGAGGATTATTTGGTGCAATCTAGAGAGTTTATTCATGCATGTGAGAAACATTCTTTTCCATTCAGTGTAAATGACTGAGACCTGAACAATGAAACTCAAACCCATACGGAAGACCCTCTAATGGTACTTCAAAGCCTTTGATGGGCCCGAGAGGGTGTGGAGGGGTGCCCAGGGACTGAAAGGAGGCCCTGTAAACAGAACAGCTGGCCTCTAGGCTTTGGGCTGTGAGAAGTACCTGCTTCTCTTTGTGAGGCAAGTCCTCCTGACTAGGCCAAATGGCAGCAATGGAAAAGTGCGACTGAGGCACATCTTGAGATTCACAATCCGTTAGCCGCCACCGGGTGTGGAATGAACTTTAGGGTGCTTAACTCTCTCTCTCTCTCTCGCTCTCCTAAAGAGAAGTGATAAAACCCCTTCATATTAAAGGCTACATTGTACCCTCAGGCACAGGCCTGTGTGAGCTGCAGCATCCCAGGAATAGCCCCGGGGGATAGGGGGACCAGGGGTCCGGTTTTCGACTGGAACACTCGGTCGAAAAGGCACCCTGGCGGCTCCAGTCAGCACGGCCGACCAGGCCATTAAAAGTCCAGTTGGCGGCGCTGTGGACTAAGGCAGGCTAGTTCTTATCTATCCTGGCACCACGCTGTGCCCCGGAAGCCGCCAGCAAGTCCAGCTTCCAGGTGGGGGGGGAGGGAGGAGCCACGGAGCTCCATGGGCTGCCCACACCCCGAGCACCGGCTCTGCACTCCCAGTGGCTGGGAACTGCGGCCAATGGGAGCTGTGGGGGTGGTGCCTGAGGGTGAGAGCAGTGCACAGAGCTGCCTGCCACGCCTCCACCTGGGAGCCGGACCTGCTGGCCGCTTCTGGGGCACAGCGCAGAGCCAGGACAGGCAGAACGTGTGCCTTAGCCCCCCCACTGCACCACTGACTGGGAGCCACCCAAGATAAGCCCGTGCCCCAACTCTGAGCCCCAACCCCCTATCCCAGCCCTGAGCCCCCCCTCAAACCCAGAGCCCCCTTCTGCACCCCAAACCCCTCATCCTGGCCTCACCCCAGAGCCCTCACCCCTTCCCACATCCCAAACCTCTGCCCCAGCCTAGTGAAAGTGACTGAGGGTGGGGGAGAGCGAGCCACCGAGGTAGGAGGAATGTAGTGAGTGGTGGGCAGGGCCTCGGGGAAGGGACAGGGGTGTGGCCTCAGGGAAGGGGAGGGGCTAGGGCGTTCAGTTTTGTACGATTAGAAAGTTGGCAACCCTAGGAGACTAATGTGACTTGGTGACTCCCTTCAGAGATGTCATTCCCCCTGCCTGGCTCTTTGAGTCTTTGGGGTTGTAATCTGCTGCGGCAACATGTTATGGCACCCTGCAGTGTGCCAGTTCAGCTGAACTAGCTGGCTGGTGCATGGGGAAGGGAGGGTGGGAACACAGCACCTTCTCAGCCATCGGTGCCCAGTGCCAGCTCTGGGCATCCCACCCAAGGAGAGGAGGGGATTTTTTCCTCTCCCGTCCTGCCCTGCACAGATGTTTAGCCCAAGTCACAGTCCAGTCCAAAATAAATGGTGTGGGCAACAATGCTGACGCTGACGCTTTAATGCCACACTGAGAGACTACAATGGAGCCAGGCCCTTAGCTGCCCCACTCTGGCCTATGAAGCACGGGATGATTTCTGGTGATAAAATACCACTGTCACCAGGGCCGGTGCAAGGAAGTTTCGTGCCCTAGGCGAAACTTCCACCTTGCCCCACCCCAGCCCTGCAGCAGCTCCCCCCCACCCCCCCGCGGCAGCTCCCCCCGGCCCGGGGATCCGTGCAGCAGCTCCCCACCCCAGCTCACCTCTGCTCCGCCTCCTCCCCGAGCACGCCGCCCCGCTCTAATTCTCCTCCCCTCCCAGGCTTGCGGCGCCAAACAGCTGATTGGCGCTGCAAGCCTGGGAGGCGGGAGAAGTGGAGCAGCGACCGCGCGCTCGGGGAGGGGGCATAGGAACGCTGTAAAAAAAAATGGGGGCACCGCTTTTTGGCGCCCCCAAATCTTGGCGCCCTAGGCAATCGCCTAGTTTGCCTTAATGGTAGCACCGGCCCTGACTGTCACCAGTCATGTCACTCTCACCTTTTAAGAAAGGTAACGGGAGTTGTGCTGGAGTGAAATCAGTGCCCTGTAGAAAAGGCTTCCCATGGAAGGTATGAGGTCCTATTACCAGAGTATCTGAGCAGCTCACAACCAGTACATGAATTTATCCTACGTCTCCCAAGTTCCAGCTTAGCCCTCTAACCCCTGGACCAGCCTTCCTCTCCTTTCCCCTGGTACGGACCATTTCGGAGCCCATTATCAGGGTTCAAAAGTTAAAAAGGACCAGAAGCAACTGAAAATCTTGGGCAGCTCTCTAGAGTAAACAGCGTCAGTCTTCAGCACTTCATTACTGCTTATCTTTTGATTTTGTTAAGTGCTGTTTTTGGCCCCTCATCGATGAACGGTTGCCAGGATGTTCTGAATACGATTACTGCCAAAGGCGGAATAAACGGAATGTATTTACTGACACAGTAGCAAAACACTATCTCTTTGGGTAGGAGATCATATGGTTGGGATTGAGTTACACTTTATCATCAAAGCGCGGGAGTTCGCAAGCCCTTGGACTGGACACAGTTCTAATGGGTAATGGATCTGTTTTTTGCAGACGAGGCAGAGTTCATCGACCAAACATACGGAATTCAGTACACTCCACTCTGGTTATGAAGGGCAGAGACTTTACTTACAATAAACACTTTCTTGTCATTCCAATGCCTTAAAAGGGAGGGTCAGGAGAGCTGGTAGGCAGCTGTGACTATCGCCAAAAAAAAGGTTGCAGAGAGCAAACAGAGTACAAACGTTCCCTGTAAAATATTTTTCCATAATCTATTTACATTATTTTAGTCCAACAAATACTATCAATGAAACTATTGTGATGAATTGTATTATAGTAGCAGCGAGTGGACCCTTTGTGCACGGGACTGTTCAAATCTATAGTAAGAGAAAGCCCTAGCTGAAGAGCTTACAGTCTGAACCGACAAGGTAGACAGAAAAATCAAGGCACAGAGAAGTGAAGTGACTTGCCTAAGATCACACAGTAGATCGGGGCAGAGCTGGGAACAGAATCCAGATGTCCTAAATCCAAGTCCAGTGCCTGATCCATTAGACTGTTTTTAGTAGCATACCATTTTTATTTTTACCCTTGTGGTGACCTTGAAGCCAGTTCAGTAAAACCAGCTCGGGCTGCATTCAACCAGATCTGAGCTGTGGCTGTAACCTGCTTTGAAATCAGCTTAGCTGAACTGCTTTGAAAACTGATTAGAAAATTTCCCCAGGAAAGCCAGGCCCTGAATCCATGATCGTGACCATCCCCATGCCTTCTCCCAGATGCCTCCTACATGCTGAGCTCTGCAAAGCCCATCTCCATGACGTGCAGGGTGTGCAAATGCCCCTACGCACCTGATCTGATTAATCTGCCATTCCCCATGTAGTGTAACTGGGGCAGCCCTGCTGTGCTGGGGCTCATGACCACTACTACGTTTGGTGAATGCCACACAGCTCAAATATATAACATGTGCCAGTGGATCAGACCTGGAAACAATGCGTCTGCTCTGTTTTCAGCCTGATTCACCTCGTTCTGTATGATCTATACTTTACATCATCAGTGGCTACTTGATGTGGGGTTTTTTTAGTAGAGGTGCTATGGAGGAGGCTGCATATGTCACCGGAGTTTCAGAGTAGAGTTTGTGTCTCTATGCTGGCAATGCCCCTGACTGCTTAATTAGAAGGCTGGCCCGCCTTGCCTGCACACGTGGTTTTGCTCTCTGGTTTTATGCTCTTAGGCCCAGGTTTTTGACGGTATTTAGGCATGGCTGTGCTCGCCATTGAAACACCTCACTAATTTAGGAGCCCAAATCTCATTTTCAAAAAGATTTATGCACTTAGGAGCCTAAATCCCATCAACTGTTGATGGGATTTTGGCTCCTAAGCACCTAAACCCCATTTGAAAATGAGATTTAGGCTCCTATATCAGGCATTGCAATGTTGGGGCAGCAATGCCTAAATACCTTCAGAAATCTGGCCCTTAAATGCTACCCCTTGCAAGCATCCCCAAATACACTCGAACTGAACCAAGCACACAGCGGCATGTTTGAAATACGCAAGGCAGGAGCATATTTTTGGAAAATATATAGTCCTAGACATGACAGAGAGAGAGGTTGGAAGTGCAGACGTGGCCACGGTAACAACCTGGGCTAACAATATGAAAAATGACTGTGGTGTCAGTGCAATTAATAATCCACTCAGCCGAGCACACATTTCTATCCGTGGTTTGAAACAGCTGGAAAGATGTGAACTATTAACAAGTTTCACGTGGCGCCCTGAAAAGCCACAGAGACCAAAAGGGGCAGGGGAAGCCCAGATCCTTTCTTTTATGTTCTTTCAACATTCTTTCCTTTCGTCTCTTTCAGGAATACCGACTAGAGCAGTCGCCCTGCTCTCACCTGCTGGAATGAGTCACGAGCTCGACTGAGTGGAGATGTAATTCCAATAGTGTTTGCAAGAATATTCTTCCAAATATTTAACTGGCAAGATGAGTAATTGCTATGCAAATTCCCTTGAAGGCAGTGACAGCGAAGTTGACTGTCTTAGCAATGCCAATACCAACCTGGCATAGCAAGAAAGGAAATTCCTGTTAATGGGCACAAGTGTGTATAGCGGAGGAAGAATTCAGCTTCATTGCCAGTGCCCTGCATTGCGGCTTCATGGTATTCACCACCAAAATCCTGTGATTTTCCTTTTGAGGACGTGGCACAGAGCCTGGTGCCAACCAGCAACTCCTAGCTCAGACATAACAAACTCACTACACCTAATATACCACTTGCATGGTCTCTATTCAGAAAGGGCAGCATGAGAGGTCTCCGATGAAAGCCTGCGTCTTTCCAATACTCGTTATCATTGTGAGAGGTGTGTGCGGGTAATAGTGAAGGAATAATGTAACTATATTGAAAACTATGCCCTTCTGCTCTTGGGGTGAAAGTGACTCACTAGCGAATCATAACACTCAGCGATGGCCCACGCAAGTGTGAGGGAGTTGTCATCCCTCCATGGCTAGCACATCATGTCCACCTTTGCACCAACTCACAGAAGTCAGTGGAAAACTATCCACAAAACTATGAGCACCGAGACCCCTTGGAAGTGAAGAGGAATGGCAGAGCAGCGAGGGGATTGCCATCGGTGCATCGAGAGAAAAGACTGACTCAGTACGGCAAAGGGTGGGAAAAGACCCTGTGCAGCCATCTACTGACGAGGTACCTAATGAGCAGGGAGGATCCGGGGGCCCTGGCTCCTTGGGGCTAGAAAACGCGGCAAAAGACTGAACTTTGGGATATTAATCTACTTCCTTAGCTAGGAAAGGGTGGAGCCTAGGTTGTGGTTTGTGATTTTGTTTTGGATGTAACCATTTGTTTCCATCTCTCACTTGTTTCTATTTGAATCACTGTTCTTTCCTCCAACAGATTTCCTTTTGTTTTCTTATATTTGAACTCACATGCTGCGTGTGACAGAGGAGTGGAGGACTACGGTTAAACTGGGGGCTGTTGCTCCCTTGGGAACGTAGGATGTGGGATTCTGTGGGTATCTCAGGGGAACACTCTGAAAGGAGCTGGGGGCTGGGGCACATCTATTGTCAAGAGGCAGGGCTGGTATAGCCCAGTGGAGAGCGCTTGAGCAGCTGACAGGCTGGTGGCGAGAGGGAGCGAACACCCAGCTGACAAGAGCAAGCCTCCGTCACACTGCAGGGAGGTGACTCAAAGCCCTGGGTGCGCCAAGAAGCGTCACAATGGCAGCTTCGGTTCTCTCTGCCAAAGACGACGCAGGGCTCTGCATTACGCAGCACAGAGGAGAACAAACCAAAACCATGCTAATGTGTACATACTTCTGTGGTGTATAACTGCCTGGGAGAGCAGGCAGCCTCCACTCCACTCCACCACACAGTTCAGGGCCACATTTTCAAGTGTTCAGCATCAAAACTGGGATCAGATTTTCAAACTTTCTCAGCACCCAGCAGCTCTCACTGGGACACTGTTTGGGTGCTGAACTCTTCTGAAAATCTGGCCCCAGTTGCGGGCAAGCACCTTTGAAAATCTGGTGGCTGGTGTGGGATTTCTGCTCCCGTTGAAGTCAACAGGAAGTTTACCATTGCTTCCACAGAATCGAGGGCGGGGCTAATGCTGAGTCCTTCTGTAATTCCCACAGCCATGCTGTCTTGTCTCTCTGGAAGGACAAGTGTATCTACATGGGAAGCAGGTGGCTGTCTTAACCCTTCTTCTTGTACCCTGTTTAAAGCCAGCTGTAAAATTTGTCTCAAACATGCAAGATGCTGCATGCTCTGACCTGATCCAGTAAAGCACTTACGCTCTTGCTTAGCTACGCACATGAGCATTCCCATTGATCTCAGATGTAGGCGTAGCTGATCTAGACATAGTACTCAATCCTGCTCTGTGGAAATGCAGCCGTGAATGAAATATACTTGTTTGTTTCCTGGCTCTTTCCCATTTTGCCATTTTTCCAAACTTTGAAATGATTTGTTTCAGGCCTTCCAGTTGAACGGATGAGGGGCAGCATGTTCAAATAAAATACTGACTGGCACCTGCTTATCCATTATAATAATAATAATGGAGATATCCTATCTCCTAGAACTGGAAGGGACCTTGAAAGGTCATCAAGTCCAGCCCCCTGCCTTCACTAGCAGGGACAAGTACTGATTTTGCCCCAGATCCCTAAGTGGCCCCCTCAAGGATTGAACTCTCAACCCTGGGTTTAGCAGGCCAATGCTCAAACCACTGAGCTATCCCTCTCCCCCCCCCCCCCCCCATTGTACTGATCCTTTGCTGGAAACTCACAGATAAATACCAATGGCACAAACAGTATTTCAGAAGGTTTGCTTTTTTGCTTCGCTGGTTTTTTTTAGTATACTGTAGTATCAATGTACTTCTGTGGAACAGGCATCTTTAAACCTTTACAGTCGAGCTCAAATGTGACTCCCCAAGAAAGGGAATGTCAGAGTAGGGAGGAAAATAAATGATCATCCAATAACATTTTTCTAACCCTCTAAAATACTCTTAATAATTAAGTGTATCTTGGTGGAAAAAAGTAAATGGTAGATAACGACCAGGAGAGTTCGTCCCTGATTCAACAAGATACTAAAGCACATGCATAATTTTAAATCTGTCAGTAGTTCCATTGAAGTCAATGCTACTCATGTGCTGAAAGTTACGCTTGTGCTTAGGTACCTTACACAGAATCAGGACCATACTCTGTTTGATATGTTGTGAGCAGCATCACCAGCAGAGGGAGACAGAGTTCACACAGGCTGCACACAGAGTCTGGTGCCATGGTTAGTCTCCTATTCCACATGCAATCACAGAAGCTACAGCCATACCAAACGTATCAGGATTTGGATGTACTTTGCATGGACATGGTACATAAAGCTACATGGCATATTTCTATTTTTCCTAAGTCAACTGCAATCTGCTTGTACCTGTCACTTCCACCCATCACTCTACTCATTTCTGTGGTGCCCTGATTGATACCGGGCTCAAACAAGACACAGCAACAGAGATCGATACAGCACTATGGGAAAGCGAGAGAGTGGTTGTTAGAGGAATGGCGCAATAAGGTGGGAAAAAGAAGAGTTACAAACCAAGTTTTAAGGCCTGGGCAAAGCCTGACTAATTTCAGTGGGGTAGCATGTTCTACACAGGAGTCCATCCATGTGCAACAAGTTGCAGGCTTAGGGCCTCTTCATTTAGGGCCTGACCTAAAAGTCATTGAAGTCAATGGAAGCCATTGACTTCACTTGGCTTTAGGTCAGACTCCTTCCTTCACGGAACATGGGATTTAACTAGCAACTAGCAGGAGAGGAAAGGGGGAATAAAATTCATATAATATCGCACCACACAGGATTTAAGTCATAAATTGAAGCTAATCACTAGCGTCTAATTGTAAGGATGGGAACTTCAATGTCTTTTTTTTTTGTTACATGCTGTGTTTATTTATAGCTATAAATAAGACATTTTAATTTCATGTCATAATTAAATAGTCTTTCTGCAAATATATGCAACATTTTTATTTTATCCTTTAATGTGTTCATATATCAATGAGTGCGTAGAATCACCTACTGTAAGAATAAAAATGATCTAAACTGATGATAATATTCTGATCAGAGAGAAAGTTCCCCCATTCCGAGGAATTCTTTTACTGTTGAAATGCATTACATGTTTCTACCATTCTGAGTATTATAGAAAGCCTGATAACAAACTAAGAGAAAGCAACAATTACCCACGAGGGAGTTATAAATAAAACTATAAAATATTCAACTGATCCATAATTCATTTGGTAGCAGACATCCAGCCATCTGGGCTGGGATAAACATGCGACTTAGGAATAGGATGGCTGGTGATGAAGATTTTATGTGCAGAATGGATACAGGCATTGCAAGTGATTCCATATAACAGTTTGTTTGTGTGTCGCTAGATTTTAGGCTTTGTTTGACACAATCAGTACCTCCATTTCTCTATTCCTCTGATTATATAGGATAAGCCTTCATAAAAATCACAAGTGAAATCCTGGCCCCATTGAAGTCAATGGGAGTTTTGCCATTGACTTCAATGGAGTCAGGATTTTACCTCATATATGTATGTTTCTATTTCTGTTGTGCATGTGTTTGTGTGCGCAGCTTAAGAATATGTGATTCTATGTGCTTATGAACTGTGTTCATTGAGGTTAAACATCAACATGCACAATTCAATCTATAAATGAAAATATTTCCCCTCCCCCCACTTTAAAAAACACAAGGACTAAGGGCTTGATCCTAAGAACACTGACATCAATGAGAATCTTTCCATTATCTTCAGTGAGGATAGCCACAGGCAAAGTGTGAAGATGACAGGAGGCTATTTTCAAAAGCACTCCGTGCTGCCGTAACTGTTCTCACTAAAGTTAATGGGAAAACTCCCACTGACCTCCATGGGAACAATTAAGCCAATGCTGAGCGCTTCTGAAAATCCCATCCGAAGAGTAAATGACCATATCATTCTCATTGGAAAAGAAAAACAAAATTATTGCTGGAAAAACACAACAACTGAGCTCCATCCTTAAGGATCTTTGTGTAATTTATTTCATCTTCCTCCATTAGTCTACTTTAAAAAAATATATTCTGTTCATATAGATAAGAAAATTAAAGAGAAAGAACAGAAATTCTTCAGGGTCACAGACAGGGTGACCAGATGTCCCGGTTTTATAGGGGCAGTCCCAATTTTTGGGTCTTTTTCTTATACAGGCTCCTATTACACCCCACCCCCATCCCAATTTTTCACACTTGCTGCTGGTCACCCTAGTCACAGGGGGGAGGAGGGGGAGAAATAAGCTAGTAAAATGAAAAGTTACAAACCAAGTAAGTGTTATTTACACCTAAATTCTGACCAATTTGCATCCAGTGTGCAGCCCAAACTAGAAGGGACACTGTCGCTGAATTTAACAGCGGGGTCTGTTTCTCCTTTCCAGAAAAGTTCTTTTACATCCCGGCACGGGAGAAAGAACTTTAGTGTACTTAAGAATCAGTCCCAGCTCTTTGTAGTGATAGACACCCAGCCACTGAGCCAACGGGAACCCTCAGGTGTTTCTGCCTAAATATAAATGCACACTTTCATTTGGATGAAAAGTCCTTCTTCAACATCTTTTTTTAAAAACCAGCGTTAAGCACTGTTGGCTTAGAGATGTTTATGTCACACAACTGTGCCTTGTTATTAAAATGAAAGAAAAGCGGGGGAAATGAAAACAAAAACGATGTGAAAATGGAAGGGAATATCATCCCTTTTACTAGGGACAGAGCATTTCCCCACCAATTCTAGCACTGGTGAAACAACTGCCACTTCCTGGTGGTGGGTGAAATGAGCAAGAGTGGTTGCATTTAAAGACATAGCAAGACGCAAATCCAGGTCTCGTTTCTTGTCTGAGACCTTTGGGTAGAGTGCTTATGCTATACGCTCTGCTTAGAGAAGATTCCCTGTTTGAAATTCCCTGCCAGGCTGAGTGAAGACACTCAGGCATGCAAGGCGAGCCATCCCTGAACTTTACTGGACTTCACCTAGATGCTTTTCAGTGGCGAAGTCAGAAAATATACTCACTAGACATGTGTGCGCACACAGATACACCCACAGAGATGAGGATGCTGCCTTCATCACCGTTACAAACACGTTTCCCCATGTAGTATAATTTTCACAGGGCTGCAGCCCTCTACACGGTGTCTACGCACTCCAAGAGCACACAGTTTTTGACATAAGATTATAACAAGATGTACATTGTAGGTGCCTCGCCAACCTGTGCTGGGTTGGTGTTCAGAGCCAAGAAAAGCCTAACAACTAAGGATAAACGTGCTGAAACTCCCTCTTTCTCCAGCCACGTTGTCCTGTCTATGCTGTTGGAGTTGGGATAGAGGATCAGGACTCTTGCCAGCAGCCCAGTTGATCCTGCAGCTCATACTTTTTCAGACAGGGAAAGACACAGTGCTCAGCCGTGACCTGGCCAGGTTTCCAGATTGGCTGTGCTGGCTGCCGGATCCCTCAGCTAATGTGGCTACTTGGCCATCCACGTCATCTAGGACACCGTTCTCATCACTATCCTGGCCTCAAAGGGGCAGAAACAAATCACAGAAAATCAGGTTCTCCTGTATCTTGGGGTGGCCCTGTTCTCCACCATTAAGCAGCCAGAGCCAGTACTGGGGTGTCAAGAAGCCCACGGTCTCAGGCCCCTCTGATAGGGGGTACTAGAAACATAAAAGAGAAACTCTGCTTTTGTTAAGTACAAAAAGCCTACAGATCTTTTGGTTGAAAAAACGGCTTTGAAAACGCAAAGTGATAAAGACCGAACAGTCGGATTCAGAGTGGCATCCACTTCTGCAGCAGGAGGCTGGTGGGGACCTACCAATCCACCATGCATATGTCCCCCCACCCCCTCACAAGGCCAAACCTGTTATCAGCCTGACCTCAAGTGCAGCTTGGTGCCCTGAAGCTCAAGACTAGCGTGGGCTTTGGAACAGCTGACCTAATTCCAGAATATGCTTTGCAAGTGTTCAAGCCGGCATGCCCACTGCCTGTCATTAACAATGGTGGAGAAATGTAGCCATTAATATCAATAAAGTACATGCAACCCTTTCAGTATCTCTCGTCACTGCAAAGCCATGTCATGTTACAACATGACGTTGAAAAGTCAAGTCCGATGGCTTGATGTCTGCCATGACCTTGTGGGTGAGCCAGTCGTGTTAACATTGCATCCAGCTGGGTGTGGTTAAATCCTGATCCACTACAGTGTGACCATGACAAGCTGGCACATTTCTAAGAAGAATTTTCTTCTGCCAGGGAAAGGAGAAGAGCAGAAGACTCCATGAAGCCCACTAGAGATCTCACCTTGCAAATCTATTTTATCTAAAAGTGCTTAGATACAGTGTTTGATGGAAGCTATAGAGAATATTTCTACAGACATTCCTCCTTTATAATGTCCTGCACTTTCCCATAGTATCGCTAGAAGACGTACAGTATTTGCAATGCAGCCTCCAAAAGGTTAAAAACCGTGGAGACATACAGCCAGTGTCACAGATAAGAGGCGGGGAAAGCTGTAGGATTAATTTATATCATAATGAGAATTTCTCCATCTTCAAAGATACTTATCGGCTTTAACTTTGGATAACACTAAAAAAAAAAAAAAAAAGCCAGGAACCATTCATTTACTTGAGTTGGGAAGTGATAACAACTGTGATGCGATGCAGATAGATAGAACCTTTCATTTGAGTCATACCCACTAGCCCAACGCAATTCATTGTTTGAATAGGTAACTAAACAGCAGTTTTCAATATGTGTTAAATCCTCTGGCTTTCTAAGCATGAAGAGTAAATAAGCTCTCTATTTTTTTCTTACAGATAAGGGAAATCAATACCAAATAAGGCTGAAACATGGGGCACATAGGATTTCCAATCTTCCATGACCAGGGGGGAAAGTAACTTAAAGGACTTACCGGTACGCCGGAGTCCTGAGCAGGGGGACGGGGCCTCAACCAGAAGGGGCGTGGCCTCAACCGGAAGAGACGGGCCTTTAAATCCCTGGGCCCTTTAAATCTCCGCCAGAGCCCCAAACCCCGGAGTAGCGGTGGCAGCCGGGAGCCCTCGGGGCTCCGTCGGTGATTTAAAGGACCCGGGGCTCCGCTGCCGTAGCAGCGGCTGGGAGCCACGGGCCCTTTAAATCATTGCCGGAGCTACCAACTACAGAGGCGGCCGCTGCCAGGAGCCCCAGGCCCTTTAAATTGCTGGCCTGGGGAAACCGGTCTGGTCCGGTGTACCGGCTCTTGCCAGTTCGCCGTACCGGACCATACCGGCTTACTTTCACCTCTGTCCATGACCATTCTGACCTTTTCCATGTTCTGACCAAAAAGACATTCCAGCCCATATGCCTTATACTTTATGTTAGCAAACTAATCAGTCTGAAGTAGGATTGTCACACAGTGGACAATCAGAACAACAATTAAGATCAGATGTCACAGGTCCATCTAAGCTGTCACCAACACAAGCAGGAATTTTCTTATTTTTCCTTTTTTTTGGTCAGTAACATCTTGAACAGTGGTCATTACCAGTGGATAACTGATTGTACTGGTATTAAAACTTCCCAAAGAAAAGCATGGAGTTTTCATGACAACAAAAACAGCTTTGAAGTTTGTAACAATCCACCTGTGATAAATGCAAGCATGATTTTAAGCCATTTTAGTTGATCCCTGTCAACATGTGTGTGAACATACGTACGGTGGGCGTGCCTGTCACCCTGTATGCATGTCAAAACCTGTGAGCTGCCTGGAGTCCTGATCCTACATATCACAAATGATAGGTCTCTATATAAAAATTCAGGGCAATAGCTCTGTTTGTGCAAAGATCAGAGGAGGCAGAAGAACTCAGGGGACTCAGATATCAGGATTAATAGTTACTGTGCTATTTAATCATAAAGCTTGGTGAAGAACTCAAAATAATTTCACCCAATATTTGCTTGGGCAGCAAAATGAATTAATGACAGCAGTGCTCACAACCCCTTTTCGGGTTTACGTTCTGTGAACATTCTCGCAAGCCAGGAACGTGCACCGAAACAGTGAGCAACACAGACTATTTTTGGAAAGCGAATTTTGAACTTGCAAACATGAGTATTCACACTGAAACCTGATGCCATGAGTTACATTTGTTCCATCAGGGAACAAAGACAGTATAACCTCGTTGACCAGTCATCACTCAACAAGGACCTAATATTCCCAGACCTTAGTCATCAGAGTCTTACTCCCACCATTAGTTTCACTGATTTCAGGGGGCTGCTCGGTTGAGTAACAGCTTACAGGGTTAGGCCCCAGCACAGCTGAATTTTATATATAGAAAACTGGCAACTAACTGCTCATGGTCAATCTACAGGCCAGGAATGCACCGTGGGGACAATTTGCCAAAGCGTTTCACAGCATGAATATTCACGAGACAATCATAAGCTGCCCTCAGACCATTTGTGAATAAGGAAGAGGCTAAATTCCTCAAAGAGTGATGTGCTCTGAATTATTCCCTAAGTTGGACCCTGTAATCAGGTGCAGCACACCTTTCAGTGCACTGGCTGACTGAGGGGCACTGCACAGTGTCTGTGGACAGGGAGATGGCGCTGGGTGCAGCTTTTACAGCTATACCCGCTGTAGAAGACACTTTGGCCAGCCTGGAGTTGGTGCATTGGTGGAGGGAGGCCGCCAAAACAATCCTCCGGCTCTTGCACCCATGCACCAGAGCCTCGCTGGGGAGCGGAGTCGCTGCTTCCAGGCTGAAAGTGGGGAGGATGGGATGGGAATGTGAATGAGAAGCAGCCTGTGGAAAGGATGGCAGGGCAACCTCTCTAAGGCAAGCGACACCCCAGAGCCATCCAGAGGAATTATATCTGAGTTGGCCCAGCCTGCCCAAGGGCCCAAGCAGCAAATACCTACCAGCACGTCTGAGGGTGTGTAGGATACACTCAGGGCCTTAGCACTGCATGGTGGCTGGCCCTTACACAGACCTGCCGGGAGAACAAGGAAACCTCTCGTCTTGTGCAGCTTGCGTAACAAGCAGCCACAACTGCTCAGGGGAGCACAGGGGCTGTTCCTCTCTGCAGGGTGTCAGACACGTCAGTGGGGAAAGGAAAAGCAGACTGTGGCCCCACTCCCTTCCCAACATGCCCAGTGAGCAAGCTGGCGACAGTGCAACCTGCAGACTGGGCCACAGGGAGTTTGGGGGAAGATCATACATCATCCCTGAGGCACAAACAAACCCCAAACACCCATTGGGGTGGTGTCCCTCTGCAGGGCAGTGCTTGTCAGGCACATTCCGGCTCTTAGAGCGCTTGGACCGAAGTGTTGTAGCAACTGCCCGACTGCCATAGCAAACAATCAGCACGGGCGAGGACCGTCCAGTTCGGAGTGAGTTAAGAGGTTCTGATTTCTCTGAATTGGCGCAAAGGGATTCTCATACAGCAGTCTGGTCGGGTTAGTTTTCTTTTAGTTGTAATTCTCCTAACTTTAAATATCCCTCTGTAACAGGGCCAGGGGTGCCTCTGCAGTGCCCTGCTGCTATTTCCTCCCAGGGCCTCTGATTACCTCACAGTCCACAGGTAACTACCACAGTCCCCTCCTGGGGTCCCATTTATTGAGTCTTTACATACTGACCCTCCAGCCTCAACCCCAGCTCAGTCACTCTCCCCCTTCAGATAAGGGGCCCCCAACCCTTTCCCTGAGCTAGGTCCCAGCTCAAAGTCTCTCCGGCTTTACCTGGCTGGAGCTCAGCCTTCCTCGGCCCCTCTGGTTTCCAGGCCCAAGTCCTTGGGTCTCCAGCAGGAACTAGGCCCAGGACTCCCAGGCTCTACCTGGCTGAAGTTTCCTCAGCAGTCTGGTTCTGGCTTCCCAGCCCAAATGCTTCTTTCAGTCGGGGTCTCTAGTAGGAGCCTTCAGCTCACAGCGGCTCTTCTGTGTCACAGCTCCCTTGGTGTCAGGGTCTTCCCTGCAGGAACCTTTCACACTCTGTAGCCTCTCCACCATTTCCTGAATACCCATCATAGCCTTCTGCTGCTCCTTATGGGACAATCCCCCTGATCTCTCCCAGATATAGCTCGTTCTGTAATCAGGGCTAGCTAGCTCCAGCCCCTGCAGGAGAGCCATGCTGATACACCCCTCCCACCAGAAAATCCCACAACGTGGAGTAAAAATACACAGGCTCCATACTAGTTTGGTTCTCACTAAAAACACTGAACACTCATAGTAGATTGTAGATCTTCTCTGCACAAATCCTGCCTGACCTAGATACATGATGCACAATCTGTCTATGCAACCTTAATTCAGACGCTTGGGCAAATGCGTTATGACACCACCTTTAATTACACGACCACAAGTAGTTCCCCCCCCCCACCCCGGACCCCTGCCTCACTCAGGGAATGGATCTGAGCTATGCAGTGAACAAGACTGTTCTCTGAAGGACAGGGCCAGCAACGTGTCCGTACACAGACATAAGAGTCCGTGGTAAAAATGTTGAGGTCCATGGTAATTTTTCCAAAAATTGAATGACTGAATGACATACCCCAGCCCTCAATGTCCATCACTAAGGACGGTAATTTTATCAAGTGTCTGTCGTGCCACATGGTGGTGCCGACCCCTGCTGAAGGACCCCTAGCTCATCCACTCTAGAAGAAGGCGTCTACAGGATGAGGCAGGGCACTGCAGGAAATAAAAAGTCTGGGCCTAAGGTGCTTCAATACTAACTTTGGGCCCAGTTTGCTTTTTAAAGATTATCCTTCGCCCTTGGGGGTGGGGGGGATAGCTCAGTGGTTTGAGCATTGGCCTGTTAAACCCACAGTTATGAGTTCAATCCTTAAGGGGGCCATTTAGGGATCTGGGGCAAAAAATCTGTCTGGAGATTGGTCCTGCTTTGAGCAGGGGGTTGGACTAGATGACCTCCTGAGGTCCCTTCCAACCCTGATATTCTATGATTCTACCCGTCTGACCCTGCATGTTCCCTTTGAATGGTTAATGTCCTCTGCCACCTCCATTCCTTCTTCCTCTGCTGCCTGCTCCAGGAAAAGGGAGACAGCTGGTACTCAGCACTTTGGAAAACCAGGCTTTTTTATAGGACTCTAAAAAGGGATTTAAGAACCTAATTTTAGGCTCCTATTTTTTAATCTCTTGAACCGGTGCTGGTCAACATACTCATTAGTGATCTGGAAAAGGAGGTGAACAGTGAGGTGGCAAAGTGTGCAGATGATACAAAATTATTCAATATACACCGCTACCTCGATATAACATGAATTTGGATATAACGTGGTAAAGCAGTGCTCCGTGGAAGGGGGGGCTGCGCACTCCGGTGGATCAAAGCAAGTTCGATATAACGCGGTTTCACCTATAACGCGGTAAGATTTTGGGGCTCCCGAGGACAGCGTTCTATCGAGGTAGAGGTGTAGTTAAGTCCAAAGCTGACGGTGAGGAGTTATAGGAGGTTCTCACAAAACTGGGTGCTTGAGTAATAAAATGGCTGGTGACATTCAATGTTGATACATGCAAAGTAATGCACGTTGGAAAGCATAATCCCCACTATACACGTAAAATGGTGGGGTTTAAATGAGCCGTTACCCCTCAAGAAAGAGATCTTGGAGTCATTGTGGGTGGTTCTCTGAAAACTTCAGCTGAATGTGCAGCAGCAGTCAAAAAGGGTAACCAAATGTTAAGGACTATTAGGAAAGGGATAGAAAATAAATCAGAAAATATCATCCTGCCACTCTAGAAATCCACCGTACGCCCACACCTTGAATACTGCGTCCAGTTCTCGTTGCCCCCTCTCAAAAAGGACATAGGAGAACTGGACAAGGTTCAGAGAAAGGCAACAAAGATGATCAAGGGTATGGAATGGCTTCCGTATGAGGAGAGACTAAAGCTTAGAAAAGAGATGCTAAGTGTGTGTGTGTGGGGGGGAAGATATGATAGAGGTCTATAAAATCATGAAGGGTGTGGAAAAAGTGAATGAAGAAGTGTTCTTTACCCTTTCCCACAGATTTAATACAAACAAGAGGAAGTACTTCTTCACCCCATGCGCAATTAACCTGGGGAATTTATTGCCATTGGATGTTATGATGGCCAAAAATATAACAGGGTTCAAAAAAGAACTAGATACGTTTATGCAGGGTATCTCCATCAATTACGGCCAGAGATGCAACCTCATGCTCCGGGTGACCCTAAAGCTCTGATCACTCCACTGGCCCTGCTCTGTACACTCCCCTTGAAGCTCTGGTACTGGCCACTGTCAGAGATGGACCAGTGGTCTGACCCAGTACAGCAGTTCTTATTAGGGTGACCAGATGTCCCAATTTTATAGGGACAGTCCCGATATTTGGGGCTTTCTTTTATATGGGCTCCTATTACCCCCCACCCCCATCCCGATTTTTCTCACATGCTATCTGGTCACCCTAGTTCTTATAAACAGTTTCATGAAAGCACGATCCTTTATTATCCTCCTCCTAGAGCATTGTGACAATGTTTTTCATACTGATAGACAGTCATAAATTAATCATTTAATCACTCAACTTCTTCAGCAGAAAATCATTATTGGATTCCATACACTGATCAGCCAGAGTTAGCTAATCAGTTTCATCTCCCAGTTTACTGTAATTTTTTTTCATCTTGCACACAGAACGAGCTATTCTTCTTGTTGTACTAACAAATCTAATTTTGAATCGAGACGGTTCACACATGTCTTGCAGTCAGAAAGAAAAATTACATCAGTCTGAAAATGCTAGACTGACTACTGGTGCCAGTTTAAAAAAAAAAGAGAGAGAGAGAGAGAGAAATGACTTAAGAAACAAACAAATTTTTCAGGAAACAATCCCTACAGGAACCCAAAACCAGATACACACTGTATGTTGCCAAAGGTTTCATATATAAAAAACATCTGGTGTGGCCAATATCCTGCTGTTTGTGCATTTTTTTCAAGTTCTGAAATTAGCAAGGTCTTGGGATTGACAAAGCAAAAATGAAAAGACAACACCAGGCAATCCATCTGTGATGCTGCTTAGTAAGTATCTATCAACATGACATGCCATTTTTAATTTCCATGGGCCAGTATTTCTTCTAGCAAGGGTTCTTTTTTCCTCCAGTTCAGTCTTTATACCAACCTAGTAGAAGTCTGATTCTCTCACCCACTCCACCAGTTGTATGCAAGCAGAGTTCCATACTGGCATGCAATGGGTGTCATAGAATGGAGAATGAGGTCCTTGATCTCTGACTGTGTCCAACCATGCCACCTTAAAGCAGAGAGAACTCTCACTGAGTTCACTGGGAGCTGGAGGTGTATAAAGCCTACAGCCTCTCTGGGTGGGTCACACATTTTCGATCTCGGGGTGAGTGGCTGGTATACTGCAGTTGTGGTGGTGGGGGGGTGGTGGGAAAGACGACTACAGGCTCCTATGTGTACACATCTCCTTTTCAAAGGCACAAAGCAGTCAGATGTCCAATTCCCGTGGAAAGTCAAGGTGAGTAATTCCCACTTGTAAAATCTCCCCCTCTAGCTCTATCTCCCAGTGCAAAGGATCTTTAACCTTTGACATCTCATGGTATCTAAAGCAGCAGGGAGCAACCTAAACTTCCAAGCTCTTTCAGGAGAATGTTTGATATATAGATCCAGCAACTTTTAGCTCATGCAAATAGCCCTTGCTCATCTTCTGAATAAGGACTGAAGGTTGAACCATAAATAGTGCATTCTCCTGGCTCTATTATTTAATTTGGACAGGGCTGTAGGATGTCTATGTGGATGCGTAATGGATTGTGCAAATGTCACATACTGAATCAAACAGAGGAAGCATAAAGCTGTCGCGTCAAGACTGCACAATGAAATAAACACAGAGGGCCCAATTTACCATTACGTTACTCCAGTTCTGCTACAGTGCGATTCCACTGATCGCAATGCAGTTATGCTGGCGTAAATCCAGAATATCACACTGGGGAATCAGGGCTATAACGTCCATTATTTTTTGACATGAGCTGCATTTATCATCCCAAACACAACAGGCTACGATTTCCCCACCAAAGATCTGGTAATAACTGTACAGTGGGTACATTCTTATCTCAGTGCACAGAGAGTCAGCGATGCATATAACTCCTAATACAACTAGTGGGAGATTTGGGCATAACTCACAAGGTGGAAGTGTTTCTTTACAGAAAGTGGTGATCGTCCATATCTGATCTTCTCACCTACCGCTACATTTATTGATCTTTATGTGCCTTTAGCTCAGCGCATCAGGGAAACCTCCACTGCTGTTTATGAAATGCTAAAGTCAACCCAATAACCTATTTCGTCCAAGAGGAGACCTGCTGGCAGCAGCCTTTGTGATGGGGACAATGGTAAACTTCATTAAGGGCCATGACACTTGTTTATTTGAATTAAACAGGTGTTTTTGCAGGTGTCATGCTGACATCTGCCAGTGCTACCCTTGAAGGCTTCCTGCCACGTCAATCAGCAGTGAGCAGTAACCCAACAGTGCTTTTATTTCCTCTCCTCGAGAGACATTCGCATGCTTTGCCTGACACATCAGCAATCCAAATTAATTACCGGGGCACGGACTTGATTAGTTACAACACATCAATGGCCTCTCGGGTGGCTGCTGAACCTACAAACGTGTACCTGTGCTGTTCTAATGAAATTCAATCCCGCTCAGCCTAGCGTCCTTCTGCTTTGCAGCCAGGACTCTGAAATCTGTCTGCCACTCGGTAGCTCGTGCCAGATTTCTCCGGTAAGAGCATTTCCTTTCAAAGGAGCAGGAAAGGCTGGCTTGGGAATCCGGCGGCAGAGCAATGCACTGTATTTGCGAGAGCTCTGAGTTTGGCTCTTAAGGCTGGGCCCATGCTCCCAAATGCCACTAGCCGGCTGTGCTTGAGGAGATGGTACTAAGCCCTTGCAGGAAGGAGCCCCTCATGTTCCTGGCAGGTGCAGGAAGCCGACTGCATGGGTTCCACAGTCAGCCCTCCAGGAAGGAAGATCATTTGCAATACAGCAGCTTTAAGGGAGGGAGAGTGAAGAGAGGCAGAACAAGGTAGGGCCTTTGAGGGCTCTGAGCACAATGCCTACCAGGGTGTGTGAGATGCAGAGAAGGGTGCACATGGGGCTGCATCCCGTGTAGGGGGTATAACCGGGGCTCCCTCTTCCTTGATCCCCTTGGCATGTCTGGGCTCCCTGAGTGCAAACTATGTAAATCTGCTTGGGCTTTACATGGGCTGTGCGAGGTGGGTCAGGCTCTTTATTCCCTCTGCTCCCTGTCTGTGCCCAGAGCCTAGCCCTGGGTAAGGGGGGGAAAATTCCCCACTATCTTCATTTGCACGATGCAAAACTGAAATGAGACAATGAGCAATGACATCCCTGACCTGAGCCAGCAACACCTCCCCATCCTGAATCCGTTCAGTTTCTCACTGCGCTGCTAACGGGGCAATGGGACAGCCCCCGTCTTTTCACTTTCGCTCCAGCGGCCGCTCCAAGATCAATTAGCCATTTGCTAAACCAGTGAGTCCATTTAAACTGCACTACACCTGAAATCTAAAGGCTCTCGCTAGGTTGTCCCTTTGCCAATAAGGGAGACAATTGTGTGGCTCTTGTTTTAGTGGGTGAAGACGTGGAAACGTTAAGCTATGAAGGATGCTCCATGTTTAATTAAAAACAAAAAAACCCGACCAAAATGCACCCTGCTGAGAGGGAACATTCCTGCTGTTCCAAGGCTGCAATAATTATACTGTGAAATGGGGGGGGGGACACAACAACCGCCTGCATAGGAAAGAATTCAAGGCCCAGTCTTGCTACTTCCACTTATTTCAATGGGAGTTCCACCCCACAGAATGGCCAGGGCCCCCCACCCCAGAATCTTAGCCCCTTTTGAAGTTCCACTTACCTGCCTGATTTGTGGTTACATTTACAGACACATACTGCCGGGCTGCAGGGCTCTGGTCGGACACTCCGTTCACTGCCTCAATTTCAAAGGTATAGTTTGTATGAGCAAGCAGGTCCACCATCATGACAGAGGTATTTTTCAGGCCGATTTGCTGGGGGAGGTACCTGACATGACTGCCACACGCCTCACACAGCCCCGAGTGGGAGCTGCACTTCTTGCATGCAATATAATAAGACACATCTTTCCTTCCACCGGTGTCAGCCGGGGGAATCCATTCCAGGAAGACACTAGTCTCGTTAACATTTGAGATGGCATTCCGAGGAGCTGAGGGGGGTCCTGGTTTGTAAAGTAAAGTGAGAAAAACACAGGGTGAAAATAGCATTCTCGTCCATCCTGCTCTGTGCTACTCTCTAGGCTGAAAAGAGGGGCTGCACTGTTCACATGCCATGGAGCACACAGAGCCAATGCACAGCAGCAGCTGAAGGACCGGCAGGGCAATGGGGGGTCACTCTTAGCTGTCCCTCCTCGCTTTGAAGTGTGCATGTTGGGACCCAACCACCCATCTGATCCAGGAAGACAGGGAGGAGTATCCTACCAAGCGTGTTCCCTTGGATGTGCTCCAAGCCCCTGCCACCCAAGAGGGCAAGGGAGCAGGCATCAAGGCTGAAATCCTGGTCCCATTGAAGTCAATGAGGGTTTTGCCATTGATTTCAGTGGGGTCAAGGTTTCACCCTAAAGGTACGTCTGCACGGCAGCTGGGAGCTGGAATTCCCAGCTCGGGGAGAGACAGACCCACTAGCTCTGCTTGATGACCCTGCTAAATATAGCAGCGGGGTGGCGACAGCATGGGAAGTGGCTCAGACTAGCTGCCTGAATGCAGACCTCGGACAGGTCTTGTACTTGGGCGGCTAGCCCGTTGCGCTGTCCACGTCTCCATGTGCACGCTGCTGATTTTGGTGCACTAGCTCCATCAAAGCCAGCACATGTACGTCAAGCCGAGCTGTGAAGAACACGTCCAGCTGCAGTGTAGACAGACCCTTTGTGGGTCTAGCTCCAGAGCCTGGAGAATAACACGTACCGAAGAAATATCCGACACCGATTGTAAGTGATATTACTGCGTCCATGTACTAAACAGCAGCCTTTTCCTCTGCCTCGACAAAGCGTTGCATGTTAAGATGTTTGAACGGCTACTCTCCAGTTTCTTATTTTGCAGAGTGTCCATGCTTAGGATGTCTGCCCAGCCCGGGGAAGGGTGCTCAAACTTCTTTGCCATGGGCCACATCAGACATTCAAGCCAAGATTTTCAAAAGTGACGAATGATTCTGGATGCCTCCATTTTTGGGTGTCCGGCTTGAGAAACCCTCAGAGATGCCAATTGGTAGAAAGTGCTGGGCATGTGCCCTCTGAAAATCAGACCCCTTTCCGGGGGATCAAGTGGGACATCTGAAAATTGAGCCATCCCAAATCCCTAGTTACTTATGAAAATCTTGGCTACACTCTCTGGTGGAACTCCCAGTGAAGTCAATGGGACTGTCACACATGGGCTCAGGGCAATGCATGAATCGCAGGACGTATGGCCCTTTTCTGGCCAGGTTATAACAATTGCAAGATCAAATTTTCTTTTTCAAATCCTATTAATCTCTCTGAGTTGTCAACAGATAATGATTTTGGAGGGGAAAAAAAACCAGCCAAACCGTGTTTTAGGAAATATTTTTGTATAAATTCGCCTTGGAGACTGAGGACAAAATTCTCCTCTGATGTGATGTGAAAGGATAATTTTGTACAGAAGGATAGCAGTAGCATACAACATGTTGGTGATCTTCACAACGGATCTGCACATTGTACCTTGACTGCATTGTGATGCAGCTGGAAGAAAGGGACATTTTTTAAAGAGTTTCGCTGGTTTTGAGTCATGGTGTCACTGGGATTTTCAAAAGCCTAAGGGAGTTAGGCACCTAACTCACTCGCATTCAGTCTGAATGGAAACTGGGTGCAAAATTCCCATAGGTGCTAAAATCCGTGAATACCTCCTTGAAAGCCAGCTCCAACGTGCCTCCTCCTTTCCCCAGAAGTGTATGCATATTTATTGAACTACATTTCCCGACTCTGTGTGATTCTAGTCATATGGCTATAATTAAGCACATTGAAATATTTAAAATAGGTAATTTTGTGAAATTGCAATTATTTTGTAAACAATAAACTTCCCCCTAGCTACTTTTTCCTATTTTCTTTTTTATGTCTGTAAAATTGATAAAACTCATTGTGAAACCTTGTAGCAATTTGCAGCATGTGCGCTATTTCAGCTCCAGCTGCTCGGATTCTCCTAGGAGATGACATTTTAGCCAATTCTAAGAGAAACTCAACCCTTGATGTCCAATTAAAACAAAAAGAATGGCTTAGGAAAGTGCAACTTTTTCGGAGTGATATATTCAATTCTGTGGATCCCGTTTTTAAAACGGACTGCCTTAACTGCACACACAGGCAGGTACTTGAGCGCCTAAGCACCTATTTGTGCATGCAATTGAAGGAGCCATTGATGAAAATTTGTCTTTGTGTGTCTGCTCTCAAAGTCCAAAGAGGGGGAGTTGAAGAGGCCAGTAAGAACTGAATCCTGCAAATGTTTATGCACACACATAGCTTTAAGCACGTGAGTGGTCCCATTTAAGCCAATGGCATGCTTAAAATAAACCATGTGCTCAAGTCTTTGCAGGACAGAAGCATAAGGAATGAATTGCAGCATATGTGCAACTCCTACTGTAGCCAAAGGGAGTTTTCATGCATATGAACGACAGTCATTCTAATGATAACTATTGCATATTATTCAAACCGGAAAACAAAAGTTAAACCGATGCAAAGAAGGAAACTCTCACAAACTGTGGCAATTGGCAGTGAGGGCTTCCCAAAAAGTATCTGAGAATCTTTATGGATTCCACTTTAATGCTCACAAACCACCCCACAGGCATCCAGCATGATTTAGGCCTGGTCCCCACTTAGTCCGGACTTCGGACTAAGGTACGCAAATTCAGCTACGTTAATAACGTAGCTGAATTCGAAGTACCTTAGTCCGAACTTACCGCGGTCCAGACGCGGCCGGAAGTCTCCCCCCGTCGACGCCGCGTACTCCTCTCGGCGAGCTGGAGTACCGGCGCCGACTGTGAGCACTTCCGGGATCGATCCGGGATCGATTTATCGCGTCTTAACCAGACGCGATAAATCGATCCCAGAACATCGATGGCGTGCCGCCGGACCAGCCGGTAAGTGAAGACTAGGCCTTAGCTAATGGCAGAACAGCACATGAACAGTTAAAAAGAACTTTCAGCCCCGTCAGACCGACACAAGGGAAGCTACAGAAATTCAGGCCTGGAGTTGTGCTGAGTTAAATGCATAGCACACAAGTACTTTTGACCAGTTAAATCGTCCAGTTTTTCTTTCCACTATGGGATGACTCTTTACGTATACTAGGAAACTAAGGGGGAATGTGGGGTGGGGGAGGGGGGAGTCAAGCACAAGAAACACTTATTGGACAATGTGTCTTTAACAGGAGGTAAATTATTACTTTACTAAAGTTGCCAGAGGTTTTTACTCGCTCTCTACAGAAGAGTCAGGTGCTCTTCTTGAAGGCTTAAAACCATCCATTTCAATAGCAATGCTTTGAAGTCAGCGGCACTCCATAACCCATAACATTTGCATTCTCAAAGGGGCCCTATGAATGGTCTTTAGCAGTTTGGAGAAATCTAACAAAGGATCTTGAAACTGCTCCACTAAAACTTGGGAAAAAATCACAGTGATGAGAACAAACTGCTATTTTATTTTCTGAGGACCAGGGAACCTGGTATCTGCTCAGATGGGACATTTTTATTTATGACCTCTCTTTGGCAGGGACAAAGACGTTAGTTTACTGAAATAACCATAATAAAAAAGATAGCTAATTTGTATATTAAGCAGATACTGACTTACCCTCCCCAGATCATGATTTACTGACTCAAAAGGAAACTGGCTGAAGACAAGTCCATATTTTCTTTCATGGACAATAAATCTGAAATAGTGAATCAATGTATGTGTTTTTTTAAATATATTCTCAGAGACAAATTCTGCCTTCTGATACTTAATCACAACGCACATTAAAGGGAATTGTGAATTTTCTTCTGAGGGCAAAATATTCCCTGAAATGTTCTCATCAGAAACGTCTGTTGTATGTTACGTTTTATACCATTTGAAAACTTCTGCGCTGTGGCCATAAATTTCAAAAGTTTATCTGTTTTTTTTATCTTTCTTTCCTTTTAAATTGATGTCCCAAAGAGGAAAGAAAGCTATCATTTTATTTTTAAAAGCTATTTATCTTCTGGGAATTGAATAATAATTTTCACAACATTCTCTGAGAAAAAGACACTGAGTTTGACTGAGAAAATTTTTCCAAAATTTAACGGGGCATCATCAATTTTAAAATCACATTAAAAAATATATTACTTATTGTTACAAATTCCAGTTCTAAGAAACTAGAACTTAAAGAAATTAAAGAACAAAACATCTTTCTCGACTCCTTTTTTGTTATTCCTTTGAGCATTTGACAGCCCTTCATATATGATCAGTTTCTGTTTCTCTTTTACAGAGTTAATCAGTTTCCCCTGTTTGTGTGGGTCTTTCACATAGCAACATGGAACTGACAAGCATTTTGAAAAAAGTGAGGAAAGCATCATTATAAAACCATAAATACTGGCAGGGAGACTTGGCAATGTAATACTTAAAATTAATTTTAAGATCACTTTTACTAGATTTCAAATAGATGAAATCTCTTAGTGCAGAGGGCTGGACTAGATGACCTCTCGAGGTCTCTTCCAGCCCTACATTTTGATAAAAATATATGGAGATACACCTATCTCATAGAACTGGAAGGGACCCTGAAAGGTCATCAAGTCCAGTCCCCTGCTTTCACTAGCAGGACCAAGTACTGTCCCTAACAAGTTTTTTTGTTGCCCCAGATCCCTAAATAGCCCCCTGAAGGATTGAACTCACAGCCCTGGCTTTAGAAGGCCAATGCTCAAACCACTGAGCTATCCTTAAGAAGTAAACAACAAAAACTTAGTGGCTCTAACAAATGACTCTTGTCAATCAATCAATCATGACACAGGATTTTTTTTTCCTGTAGGTAACTGTGGAGTGGCCATTGAGTTCCACAGTTTCACCAGAGAGGACCAGGATATGTTGCAGCAAGGAGCTTAATAAAAAGGTGGGAACCTCCTGGTGACAGAGTTCTCTAGTTGCTGCTTAAGGCTTGGTTCTTTGTATCTGTGTCCTCACACTACAGCAATGAGCCACAAATTCGTGTGTGTTGGTAGGGGGTTTCTTGCAAATTATGGGTGTTGTAACTTTCATCTGCCCAAGAAATACCCCCAAACCCTACTAATGAACATCCTGGCATGCCTTATTCTGCTGGCAAAATAGGACCTATTTAACATATGTACTCTTCCACTATACAGCTGGGATTGTCACACAAACCCAAGGGAATTAGCCACTCACTGGCCACTGACTTGCAATTGAAGCCTGGCAGCTAACTTGCCTGAAGCTCCTTTGCGAACCGGCCTAGGTGTATAACTAGCTTTTCATCTATGTTTGGAATGTCTTTATTTTAAAAGATATTTTTTCTCCCCTTCCCCCCCACCCCGACCACACCAGGACTTCACTAGCTGGCCTGTTCTTCCATCTATCTGTCTATGACCTTTACACAGCATTGCTTATCACAAACGATGTGAGGCTCCCCCTTCCTCCCCTGGAGTCGCACGGCCCTTTCAAGAGAGCAGCACGTTTCAAGTCACCTTCTACTGTGAAAACCAAACGGAGAGACATTCAGTGCTCCCTGATCCTCCGGCTGTTCTGCGTGAGCCATCCCTTTCAGTGTGTGGTGCCCCCTGGAGGCAAAGGGACTCATCGGAGTGCAACAGCTGACAGGATCGGGGTCAAAACCCAGGGTGAATTGGAAGTAGCCAGAAAGGGCAGCAGGGTTCATTGGGAGACATGGACAGGAAGCAGTCACTCTTGGTGCCCCCACCCTGGGCCCTTACTTATTCCCACTTCTCCCCGCAGCCCCTAGCACCTCTCTCCCAAGGTGCTTCTCTCAATTTGTCCGGCTTAGCTTAGAACCTGCCCTGGGAACTGCTGCCCTGTCCTATTTTCTGCAGCAAGGGTGCTAGTCAAATAACCACGGTGACATGGTATATATCAGTAGGGTGATGATTGGTGCACAGCTGTTCGAAGGCCATGATGACATCTAATCTTCTACTGCTGAAAACAGTCCCTAGTAGAAGGAGAAGAGAAAAATGGAGAGCGGAAGCTCCTTCTTCACCGTGTCCCAGCTCTTCTGAATATATTGGCTCTTTATTACCTCTCTTCCATCTCTGAGGGTCACTTCTGCCTGCCTGTTCCCATCCATAGAAGCTCAGTTACTTTTTCAGTTCCTTTCAACTCCCTTTCTACTATAACATCCTATAAAACCCTATTGGGAAATAGAATAACTCGTGACACTAAGTTAGGGTTACCATATTTTGAGTGTCCAAAAAGAGGACACTCCATGGGGCCCCGGCCCCGCCCCCGGCCCCACCCCAACTCCACCCCTTCCCCAAAGTCCCCGACCCAACTCTGCCCCCTCCCCTGCTTCCCGCGAACATTTGATTCGCGGGAAGCCTGAAGCAGGCAGCAGGTAAGCTGGTGGGGGGGGGGAGGAGGCGCGGCCCAGTCTGGCCCCCCCAACCGAGCAGCTCCCTCCGGCCCCAGCCCCGGCCCCGGCGTCTCCAGCCTGGCTCGGCTCGGTCCCTGGGGTGCCGGCCCCAGGCCAGCCCCCGGCCGAGCACCCCCGGCCCGCCCAGCACTGCCGGCCTGGCCCAGCACCGCCAGCCCGGCCCCGGCCCCCAGCCCAGCACCCCGGACCCCAGCCCCGCACCCCCTGGCCCAGCACCGCCGGCCCCCGGCCCAGCACCGCCGGCCCTTGGCCCGGCCCCGGCCCCCGGCCCAGCACCACCGGCCCTGGCCCAGCACCCCCGGCCCAGCACCCCCAGCCCCGCATGTCCCTATTTTCCCGGACATGTTCGGCTTTTTGGGATTTCCCCCCGGACAGGGATTTGAGGCCCAAAAAGCCGGACATGTCCGGGAAAATCCGGACGTATGGTAACCCTAACTAAGTGACACCCATATATAGTGTGTCTACCTAGATCTATAGCTAAATAACTATATTTTACAACACACGCACACCAGCAGCATGCAATTCTAGATGCTGCATGTCCAGTTCCACATGCTAAACTCCACAAACACCTACTGGATCAAATCCCTACTTTAGAGGCCAAGAGCCTTGATTCTACTCTCAAGTCCAGTGGTGTAAATCAGGAGTAATTTAGATGAAGCCAGTGGATTACAGAAGTGTAAAACTAGCACAAGCCAGGTCAGGATCAGGCCAAAGCCTATAAAAGCACTTTCTTTCTTGTCATTGTGTAGGGTTACCATATTTTGTGCCTCCAAATGGAGGACACTCCACGGGGCCCCGGCCCCGCCCCCAGCCCCGCCCCCGCCCCAACTCCGCCCCCTCCCCAAAGTCTCCGCCCCCTCCCCTGCTTCCCGCGAACATTTAATTCGCGGGAAGCCTGAAGCAGGTAAGGGGGGTGTGGGGGGGAGGAGGCGCGGCCCAGGCTGGCCCCCGGCGGCTCCAGCCTGGGTCAGCTCGGGCCCGGCCCGCCCAGCACTGTTGGGACCGGCTCCGCGACCCCGCGGCCCGGCGCACCCCCCCGCTACCCCGGACCGGCTCCCCGCCGCCCGGCGCACCCCCCCCGCTACCCCGGACTGGCTCCCCACCGCCCGGCACACCCCCCGCTACCCCGGACCGGCTCCCCACCGCCCGGCGCACCCCCCCCCCCCGCTACCCCGGACCGGCTCCCTGCCCGGCCCCGCGACCCGGCGCACCCCCCCGCTACCCCGGACCGGCTCCCCACCGCCCGGCGCACCCCCCGCTACCCCGGACCGGCTCCCCACCGCCCGGCGCACCCCCCCCCCCCGCTACCCCGGACCGGCTCCCTGCCCGGCTCCGCGGCCCGGCGCACCCCCCCGCTACCCCGGACCGGCTCCCCACCGCCCGGCGCACCCCCCGCTACCCCGGACCGGCTCCCCACCGCCCGGCGCACCCCCCCCCCCGCTACCCCGGACCGGCTCCCTGCCCGGCCCCGCGGCCCGGCGCACCCCCCCGCTACCCCGGACCGGCTCCCCACCGCCCGGCGCACCCCCCGCTACCCCGGACCGGCTCCCCACCGCCCGGCGCACCCCCCCCCCCCGCTACCCCGGACCGGCTCCCTGCCCGGCCCCGCGACCCGGCGCACCCCCCCGCTACCCCGGACCGGCTCCCCACCGCCCGGCGCACCCCCCCGCTACCCCGGACCGGCTCCCCACCGCCCGGCGCACCCCCCGCTACCCCGGACCGGCTCCCCACCGCCCGGCGCACCCCCCCCCGCTACCCCGGACCGGCTCCCTGCCCGGCCCCGCGGCCCGGCGCACCCCCCGCTACCCCGGCCCGGCACCGCGCCCCCGGCTCCCCGCCCGGCACCGCGCCCGGCCCGGCACCATGCCCCCGGCCCCGCGACCCCGGCCCGGCTCCGCACCGGCCCCGGCCAAAGAGGCCCCGGCCGAGCCCTCCATCCCTCCCTCCCGATTTTCCCGGACATGCCTGGCTTTTGGGGATTTCCCCCCGGACGGGGATTTGAACCCCCAAAAGCCGGACATGTTCGGGAAAATCCGGACGTATGGTAACCCTATCATTGTGCCCATTCCTTGTGCGTAACAGCGCAAACGGATTAAAAGATACACAGTACGTGCTTACTTGTACAGGCCATCGTAGGCGGGTCCGACTCCCTTCTGAAATAGTGTTCTTCACACAGACAGGAGGTGGACGCTTCCTCGTGCGTGTAGCTGTGAGGGGGGCACTTACTGCAGGATGGGCTCTGGGGAGAGGCCTTGAAGAATCCAGGTCTGCAGACTGTAAGAGAGGAACCGGAGACTAAATTCTTCCAGCAAATATTCATCCCTTCCCATTTCTTTTTCACACACATCTTTAGAGGCCCTCTTCACTGCAGCGGGGAGGTGGGATTCCCAGCTCGGCGAGACATTCTCCGATGGGACTGAACTCGGGCAGGTAGCCCGAGCCACGCCCACACCGCCTTGGCCACGAGCCACGCCCACACCGCCTTGGCCACGCTGCTATTTTTAGCCAGTCCGCTTGAGCTGAGCTAGTGCCCGTATGGCTCCTCGAGCTGGAAATGGCCCCCGCTGTAGCGTAGACATAGCCTTAGTGAGACACAACCACAAACACTCGTGAGCTATTTTCTCGTGAATTATTTAAAAAACACAAGCAGGAGACGGGTGATTTTCATGCTAATATGTGGTACATATTTAAAATATTTGTACAGAAGAGAATGAGACCATTTGGGCCACTGATTTCTCTAGCCGCTGCCTTTGTCAGATCGTTATTTTCCTTGCTGAATGTATTAGACCTAACAGATCTTCTGGCTTCTCTCTCTGCTTTGGAAAACATCAAAGCGTTGCTTTTTCACTCCCTCTTAGACACAGCTTAGGAGAGCGGTAAAATATGTTTTGTGGATTTCGTTTAAGATGTCCCATGCCCAGAATCAATGTCTCAGCAAATAAAATAATCATGCCATCCTGGAGAGGACGTGATATCTGTACAGACAGCTTTAAGGCATTCTAATAAGACTATTTCCCCAGGGTTTCTTCCAGAAAACCTGTGAAGAATTTTGAACCGCTCCATATGAGACAGCTATCTCTGGGTACCCCCTGAACCAGACATGCCCGCTGTATAATACATTCCCTCTAGCTGTAATGTATATGTATGATGGGCCTTACAGACTGAGAGCTATTATTTTTGTTCTCTTTTTTCCCATATACCGCGTGAGGTTGGGTTGGGGATTCTTTTCCCCCCTTTGGTAATTTGAAGTTCATACATTAATTGTGTCTGATTTCAAAGAACTGTCAGCACAGGCTCAAAGTTCATTGGCTGCTCTTCCTGCAAGACGCTGAGCATTCTCGACTTCACGGAAGGCACTCAGCACCTTGCAGGCACAGACCCTTGGAGATTAAGGGCTAGATTTTCTAAAGAGCTCAGTTTACAGCAGCACCTACTGACCTCAACGGGGAAGGCTGGGTCCTCCGCCTTTTTAGAAATCTGGCCAGTCCACATAAGTGTAACTTGGAGCTACTGGTGCTGAGCTCTTTAGAAAAATCTGATCATTTTTCTGCACTCATTCACTTCAGTTTCACACTCAACCATGATACATGTACGTACAGTTTTGCACATGTCTCTGGTCTTTAAAAGAAAACAAACTAGCTCTTTAATTGCTGGATCTACAATCAGCTGTAAAGGAAAATTAAAGTTCAGATAGATCCTTTTGGGAAGTTTGATTTCCTGCCATTTCTGAAATCTAAAATAGACACACACATCCAGTTTGCCAGCTCAAAAATGCTGTTACTTTTCTGATTCCTGGAGAATCACTGTAAAATAATTATGACCATCCTGTTACTAAGGCACTCAGACATACTTACAGAAGGTACATGGAAATTAAAAACGACTTTCAATCTGTCATTCAAAGTTCTTGCCTGGCAAATATTGTGCAAAGAAAATCCAGTGTATTGGCAACTATTAAAATCCTCACTACCACCACAACAACATGATGTACAACTACAGTAGCAGTTTTTAAGAGCTGCTGCATGGATCTGAGATCAAAATGTTGCCATCATGTTGGATGAAGTGTGGATTTTTTTTTTGTTCTTTAGTGGATCAGGGTAAATTATGCAGTTAGTCAATTTCTAGTCTCTGCACATATGAAAGATTTCACACAACTCTTCATCTATCACACCTCCCTGTACATTGGCTTCTTCTGATTGGACACGATAGCACAATACCTTAAGAAGTTATCATGACAACAGGCTGATGCAAAAGCTACTCTGATTTCAGTCGCCCCCTCCCCGCACTTCAAAGAGTGCTGTTGAAATCAACCAGTCACCCTAGATTAAAACTGCAGCTCTTGCAAATGTGGCTGCAATTCAAAAACAAACAAGAAACATGGCAGTGTGGTAAGAATACACAGAAATCCTCCATATTTCCATGGTCTATATACCATGGGTGATTGACAGTTCTTGCTTCTGGAGAGGAGGAGACAGAGTGAATACAATGATTACAAGATGGACAAGACAAGAGAGAGACCAACCAACAAACAGCGACCTTAGACATGGTCACCTTAGCAGCGGCAGTAGTTCTTAATCTTCCTTACACTTTGAAAAGGGATTGGTGCATACACTTAGGGAATGTTATATATTGAAGACAATGGGGAAGTGTTTAAGGGCAATCATTATACTTGGTCCATGATATTGACAAGGAATTTTAGCTTTTCAAAAAGGCTAAGGGGTAACCTTTGTAGCCTTTTATTGTATTTAATGTGAATTTTGTAATGTGGTATTACACCACCACGGGTTCGACTTTGGTGGCTACAGTTTCAAGCTTAAGAGAGTGAAAGTCACCTCTGCTACTTGCTTTAGATGTAGAGTCTCTAAGGAACATAAAGACCCAGGGTAATGATCGCACAGACATTCACAAGTCCAAGGTCTAGTCTGTTCTACAAGTTTTATTAACATTACAATTAAAGTTATGATTACCCAAGCATATAGAAATTCTATGCAGACCAATGCACAAGTTACAAATATAGTTCTACTCACGTCCTTAACAATGGTGTTATGGTCTGACGGGTCTCTCACGGATTGATTATCAGTAGAGAGGCTGGTTCCTGCTGGAGTTTCCCATAGGGAGCTCAATTTTCCTAATCTAGGCACCCTCCTTTATAATGTGATTCTCACTATACATCATTAGCATTTCTGCACATAGTGCACTCTGCGGTTAGGGCATGTGTTAGAAAAATGTGATTACCAGGTATCTTTGCAATATCACCCATTGGTATATCTTTTCTAGTAATCTTAGGACATCAGATTATTCTTTGGTCACTTACTTAAATCAGCGTTCCTTAACTCTATGGCTTACATATGGCTAAGCTAAAATCTTGGAGTTCTCAGCCTACGGGTCTTGCATTTCAGCCCTATTTACTTAGATACCTAATACATGATTATTCCCTCTACATACTGATCAATCTTGTACTTTTATAATCCTATAACTTAACTCTATGTAGCATACAATGATTATATCTGACATAACATGTTCGTTAGTTATAACATCACACAATAAATGAACAAGAAACTAAAATCCTTGGCTACACCTTTAAATGTAAAATGAACATTTAAGGTCCCAATACCCAAAAGAGCTCAGCACCGAGCTATTTCCACTTAAGCACCTAAATAAGCTGGGGATAAACTGTATTTAAAATCTGCTCCCGGTGGTGGGTGCTGAGAACTTTTGAAAATCTGGCCATAACCATCCGTATAAATAACAGAAACACAGAACCCTAAAGCACGCTCAGTTTTGAATTTATTCCGGAGGGTTGTTCATAAACTATTCAAGAACTGGCATGGTTTATGGCACCATCCCCAGCTCCATGCCTGAAATTCAGGCCTTTTATTTACTTCACATCTACCTCCAAGTTTTACCTGATCTCTAATGATGTATTGTATTACAGTAGAATATCTGCAAAGATCTGGGGGGGGGGGGGGAGGAAATACACCCAGTTCCTCCCTAATCCCAATTTGTATTTCAAAGCTAAGCCAAATTCACATGCATACGCAGACAACAGAGAAGATGAAATGAAAGCAAAAAATGCACATCATCTAAGAGGGACAACTGATGTCTAGAGTGTACAATATGTAATTAGCCTTCAAAAAGGTCTTTCATTTATCTCATTATGTCTCATCAAGAAAGACAGAAAATCATTATGGCACAAGAGTTTGCTGGGGTTCTATTTTCTGTAAAGCAGCACATGCAAGATAAGTCAGCTTTCTCTGCTAGATTTTCAACAAGACACAAATTGCCGTTGACAGTGCGATATATAGCTCGGCTTGAATAGAATGTTTTGTTTTCATGAATAAACACGATGCTAACAAATATGCCCTGATGCTTGATCCCAGGGTATTCACATAATATTTTAATAACGGACATTACATGAAAATAAAAGCTGTATCCTTTTTCACAGCAATCTGAATGCCCACTCAGGCTGTATGACACCCTTCTGTGGAGCAAAGTGCCTGTCGTAAGTTACTGCTGCACTTGGCAACCTTAACATGGTATGTTTTTTTGTGCCCATTCATCCAGGGGCATTTTATGATGCAAGAATTTTTACCCTTGACTGTTCCCGCTGTATCACTGCATAGAAGAATTGGGGAATTTGTGCGTTACGCCATGTCAGGGGCTGAACAATGACATCATGCCATAAAGCATGATGTTTGTTGTGGAAGTATTCTTGTTGTACCCCACAATTCATCGCACAGCCCATGGGAGCTTGCTGTGCCCTTCTAAGACACTACATCCACTTACTCCTCTGATTGCCAATACTGACTGCCATCCCTGAATCACCTTGTGGCCATCTCGTTAACAAGCAATGTCGTTTGTGACCGCGGCAGTAATCAGCATTGAGGACAATACGCCAGTTTCTATCCACTTAATTTCTGGTCCAAAGTCTGGATTCAGTGAGGTGCTTACAAATACCCAATGGACTCCAATGGGACTAGTCACATGCTTAAAGTCAGGCACTTGTTTAAGCACGTTTCTGAATTGGGGCCCAAGTCAGAAGAATCCATAGGACCGTATTAGTACAGTAACAAAATGCACACTCGTCTGCAGTCTGAGCTCCCACTTGATTCTGAGTATGTCACTTTCAGCAAGATGGCAACTGCCAATGGGAAGCTCAGAAACTGGAGTTTTAATTAAAACCCTTTTCTTGATAAACATGTCACAGTCCACACAAGTCTTACACCAGTTCCACCCTTTAGGGAAAAGGAACAATCGATGGCATTTAAAACGCACATATCCCAGACATTGTGCAGACTGAACTGCCTGCCTGAATTCTGATGGCTGAGCTCACATGGAATAGAGGTCCACGGGAGTCTCAGAAGAGTATACACAACTGCAGCAATTGTGGGCATCACACCTAGGGTGACGCTCAGTCCGTGTAAAGCCTCACAACAGAATAGAGTCTGAGCCACCTAGTGGAGGTGTAATGTGTTCCAGTTCAAGGAGGGAATTCGCCACAGAGATGGGAAAGGAGAGCTGTAGGGAATGTCCAAGATGGGCTTGTCCTGAGGACTCAATGACTCACGGGCCAGGATGGAACAGTGCAGAAATGGCCAGGATAGAATTCCTGTCTTCTGAGGGATCCTAAAAAAGGCTGCACGTGCTGTGATGCATGCTGCAAAGCAAAACTGCTGTGTTATAGAGAGGCCACCAGTGCTTGCGGCTAGAGGACAGGCAGTGTGCATGTGTGTGTGATCTCAGCGCCACTCCGGTTACACACCTCCCCAGCTACAGACCCAAGGCCCAGAACCCCAAGTGGAAAGTTCTGCCTCAATTTTGAGGGAAGGAATCCGCTTCTTGTCCCAACGACACGCACTTCTTGTGGCTGTAAAGGAGCATCTGGCCCACAGAGGCCAGCCCTTCTCACCATGTGAGCTTTTCCCTTCCTAACATGAGCAAAGTAAAGCCGGTTCCTACTAGAACCTCAACAAGACACCCACGCAACTAACCTGAACAGGTTTTCTTTAATCCAGGCACTAGGTAGGATTTTAAAAGAAGCCTAAAGGAGCTGGGCACCTATCTCCCACTGAATTTCAGTAGAAGTCGGGCACCTAACTCACGTAGATCCCAGCCATAATTAATAAATGCAACGACATTCATAAATGACTGTATATTAAGTGTGAAGGCCGCCGTCACGGCCAACAAGCTGGGCACCGAGCCTGGGACCCCCAGAGCTAAAGCACAAGTTGCCTGAGCTAAACAGCCAAACTGCCATAGCTGCAGCTGTAACAACTCATCTTCTCCAGGGATTGGGCACAGAGTTGGCCTCTACCACAACCTCCCCTATGGGATATTTAAACATACCTTGGGATCTGGTCTGTTATTTCACAGGCTCTCCGCTGCCATTCCCTCTGAAAAGCACTTTATGCTGTATACATGACTTTACTTAAAATTACCCAGGTCTCTGGGGTTTAATTTCTAATAACATCTTACCTTATTCCTCTTTGCTTTATCTTTCTATTTCTTATTCAACAGCTTTTGAAAGGGTACTTATCTCCAGCCTGACGTACAGATTCGTTTGCATGGCAGCCCCTCTCATTTCAAGAGAGGAGAAAAACCAGTAGAGATAAGCTCTAGGATTCCCTCTCATTTGCTACAAGACAGCTAAAAGAATTCAAATAAAGTTTGGAGCTGTCAATGACACCCACCTCTTTGTTCCTAAAATTAGAATTGCTGCCCACTTCGCTGGTTAACCAGCCAGCGATGTGCGAAACTATTCTTTAAATACAAATGATTGCTAAAGAAAAAGCTCTTTTTAGACACAGCCCAACTACGCCAGAGTCCAGGGCCAATATGGTGGAGTCAGACACAAACAAGGATTTGTTTCCATCAGCAGAACATCCATTATTAGCAAGTCAAAGTTTGGCCTTTTTTAGTTTTAGACAAACAAAGGAAAATCTTCTGCATGGACTAAAAATAGCTCGCTATAGTTTATTCTGTACGTGATTCGATGCTGGATTAGCAACGGAGGTCAATGTGAGGAAGGACAGCAGGAAGAGGCTATTGGATCTGGAATCTCGTGGACTGATTCCTCAAACTGGCAGCTGGATTAGGAAGTGAAGCTTTGCAAGTGGCTAGGATGACCAGATAGCAAGTGTGAAAAATCAGGATGAGGATGGGGAGTAATAGGAGCCTTTATAAGAAAAAGACCCCAAAATCGGGACTGTCCCTATAAAATCAGGACATCTGGTCACCCTACAAGTGGCAGACAAGATCCATGGCTGGAAATTGTCCCTGAGATCAGGGGTGGGGGGGAAAGGCATTGGGAGGGTTTCACACTGGCCTTTTGCAGTGATACAGCTGAACTTTCTGTGCAATGTAAGTACCCGAGGCAGCAAAACGCGGTAGCAAACACCAAAGACAGAAGCAAAGCAAACCAGACAAATACCAAACTCATGTAACAACTGAACTGAGGCCGAACGATCCTTGGACTTTCTTAACATTACATGACTAGAATCATAAATAACCTGGGCCCAATTGTCACAACCTCTTTCCACTACTCCGCTGGCTCAAAAAGGCCACAAAGCTGGCTGATCTGGCAACCTGGGAATTTTCCCTGTGCAGAGGTTTTTGGAGCCTTTATCCTCTACAACCGTTCTATGTTTTACAGGCTCTCTCTCTCTGGCGTCCCTTTTAAGGACCTGCTTTTCTCCAGGCTTGACAAGCCTCACACATGTGCTGGGTTGAGGCTGATTGTGAGGGATCTGCACCACCACAGGGCCTGATCCGAGGCCCAATGAAGCGAGTGGGAGTGCTTAGTGCAAAAACAGAAAAAAGTGCCTGGGTACCTAGAAGAGAAGGCAGATGGAGCCTTCTCTCCCTTGTGCCCTGCGTACAACAGGAGTCTCTGTGCTCCCAGCCAATGCTCACCCTTGGGCGTACAAAAGGGAAAAAGAAGAGGCAAGACATTTCCTTCCTCACCACCAAGCACCCAAGAAAAAAGCAAGCGCGCCCCTGCTAGAGGCTGGTGCCGAAGGCACACTCTCCCTGTGCTGCGGAGAGCCCTCAGAGGTGCAACCTTTCTCTGAGGCACAGCGCCTTCCCATGCTCTCGTGGGCTGATGCAACTCCACACCACCGCTCTCCTACGGCAAAGGCAACTAGCACAAGCCTTCCCCGGTCATTCCACAGTGATTTGGCTCACTGTTAAATGTCAGCGTTGAGTCAAACAAAATACAGTAGCACAAATTAACAGTTTGCAGCCAGGTTCGATTTAGGAGAAGCTGTCTAATTCACAGGAACAGGTGACCTAGGGAGGCTGTGGTATCCCCATCATTGGAGGTTTCTAAGAACAGGTTGGACAAACACCTGTTAGGGATGGTCTAGGTTTACTTGGTCCTGCCTCAGCACAGCGGGCTGGACTTGATGGCCTTTTGAGGTCCCTTTTTAGTCCTACATATCTATGATTCTTATCAAAAGTACTCCAGCTTGTCTGGACTTGATACATCCTCCACTTACAGGATATGACCTTAAGCCCCTCAAAGAAACAGGAGCTAGGACCAAGCACAGGTAAAGAGTCTGTTGTCTACATTCAGCTGCCTATATTCAGCAGTAAGAAAACAGCTGCTAATCAACTCTGCCTTCATTAGCACGTTGCTCTAGCAAAGGGAGGATGCTTTGAGATGAGGTAAAAAAGAGTTACAAATAAATCAGATCCGATTTGAAGTCTCCAGAGCTACTGAGCCTTCAAGCATTTAAACCATTATATCACTAACTCCAAAAAAGCCCTGCCTGGCCCTTTGTTTCTGAACAAATTTTGAAGTATGGAATCAATTTAAGCAACCGAGCCACTCTGAACCTTGATTTGTGATAATGACATACATTTCTACTTAAAAAAAAAACAGATGAAGCAGATTGTCATGGTTGTCTTATAACCAAAAATATAAAACAGATGATCTCTAAGCCCTTTTAAATAGTGCAAAAGGACTCCACAGGAAAATCAAATCTGTTCCTGCAGGATTTTTCAAGCAGGTTGTTAAGAACTAATCCTGTACTTCCTAACAACTGTCCTTGAACTGCAGGGTAACTCAAACTGCTGCCAAGAATATACTGCCACAGGAAACATATAGACTTCCCTGATAATGTCTCCTTTTTGGTTCAGCTATCTGTGTTAGTGTGTGTGTCATTCTCTCTCTCAGCATACCTAGGGGAGCTGAAGGGAATTAAATAAATATCCACTAATAAAACACTATAATGCAAAGCTGTCCAGTTCTCTGATGCCCTGAGTCATCCCAGAATCCTACGGCAGCTCAAGCACCTTTGCTGCAGCTCAAGATCGGTAGAACCGGCCTTTGGGGCAGTTGCCTGCAATCGTTCAATAAATGTGTCCTCTGACTAATTTGCACCTTAAAGAAGAAGGCACAGAAACTTACCTTGAAGGTAAGCACATCCAAAATGGGAACATTCTTTTATGGAGGGCATGTTCTTAGGGAATATCATGTATTTTTATGCTAATCTGCCCAACCTCACTTCAATCCAGGTTTAAGGGTCATGTCTGCATTGTGCATTGAAATCATCTCCAGCTTCTGAATAAGAAAGCAACCTTGAAAGCTAGAGTATGAATAAGTTAGTGCTTCCACTTCCTCCCCCTGAAATATCACTTCTTCACCATGTGAATCACTAAACTGTCAGACAGCAATTTATGACAGGAGTGCACCATCTGGGAAGCCAAGAATTAACAACTATTAATGAACTAATGAGGGTCTTCTAAACAGAATAAAACCCCATCAACATTTCATTACAGGCATTGCTCTGAACATGTTACCAGATCCCCAAATCAGCTAGGTCTGTAATCCATAAAGAGATCTAGGATACAACATATAGGAAAGCAGAGTGGCCTAGTGGAGAGAGCACTGAACTGGGACTCAGGAGGCCTGGGCCTTATTCCTGACTCTGCCACTGGTCTGCTGGTTGACGCTGGGCAAGTTGCGGCCCCTCCCTGTGCCTCAGTTTCCCCATCTTTAAAATGGGGATAATGATTCTGACCTCCTTTGTAAAGTGCTTGGAGATCTGCTGATGAAACCCACTAATTAAGAGGTGTTATTGCCGTTATTAATTACGATAGGATGTGGGCTCTGTGGTGGTGGCATACTGTAGGGGCTGGGTGGCTGACTGGGGTTGGTGCTGAGTACTGTTGGGGTGGCTGATGGGTGCCTAGGTGCTGGGGGTGGCTCTGGTGGCTTTGGAAGACCTAGTGCAGCTGGCTGTGGGGGAAAAGGAAGGAGCTAGGGCCCCTCACCTTGCTGAGACCCCTCCCTCTGGCTACCTCACCCCCACTGCCCCTTCCCAGCTGCATGCGAGGGGAGGGGGGGCAGTGAGAGAGGAGAGGCCCAGCTGCCTGTCCTGCAGGAGCCAACACAGCCTCCAGATGGCGCAACCACCGCTTCTGCCTGCCAGTCAGCCAAGGCGGAGCGATGGAGGCTGGGCTGCGGGCAGGGGGGCCAGGGTTGCCGGGTGGGATGAGTGCCATGTGGCAGCCCCGTTGCACACTGAATTCAAATTCCCTACCCTCTGGGAGCCCACTCCCTTTCAGACAGCATTAGAAGGTGCCCATCCGGGCACGGTGGTACCCACCAGGGAATGTTAATCATGTGTGCACACGGGAGTACACAACCTCGGAGAAGCAAAAGCTTGTTTTAATCCGTGGCACATTGGGTTTCTCCTTTTATTTCTTAAAGAGGGAAAGCTGCCATCTCTGTGAATGGGCTGAGATACTAAAGACAGATGGGTGTTTACCATTATGGCTCCCGCAGCATCTATAGCTTGATCCCATTGCATATACTTATTTATTTTGATTTCAATCAGAAGACACTTATACAAGGCTCTACTGTGTAATTAGTATTACAATCAACACCACCCAGCTGTGTTCCAATGATCATTCAAACAGGGACTCTGCCAGCCAAACCAGCCCCTCTCCCCTGCTTCATCACTGAGGGATGAGTACCCGCCGCCCTCTCCAAACCACCCCCAATCAAACAGTCAGCAGATCCCCGTTCTCCGTGGCACCATGAGACCAAATCCCAGGGTATCAGCTTCTAAACTGTCCAGAGCCAGACAAATTCAGACTGGAAATAAGGCATGTTTAACGGTGAGGGTATTTAACCATTGGAACAACTGACCAAGGGCTGTGGTGGAGTTTCCGTCCCTAGCAATGTTTAAATCAAAAAGGGATGTTTCCCTAAAAGATCTGCTCGAGCTCAACCAGGATGTATCCCGGGGAAGTTCTCTGGTCTGTTATTCAGGAGCTCAGATGAGATGCTCACCGTGGTCCCCTCTGGCCTGGGGATCTATGGGTGTATAAGTCCCACATCGGCTTTCATGGATTCTATTGCTGAGAGCCAGGCTTCGTTTCCATCATCCCATCCCCCCCACCCCGGCGGCAGGGACTCGTTCATGTACAATTTCTCAGTGACTATTTTCAGCGGAGGATTTCTGAGAAGGGTTTTTGGCTCTGCTGTATTACCAGCCCAGCTCCTACACTGTTCCCTTGAGCCAGCTCAGACACTTCCAGGGAAAGGGGGCGCCTCTAGCTGGCCTCATCTCCCCAGCTCCTACAGGCTTCAGCTGCTGCCCCGTTCTCCATGCAGTCCCACTCAGCAGCCTACATGGTTGGCTCTCCCCATTCCCCAACTTGCAAGGTGGACTCCAGCTCTGGCTTCCCAGCCCCCTGCTGCCTGGGTTCATTGAACAATGCAGGGAGCATGTGCTGTGATCCCATCAGCTCCTCCTTGAGGGGAAAGCTGGGGAACAAGAGGTAGGTCCCAGCAGGGCAGGGAGACAGAACCCAGAATGCCCGGTGCTTGGCTGCAGCAAAAGGGCAAATTCCATAGCAAAAATGCTAAATTCTGCGGCATGTTGGGAAAAAGCCAAATTCTGCAGCCACAGACTACGTGGCGTCCTGATTGACATTAAAAAGACAGTTTACACTTCAGAACAATTATTACAGGCTCTCTGCAGACTCAGGTAGGCAGGCTAGAAACAGATCTATTTAATGAAAGCTGAGATTCTGTAGATCATTTCTGCTGCATGGGGTGAATTTCACAGCTGCAGAATACATGGAGTCCTGATAGTAAGGCATTATATATCTGTAAGATTTTTGTATAGGGAGATAGATTTTAAAAAGAAAAATAAGCAACGCTGGATTCTTTCATTTGCTTTGTGACTTTTGAGCCTTTAGGATGCACTTGGGTCACATTTTTAAGTTTTGGTACAAAACCATTTTTTTAAAAGAAAGTTGAGATTTTCATACAATCACATGCCTCCAGGAGCTGGACTTTTAAAAAACAAACATGAAATGTAATGAGACTCACGAGAATTCGCAACAATTTATTACAAAAGAGTGGTAGCCAAATTTTGCACTCACTTTCATAGGCGTGAACTGGAATAACTTCATTCATTTCAAGTTATACACGGTATATGCTGGTGTAACTAAGAGTAGAACATGGCTTCATATATGACACGAGAACATGGGCCAATAAGCATAACTTTAAATTTCCTGATGTTTGTGTGAGTAAAATATCAGCCACAAGATTGTAGTCATCTTTTTTTTGCATCTACAAATACTCTGGTGTTATTGTTTTACTTTATTCTCCCTTTACTACATAATTTTTAGTTAAAATGTCAGGTCAGCATCATTACTGACAATTTTTAAACCAAGATTGCATGTTTTTTCTAAAAGATACGTTGTGTGAATTATTTTGGGGAAATTCTGTGATCACGCCTGGGAATCTATGAATCTATGTGCCAAGTAAGAGGAATAGCAATAGGCCAGATGCTTCAGTCCTTATTCAGGGAGGACTCCCCAGGGGTTCAGTGGGAGTTTTGCCTGAATAGTGACTTAGGGCTTGTCTACACTACCCACAGGATCAACAGGCAGCAATCGCTCCAGCGGGGGTCGATTTATCGTGTCTAGTCTAGACGTGATAAATCGACTGCCGAGCCCTCTCCCGTCGACTCTGGTACTCCATCGGAGCGAGAGGCGGAGTCGACAGGGGAGTGTCAGCTGTCGACTCACCGCAGTGAAGACACCGCGGTGAATAGATCTAAGTACATCGACTTCACCTATGTTTCAGAGTAGAAGCCGTGTTAGTCTGTATCCGCAAAAAGAACAGGAGTACTTGTGGCACCTTAGAGACTAACAAATTTATTAGAGCATAAGCTTTCGTGGACTACAGCTTATGCTCTAATAAATTTGTTAGTCTCTAAGATGCCACAAGTACTCCTGTTCTTTTCACCTATGTTATTCAAGTAGCTGAAGTTGCGTAACTTAGATCGATCCCCCCCTCCCCCTAGTGTAGACAAGGCCTGAGTAGGAATAGAAGGATTCAGCCCAAAAGGTTCAGTTCTACTCCCATTAAAATCAGTGGCCCAACTCTCACTGAATTGAATGGGAGTAGGATCAAGCAATCATGCCTGAAGTTCCCTATATGTTAGCACAGACAGCTGTGTCTCTATTCACGTAAAAATAATCAATTGGTAAAATCCACTGGAAAATGGACTAACTTTCCCAAAGCCAGATGTTTGCTGGCACAGTATTGCAAAAAAAGGTCTAGCTCTCTGATTCAGTCTGCCATACAAATTTGGATCCTGGCCAGCAAAGACAGAAAGATTCTCTAATTATGCTGTGGTTTAGAAAATTGCAGCCAATTGTGGTTAAGAAATATGACATTTGGGAGGATTTATGTTGATGATTTATGTCATGGATGTTTGCTCGACTGGCATTTCAGGGCTTTCGCCTAAACTAATACACTGTACATGTGTTGCCTGAGATGCAACTGCCTGGATGATCTTATGTTGTATGACTTCATCTACTGGAGATGTGGGCATGCCAGTTCTGGAGTACTTCTAGTGACAAGAGTCCTTCAGGGATAAAGAAATACAGGATTATTGTATTTTAAACCCCTTTGGGCCTGATCCTCAGCTAGTGTCAATCGGCATCTCCTCCACTTACGTCATTTGGCATCTGGGTCCAAAATGACCTTCACTAGCCATTCTGCAGGAGGGCTAGGGCATCAAAAAATAATTATTTTTAAAAGCTTGATTTAAACAAACACACACACACGGGTTTGTTTTTATAGAATCATACAAATGTAGGGCCAGAAGGAACCTTGAGAGGTCATCCAGTCCACCTCCTGCAGGATTAAGTAAACCCTAGGCCATCTCTGACAGGCATTTGTCTCATCTGGTCTCAAAACCGCCAGTGATGTGGACTCCACAATCTCCCTAGGTAGCACACTGGAACAGGTTACATATCAGAGTTAGAACGTTTTGTATCCTAATATCCAACCTAAATCTCGCTTTCTTTTTGTTTTTAGACTTGCAATCATCTTTCTCAGTAGAACTTGCTCTGTAGCGTGTAATTTAATTTTAAATCAGTTTAATCTAATGGAATGGATTAATATGCATCCAGCAGAACACCTCTATTCAAATTTCCTTGGAGGACGATTCAGACACACCTTGTACAGACCACAATCTCTGGGCCCTCAGTGCAAACACACACAAGGGAATAAACCTGAAGTCAGGTGGGCTACTCATGAGAGTAAAGTGCAAAAGCATTTGCAAGTCTGGACCCTATTTCATTAAACCCCAGAAACACCACCGGATAATGAAGCTCCCCAGTAGTTCTGCTGCAGGTGACATTCCCATCAGTGAGGCTGGGCACTGACTGTCACGCTAAAGCACCACTCGAATCTACTGTGTGGCTCTCCCTTTTGAATATGCTCCTTTTCCCAAAAATCCTGGGGCATGACATCACAATGAACTGGGTCCAATTCTGCCCTCACTTCCTTTGATGCAACTCCCATTGGGCCAGATTCTGCCCTGATTTACAACCCATGCAATTGCACTCAGTTCAGTGAGGTCGAACAAATTAAAAAATGTACGGGGGGGTGGATCCTCCCCGAGGGCAAGCATGAGTGCCCCAGGACACTTTACAGGGGAACCCAGAGTGACTCACTCACGCTAATGCAGGGGTGGGCAAATTACGGCCCGCAGGCCACATCCAGCCCGCGGGACCGTCCTGCCCGGTGCTTGAGCTCCCGGACGGGGAGGCTAGCCCTCAGCCCCTCCCCTCTTATCCCCCCCACAGCCACGCCGCCGCACAGGCAGCACTGTGGGTGGAGGGGCTGCGAGCTCCTGCCAGGCAGCATGGCCGGGGAGCGCGGCTTCCAGTCCTGCCGCTCTGAGCAGCATGGTAAGGGGGCGGGGGGTTGGAGAAGGGGCAGAGAGCCCCCGGGGGCAGTCAGGGGACAGGAATCAGGGGGCAGCTGGATAGGGGGTGGGGTCCCAGGGGGGCAGTCAGGAGAAGGAAGCAGGAGGGGTTGGATGGGGGGTGGGGTCCTGGGGGGGTGGTTAGGGGCGCGGGGTCCCGGGAGGGGGCAGTCAGGGGACAAGGAGCGGGGGGGGGTTGGATGGGGTGGAGGTTCTGCGGGAGGGCGGTCAGGGGATGGGGAATGGGGGGGTTGGATGTGGCAGAGGTTTGTGGAGGCGGTCAGGGGACAGGGAACAGGGGCGGTTGGATAGGTGTGGGAGTCCTGGGGGGCCTATCAGAGAGCGGGGGTGTGGATAGGTCAGGGGACAGGGAACAGGGAACAGGACAATCTCAGGATTTTGGAGGGGGCTGGCTCATGACTTCTGAGTGCCTGGGGCTGACAGCCCTGCTTACGTGTTAGTGAGGAACACCGAGTACTCAGTCACAAGCACCTCAGACCTAAGGGCACACGAGGGACGAGTCCAGAGGAGAGAATTTTGCCTTTAGATTCTGATTGGCATTTTGGGGGTATTATTTGGAATAGAAACACTGAAGATGCTTTCGTGTTTTGGGACTGTTCTCCTACTGCCCGTGCCCAAGGTCGATTAGAATTCACGTCCTCTACACTTAGCTGTGCTCTGGAATTGGTCTCTTAGCAGGTGCAGCTGTTCCAAAACTTTGGAGGAGGAGAAGAGAAGCAAAGCAAAGGTTTCTTTTCTTTCCCTACACACATAACCTGACTATCCTTCCTTCCCTGACAAACCCAGTTCCCATTGCCAGACTTCAACATATCATCAAGCACTAGCCTGCAGCGCATTTAGCAGCAGCTGTTCTGCTGGTTCTGGCAGTTCGTCAGATTTAGAGCTGTCAAAGCTTGATTTATGAAGGTTTCATTCCCAAACTATTAGGAGGGATTACTATTGCTCATCTTAAATTTAATTGGTTCCCCAGCTATACCCAGAAAAATAACCACTGTCAACAAGCACGTATTTGTGTTGGAAACATAGACCATCTTATTAACATTACCACTCCTCTCTTCTTCCTTGTATTAACTTACAAATGCTTCCCCTTATTAATTACTTCATGTTACAGGGTAAGGGGCTCCCTGTTTCAAACAAAACCTATATGTGCCGAGTCAGGCACTGGGAATCAAAGACCATACTACTCCAGGTGAGAGAGGCAAGTAATGACCTCTGGGAATGTCTTGAAAGGACAGCGACCAGCATTTCTCCTCCCCCACATAAAAACTTGCCATTGTGAATTCTGTCCCATGGAGGAATGTTCTCCAGTGTTGCCAACGATCATGATCTGATCACAACTCCTGTGGGTCCCTGGCGTGTTTTTCTTAAAGCTCTAGCTCCTGGAGTCCTAGAACTCGTAAGTCGTAGGAGGATCTCAGCTTTCATTAAAAAAAAGGAACTTTCTAGCCACCCTGGTTTTACGGAAGCACTTGATAACACAAGTTCTAAAGGGTCAAAAAACAGACGACAAGTCACATGTTGGGTTCTTTGCTTATTTTCTTCAAAATCTTGTGGGGTTTTTTGAGTCAACCTCATGATTTTTGAGTGACTGAAACAGGCAATATTGTTTTCTAGAAATCTCATGAAATGTGTTTCTTTGGTGTACGTAATTGTTTCTGATGTTGTAGAATGTCCGTCATAAAAAGCCACAGAATGTGCAGAAGCAGCACTGTGGTTCCTTATTGTTGTGTTTTTAAGATGCATGCACACCCAGACACACGCGTGCCACAGACATGACTTTGATATCCATGACACACATGAATGAGCAATGGAATCTATTGCATTTACGAAGCATATTTGACTAACTCACCTGCACTCTGCCCATTGGTGCAGCCTTTGTGCCACTATCCTTGCACCTTGCATTCTCCTCACTAGTGATGTTGGGCTGGTCCCACACAGTCCTTGTGCCTCAGTATTTCAGCAGCTCTGAATACTAGTAGCTCTAGTCCTGCATGGTCCTTGTGCTCAAGCAAGACCAAGGACTGGGACTGTGCCAAGCATCTGAAGCGTTGACACAAGATAGGAAGGCTCCAAACTTTCTCCCTGCTCCTATGCCTGCCTGTCTCTTTCCCCTGCATCTGTTCCTCCTGGGAATCATTCCCTCTTCATCTTCTTTTCCATTTTACTAGATCCCTTGCTATTCCCCCTTCTGTCCCACTCATCTCATAGCAAGCCTGCAATAGAACCAGCTCCCTGGATTCCCAGACCTGGGCTTTAATCACAGACCGCATCCATTTGCTTCTCCAACATCTCCAAATGACTAAGATATGTAAGTGCTTTTGTTTTTAAAGAGAGAGATGCGTGAAATGTCGAATAGGAATGTCTAAGGCCATGCAACTTAACTCAGTTCTACATAACTTTTTTAAAAAGCATATGGATAAGTGGTAAAAAAAACATAGGATTTATTATTTTGAATACAAATTCTCCTGTCATCCAGCCAACTTTAAAACCAAAAACTGTGGCAATTAAATTTGTTGCTACATTATGTAGATGCATTCAATTTACAAATGCTTCTGTAAAATATTTCCCTTCAGCGCGGTGAGAATATACTGCACTTTTATCATACACGTTCTCCCCTGTTCACAAATTTATGTTGTCATTGCTGACTGCCCTATTTTCTCCTGCATTACTTAATGCTCGTCATTTTCCAACAACTGTCTCTGCTACTTCAGCTTTAAAGAATCACAGCTGTAATCTAAAGGCAATGTTTATGTTTTCGTTGATAATTTGTAAGCTAGGTAGCAGTTGAATGACAGATATAGAAGAACTGGTGTATTTCCTTTGCTATTTCAAGATTTTTTTCTTCCCCTACATTTCAGTCTTAAGGCTGCTAGAGTAAATGAAATATACCCACGTACTGCTGCCCAAGGCTTCAAAGTGCATATTAATTCTGCCAGGAATTATAGACACTCTGAAGAATTGCTAATTTAACAATGGACTGTGAAATTATTTTTTCTTTCTTTATTAATTGCTCTGCTATTTGGAAATGACTTCCCTGCCCTGGACTTTTTACTGTATGATGAAGTGTGGGCATTTCATTTCAGCATAAAAAAAATAATAATTGAAAGCTTTCTCTCTGATAGCCCATTGCTTCTAACTAACTATAAATATGTGAAACAATCTCTGATAAAAATAGGTTAACATCAGGCAGGTGTTCCATTGTCATTTTATCTGGGTGATATTAGCAAAGTCTGACAGGAGAGCGCACCGATACATTTCACTTGTGTCTGACATTTTGATTCTGTTTGTTAGAGTGTATGCGCAGGGATCTGGCTTTCTCTCCAAGACCTCTATTTCTGTCAGCCTGTGCAAACACTATTTGACAAGATGTCCATTTAACCGGGGGGGAAAGACCAGGTATCTGGGAAAGCTGCAGTGCGGTGCAAAAATGGATGCTCTTCACATACTGAAGGACTTATAAAGAGAGCAGCTTGAATTGCAAATTTTAATCAATATCTCCCTAAAGGAAAGTGACCAAGAACAATATAAAGAGTGGGTGGAACAGGCAGAGAAATGTTAGCTATACATTCACCTACATGAATTTTTAAACTTTTTTTGGTGGGGTGGGGGGAGGAACGACTGTTTTTTTTTAAGCTCTCTCACTCCTGAAGAATAAGATATGGGGATCCATACACATAAGATGCCGAAAGGCAAGATTCTACCTTCAAAAGATGGGTTAGAGAGTAGAGTGGTAGCCAGCAAAAAGAAGGAGTAGTCCTTGTGGCACCTTAGAGACTAACAAATTGATTTGGGCATAAGCTTTCGTGGGCTAAAACCCACTTCATCAGATGCATGAATTGGGCTTTAGCCCAAGAAAGCTTATGCCCAAATCAATGTGTTAGTCTCTAAGGTGCCACAAGGATTCCTTGTTATTTTTACCTTCAAAAGAATACTCTGTACGGCCTCAGATAAGTGAAGGAAAGGGTGGCGGAGTCTCCTCTACCAGGAGTGATGCAAGTAAGTGCCCTGGTGTAGAGGTCTCGGCCAAGGTTCGGCCCTCAGCGGGGCTGTGGGGTATCCCACCGCCTCGCTCTGGTCCGCCGTCAGTCCTGGTCCGGTGGTAGTATGGGACAGCAAACACACGGTTAGGGGCTCAGGTCCTTAAGCAGGGGCTGAGCCAATTGGTCAGAAAAAGCCCCGGGCCCTCAATCAGGGCGGGGCAGCAACCACGCAGTCTGGGGCTCGGGCCCTTAAGCAGGGTCTGAGCCAATAGGTCAGGAACCCAGGCCCTTAAGCAGGGCTGAGTCAATGGGTTTGTAGCGGCCCAGGCCCTAGGTCAGGGCGGGGCAGCAATCAAATAGTCAGGAACCCAGGCCCTTAAGCAGGGGCTGAGTTAATGAGTTAGGGGTCCCAGCCTCTCTAGGCCAGGGAAAGGGGGAGTCTGCCACCCAAGGAGTGGGTGGCGGGGGAGACGCAGGCCTTCCCACTCCACTGTGACCCAGCCCAGGGACCTAGCAGCGGTGGAAACTAACTGCTGTCAGTGGGGATCCTGGCCGCAACACACCGACATAGGCTCTGGCAGTGCTGCAGCCAGACTGGGGTCGGCTGCCCCCGGGCTACTTCCACACTCCCCCTCGTAGGGCACCTGGGCCGTACTAGTGTCCTCGGTGGTCTCCACCAGCATCGGTTCCTCCGGGTAGGTAGCGAAGGGCAGGTCCGGCTCCTCCTTGGGGTAGCTGGAAAGGGGCAGGCTCGGCCAGTCCTCCTTGGGGTAACGGGCGAGGGGTAGGCTCGGCTGGCCTGGTGAGTCCTCAGGTTGGTCGCGGCCTGCTGCTGTCTCCCAAGCGGGAGCTCAGCCACAGACGTCTGCTCTCTCCGCCGGCTTGTTCTCCACTGAGCTCTGCAGGCGGGCTTTTATACTTCCGGGTCGGTGCCGTGACCTCTGAGGGGCGGGCGCCGGACGCAGTGGTTCCGCCCACGTTGGTGTTAGGGGAGGTTCGGCCCTCAGCGGGGATGTGGGGTATCCCACCGCCTCGCTACACCTGGGTATTGAGCCCTTCAAAAATCTGTCTCTCAAAGAACCTGGATTTAATTCACAACCAGCTAGATGGGCTACAGGGATCTATGAAAATGATTAAAATGACGGCAGAGGGATTTACCGGCAGAAGCAGGAATGACAGATGGAGCCACTCCGTAGAAACCATGGCTTAAAACCATGCAGAGCTTCACCTTCAGGAAGATGGAGCAGCAGCAGCAGAAGGGATGAAACAGAAAATACATCTTGTGTTTTTAGCTAGGTCTACACTGGGTGGGGGGGGGTCGATTTAAGATACGCAAATTCAGCTACGTGAATAGCATAGCTGAATTCGACGTATCCTATTCGACTTACCCCGCTGCGAGGATGGCGGCAAATTGACCGCCGTGGCTCCCCCGTTGACAGCGCTTATGCCTCCTGACGAGGTGGGAGTACGCGCATCGATTCAGGGATCGATTTATCCATCTAGATGAGACGTGATAAATTGATCCCCGAGAGATCGATTTCTACCCACCGATCCGGGTGGGTAGTGTAGACTAGCCCTAAGTAACTGACAATATTGGGAGGTTAGTGATTTACCTTCATTTTTTTAGGGAACAGGCTTCCAAGGAAGGCTGTAGAATCCCCGTCCTTGGAGGTTTTGAAGAACAGGTTGGACAAACACCTGACAGAAATTGACCAGGTTGACTTGGTCCTGTTTCAGAACAGGGGGCTGGACTTCATGACCTCTCAAGGTCCCTTCCAGCCTACATCTCTATGATTTTGACAGTCTGAAGGATTCTCTTCTCCTGTAATTTCAGCAAGAATACTTTCAAAAGAAAAAGGTCCTGAAGTTGCACCAGCATCGCAAACTCATAATTCATGTCAAATTTAGAGACTAAGTTCTCTCACAAAGGTGTTAAACAGAGGTATTTTAATCCAGCTGCAGGCTTTACCGAGGAGTCAAAACTAAGACCCACCCCCTCCCCCAGGATAATTCAGCATTACTAATTTTACATCACAGCTTCTTGGGAATTTTGGGGTTGACTGAGAGTAACAGTAATGTGAAAGCCAAATGATCATGGCAGGAGCCAGGTAAAAGAGGGGCATGCCTTCGAATGAAGTTTTGCAAAAGCATTCCTGTGCTGATGAGCAAACACCTAAGAGTGAAACCCTTCCAAGGAGATCCACTGAACACATCTGAGATACAGTGAGTGGCAGAAGCAGCATCTTCTCTGGTTGCAATACGGAAATGTGACTTCTCTAGATAGCTCCATGCTACAAATGAAGATGTTTGCAGTCTGAGCACCACATGAAGCTTAGTCACAACACATCTCTCATGGCTATTTTGTGACTTTAGGCACAGCCCTGATCAAGGGGAAGTGAGTCAACTACACAACACCAAGGTTAGCCCCAGAAGACTCTGTACCATTGTAGCTGCCGATACAATACTCCTCTCCCCATCACACCCATTTGGCTACTCTTCACCCATTCACACTACCACCTGCTCGCTCCTGTGCACCCCAGGAACATAAGGGGAGGTCTTCCTCCCTTTTTGCATGAGCATGTAGTCCATATCGCAATCCATTAGCCAGGATGGTCAGGGACGGTGTCCCTAGCCTCGGTTTGCCAGAAGATGGGAATGGGCGATGGGATGGATGGATCACTTGATGATTACCTGTTCTGTTCATTCCCTCTGGGGCACCTGGCATTGGCCACTGTCAGACGACAGGATACTTTGGTCTGACTCAGTATGGCTCTGAAAGGGGGTAGTCTGTCCTGAAACTGGTGGTTTTAGATGCAAATACAGTCATTGATTAAATATAAAGCCATGCCAGGTGGAAGATACTCTAAGCAGGGCTAACTGATGAGTAGCAGCCAACACAGAAATGAAGACCTTCTGAGCTAGATTCTGATCCCCTTTCTCACACTGCGTAGCACCTTATTCCATGTTGACATGAATGGCACCAACCATTGGAATAAAAAGGTAGTATTCAGCCCGAGTAAAGGTATGAGAATCTGGCCCTATCACAGAAGGATGGAGCAATGTGCAGCAACACATGTACTGATCTAAAAGGTCATAAAGCAAATACAGCAGAACCTTGATTTTATGAATACCGATCTTACGAATGACCAGTTGTACGAACCATTTTTCCTGATTGGGCGGGAGGGAAAAAATCACACAATGAAAGTGATTTCGATGAAGAACAAGTTGACAGCTTTTCACATTTCGATGCCTTCCGTGCATTGGAAATTGCTTTGCCATGATTTGAAGGACAAGAAGAAAGCAACGCAGTGCACCATACTGCAATTTATGCACTTCATCTACTGTAATTTTGAGATGTTCAATTTTATGAAGTTTTCAATGTTATGAACGCCTCAATTTCTGATTAGTTAGTAAAATAGGGTTTCTACTGTAGTAGCAACAGAATCCCAACATGAATGTGGACATCCCACGGAAGATGAGTCTCAGAACCCCCCAATATAATCAGGAAGATTCTGTCTTCCTGTGTGTTGGTTACTCCTCCAATTTTGGTGTCATCAACAAGCTTGATTTCAGTTTAATTAACACCAGAGACTCACCTGACAAAGAATGGCATGAAGCTGCTTGTGTTTAGAGTTTTAAGTCTTCTTGTTTGGAATAATCTCTGGCAAACCAAGATGAGGAATGAACCACAGCTGAACATCCAAAACCCATTTCCAAGAACCTTGCAGCCTCCAGAATGAGCCACTACCTCAGAAAAGAGAAGGCAGAGAGAAAGGGAGAGAGACATTGGGCCTGATTCACATTTACGCTAAGACCTCTTCACACTACTCTGGCATTGATAATTTACCTTTACATTGCCAGAGTTGTGCAAAGAGGCCTTAGTGTCATTCAGAATCAGGCCTTCTCTCTCTTACTAGTTCTTCCAGAAGTAGGAAACTCATTAGCTCTGAAGGCTTAAAGTGTTTACTATTACCTCTCAAAACTAGATAAAATCCAGGGCTGTAGGTAAATCACTGACCCCTCTCTCCCTCTCTATCCCCCTTATTCATGCTGCAAAAGAACCTTGGCTTTTCTCTGCAGCTTAATAAAACCTGTCGGGAATCTGTTTAAGGCTTTCATTCATTATATCTAGCCTTTAATGTTACATTCTGGATTTCCTTGAGGGGAAATGAACAGTTTAGAATAATTAATGATTTACCGATAGACTTACCAACAAAGATGCATCGTATTGAATTACAAAGCTGAAGGCTTCTAAGTTCCCATTTGTGGCTTATGATTTCTACTTCTTTTCCAAAGCGTCTGTATTTTAATTCAGTTCACATTCTGCTCCTGCTAGTAAAGTGGCCTGAAGCAGACGGCAAGAAGGGAGCGCTAAATCAAACACTTAAATTACTTCTTCCTCAGTTCCATGGCAGATTTAAAGAGCATCCCGGCACTAACACTTTGAAATAATATACTGTCGGATCTGACACAGCAGAGAGACTCTGCTTCAATCACACAACAGTCCAGGTGACCGTGCAATTACAATTAACCTCCTACCCACTGTGCCTAATGATAAACGATCATTTGAATGATAGACTCTGCAACGCACCCAGGTATCGGGGAAATGATTTCTGATTCTTACATATTTAAAAAGCAATTTCCAGTTAGGAAAAAGCCAAGGGACACTAATTTTAGTTTTGTATCCAAAAGAAATTAATAATCCCTGCCAATAAGCACACAGGCACTGCTACACACTGTCAGCTTCCTAGCAGCAGGATGTATGCACAGGACTTGAAATATTCTGTGAGTTGCCTTGCAAAGTCTCATACTGCTAGAGTGCTGTAATCAAAAAAGGTCTAATGTTCCAAACGGCCATATGTCTCAGCAAGCCAGGCCAGATCCCTTTTAATTTACCCATGATAAAGAACAGGCTAAAACATTCATATTACACAAAATATTATGGAGTCTTTGTTGATCTGTATATACTGGGACAGCGACCAATATCATCTCCTTGTTTTCTTGGTGCTCTTCGGTCCATATCCACCTGTTGTCTCTTGTCTTATGCTTAAGACCCTGTGTAAATCGTGGGGGGGGGGGGTCCACAAAACAATTCCAGCAGAGTCCCTGTTAAGTGTTTTAATTTCACGGGATATTCATGGCCGCCAAGTCCCCTCCCTTCACCTGAGCTGCTGCGATTTTTCCAATAGCAGGGAGGCTGGTGAGGAGACGGGGGCGTGTGGCAATTAGAAACCCAGGCCCAGCCCAGCCTGTCCCATAGCAGCCCCCGGCAGGGCCGAGAGACACAGAGCAGCGCTGGCTGGCGAGGAGCTGAGACCGGGATGCGCCGCTTGGAGCACAAGCAGGCATAGGTGAGGGCCCTGCCCTGCATCCGGTTGAGCCCAGGATCTATTCCTCCCCCCACACACCCCGATCTCCCTGACGGGGCAGGGTCTCAGCTCCAAATCACGACACTTTGTCCGTGCCACCCCAGAACGTAGCAGGGGAGTGAGCCAGGTCCCAATCTCTGCTCCCCGGACGGGGCTGGACCAGATGGCCGACACCACCCATTGTGAGCAGCCAATTAGCCCAATACTGTGATTTAGCAGCTGAATTAGCCCAATTCTTGCTCCTGCCTCCCCACTGGCAGCTCGGGGGGTGGGGTGAGAAATCACAGTATTGGTCTAATTTCACGATTTCCATGCAGTGCGTGAAATCATGATTTACACAAAGGCAGGGACCATCTCTTTGTTCTCTGTTTGTACTGCCCCTCAGACAACGGGGCGCTGACCCTCCACTGGGACTCTAGGTGCTACGATAATACAAATTCATAATAATGAAGATTACACTCCGGTCTCCAAGGTCTTGCTTGGGGTGATAAAAAGGAGTAAGAACCCCCCCGCGCCCCCCCCCACACACACACACACTCACACTCACTCAGAGCTCGGGTCTGGATACAAAAGGACTAAGCGGAGCTATTCGCCAGCTCTTTCATTCCCCAGAGTGGGTGGGTGAGGCAGTAGACGGAGCCTTTGTTCCAGCGACCTGCCCACTGGTCAGCGCGGCGGAGCTATTGCAGGAGCTGTCGCACCAAGGAGGAAGCAGCAGATGGACTGGCCCAAAGGAGCATCTCTGAGTTGCAGCATCCCCTGCGGCGACCACTCCTCCTTCAGGGCGGTGCGTAGAGGCACAAGCTAGCCCCAAACATTTAATCAAAGGAAGATTATGGGAGCATCACTGAACTGTTGGGGCTTTCCCTTTGAACAATGCTGTCTCTGGGTACTGGCTTTCTCTGACAAGACAAGAATGTCAAGAAACAACAGCCTAAAAAACCACAAAACATTACGCCCTCAACAAACGGACAGTTACTGAATCCATGCTGCCCTAAGTAACTATTCAAAATGCTGGTGTATTAGTCGCCTGCCTGAAACGACTGCACTGTTTTCAAAAAATGTAGCTAGGTATTGGAAGAGCTGAACATACACTTCTACCCCGATATAACACAAATTTGGATATAACGCAGTAAAGCAGTGCTCGGGGGGAGGAGGGGAGGCTGCGCACTCCAGTGGATCAAAGCAAGTTTGATATAATGTGCTTTCACCTGTAAAGTGGTAAGATTTTTTGGCTCCCAAGGACAGCGTTATATCAGGGTAAGGTGTACATCATTGCAAATTCCAGTCACTTCCTAGACACCCACATCATAGAATCATAGAATATCAGGGTTGGAAGGGACCTCAGGAGGTCATCTAGTCCAACCCCCTGCTCAAAGCAGGACCAATCCCCAACTAAATTCCCAAATCCTTAAATGGCCCTTCTCAAGGATTGAATTTACAACCCTGGGTTTAGCAGGCCAATGCTCAAACCACTGAGCTATCCCTTCCCCCCATCCCACAGAAACATCTCCAAAGGTTTGTAGTGGGAAGTTTTATTTACCTGTCCTCTCAGCTGTTAGCGCTTGATCCTGCAGGGAGCAGATCAGTGCTGTGCTGTGAGTCCAAAATTAGGGTTACCATACTTAACAAATAAAAAAGAGGACCCTCCACGGGGTCCTGGCCCCGCCCATTTCCCCACACCCCAGCCCCGCCCCCAAATACGCCCCTTCCCTGCCCCAACCCCGCCCTAACTCCGCCCCCTCCTCCCTCCCACTCCCAGCCACGCGAAAAGGGCTGCCCGAGAGCTAACAGCTTCACAGTTTGCCGGGCAGCCCCCAGACCCTGCGCCCCCGGCCGGCGCTTCCCCAGTGCAGCTGGAGCCCGGGAGGGGAAGCGCCCAGCTGGGGGCGCAGGGTCTGGAGGCTGCCCGTCAAACCGTGAAGTCGGTAGCGCTTGGGCTTCGGGCAGCCCCCGTGCCTCCGGACCCTGCGTCCCTGGCCGGGCACTTCCCCTCCCGGGCTCCGGCGGTGCAGGGTCCAGAGGTATGGGGGCTGCCCAAAGCCCGTAGCGCTCGGCTCTTAAACAGAGCCGAAGAGTCGGGGAGGAGCAGAGCCGCCGTGGCCGGAGGCTCTGCTCCTCCCCTGACTCTTCGGCTCTGTTTAAGAGCCGAGCTGCCCGAGTGCTACCGGCTTCGGGCAGCCCCCGTGCCTCCGGACCCTGCGCCGCCAGAGCCCGGGAGGGGAAGTGCCCGGCCGGCGGCTGGGGTCCGGAGGCAAGGGGGCTGCCTGAAGCCGGTAGCGCTTGGGCAGCTCGGCTCTTAAACACAGCCGAAGAGTCAGGGGAGGAGCAGAGCCCCCGCGGGAGGGGAAGTGCCCGGCCGGCATTTTCCCGGACATGTTCGGCTTTTTGGCAATTCCCCCCGGACGGGGGTTTGACTGCCGAAAAGCCGGACATGTCCGGGAAAAACCGGACGTATGGTAACCCTACCAAAATATCATACAGGACTGAGCCCACAGACACCTGGAACCACAGAGCTCCAGCTATGTTGATTTACACCATCTGGGGATCCGGCCCATTGACGTCAATAGAGCAACACTGGTTTACGCCAGCTCGTGATCCGGTCCATAATCCTTATGGCCTGTAAGAAATCTCTAGGTTCCTCTTCCACAGTGTGTTGTAATACAGGTTCCCGGAGGGTACTGAATGATTTTACTAGCTAAATCACCCTAAACACAGTTACAATTAACCTATATTCAGAAGAACAACTAACATATATACATAATATTGTGTATTATCACGCACGAGTATCACCATATATTTCAAACACCTGTTTCACCTTGCTTTTTTTTTAAAAAATTAACAAACAAATAAATGCAAATCCTGCATTCAAGCCATTTATTCTAAATGATTGATTATGGGAATGTTGCTCATGAATTCTAATCATGACATATCCTCTATTCTTTGCATTTCAATTGCAGAAAAAGGAATGCCTTTCACATGCCTGTAGGTCTGTCATTTTCAAGCTGAGCAAATTATCTACTGACAGCTCTTAAAACCAAAATATGGCATCATGGTCTCTGAAACCCATATGTGGCTTACTCTTACTTTGTTATGTCGTTTTAAGGACAGCAAATACAGAGAGGCTACTTCTCAATTTTTAAACATGTCAAATCACTCAATCACTAGATTGCTATCTATCAGTTCTGTTCAATGAGGTTGTTGCTTAAAAGGTTATAAATTACAATGTTTTAGCCTTTACGGGATACTATGCAGTTAACTTAGCAAATCTTCGTACAGGAATCCAATATGGTCTCTTTGTTGTCAGTTTATCTCCAGCTGGTGCGTCTCCAAACCCCAAAATGTTATAGTGACTATTTCCCTTCATGTCAGAATGCGCCCATGAGCTCTTGCCTCCTGATCCTCATAAATATCTCTCCTGCTACTAATCCCCCACCCCACGGGCGTTTTAACAGCTAAAATGGATAGTCGCAGGCCTACCTGCTGTAATTTATAACATTATAATAGATTTAATTTTGCTTAGTTTTGCGCTTCACTTGTCTAAAATTGCCTGAGTGGAATGGAAATTGTGCATACAAATAGGTTGTGGCTGTTTTGTTCTTTTTACCTGGATTTTTATCTTCGCCCACTGCACACATTTCTTTATGCATCCTTGGAGTTTGGCGAGAACAAGGAATACAAGATCAGATTCCTCTGGGAGGTCCTGATCTGGCTGTGAAGATTAGCACCCTGTCTGAGCGTTAGCTGTGAACCTAATTCCATTCCTGCCCCTCTGAAAAATATATGTTCGTAAGCAAAACATTGTCAACTGTGCGAATGAAGCACAACAGATTTGGTATCTAGCCTAGGGTGACCAGACAGCAAGTGTGAAAAATCAGGACAAGGGGTGGGGAGTAATAGGAGCCTATATAAGAAAAAGACCCAAAAATCGGGACCGTCCCTATAAAATCGGGACATCTGGTCACCCTAATCTAGCCCCACATGTCCTTTTCCTCACAGGACATATTCTCACACAATAATTTAATTTCTATAAAACAGAACTCATCTTAGCCAAGTCTCCATATCGATATCATCAGAACGTCATAGATGGAAGCCACAAAGAACTTTCAAACCTTTACCAGGGAAGAAAACTATACTTTTGCCTTCTTTTATCCTCACATTGGGTTTTAATTATTTCCTTTGTCATATAATAGGAAATGATGTGACCGTTGCTGACTCTGGCAATCTTATCTTCAGTCTTGTGGTCATTCAGTGTTTTTCTTAAAGCCCCAACTCCTAGAGTCACGTGATTACATGAGATGCTCAGCTTGCATTCTTTTATGTTAAGAAAAAGTTTCTAGCCTTTGTGGTTATGAAAAAACTCTTAAAAACATGGCCCCCAAATAGAGCTTGGTGGGAGGTGTGAATTGGTTATTTCCCTTTCACAGGGTGTGAAATAGAACCTTTTAAAAATGTCATTTATTTTTTAATTGCAAATGTTATAAAAAATGTTAGTGTAAAATTTCAGTAATGTGTTTTATGAAAAAAGTCCCTTTTTAAAACTATATTTTTAAAGAGATAATTTCAACCCACTGACAGTACTCTAAATAGCATGTCTTCTGTTTGAACCTGTTTGTAGGATAGTAAATCAACAAAGGTATCCTAAAAACGCAGCATTGTAGCAATGGCACATTTAACAAAGAAATATGATTCCAGGAAAACATGGACATGTCTATCAGCTAAAAGAACCCTATCTTGCAAACAGAGATTTAAAAACAATTACAGAGACTCAGAATTCTGTAAAATACTGTGTTTCTGTGGTCAACAGTGTATTTGATTAACGGGAATAAGTCTGAAAAATTAAAATCTGTAAACTACATGAGTACCTCTTTTTTAACTAAACAGAAACTAAAATCATTCTGCTGTTCATTTGTTTTGCTGTTCTATAATACATCCACGCATCAGCCCATGCTGTTATACAATATCTGGATTTAATCTCTTCTGGAATTTAGATTCCCATGCAGTAGTCATGCTTAAAAATTTGTCAGTTGCCTGAGAAAACTAAATAGCATTACCTTGATGTTTGCAGTATACCATAGGAATTTCCTATGCCAAGTACAGAGGCTCCTGCCAATTCTGAGGTACAACTAAATAGTTATCAAAGGCAAAACTGACAAGTTGGATTTCTTTTTTGTCTTCTTGTTTTTTTCACATGAAACCACTGTATGTTGCATCATAACCCTGTAATGTTACTTTGATTTTTCATTGTCCATGTACAAACACCTTCAGCTCTTTATCCCAAGACACAACATAATAATCACTGAACCGGTCTGTGGGGAAAAAATCCTGGGTTTATTAATGGCTTAATCCATAATACAGACTCTTTGGAGGGTTTTCCAGGTCTCATGCTAATCACTGACAAGGCTCAAAAGAGCTGGCGCTTAGGTTTAGTTCAGATAAACCTCCAACATGCACATGCTTATCCAAAAATTATTTAAACTACCAATCAGGGAGAGAGACTATCCAGCCATCAACCCAGGCTCCTCTCCCTGGAGGCTTGTCACACTAGGCTCAACTCAGAGCAGACTTTTTAGATCTTCTCATTATGACTGTGCCTCTTTCCTTTCTCCATCCATCACCTTGGTTTACTCTTTGTTCATGTTTTGGAGGTTATTGTTGCATCTCATATAAATGGAAGCTCAGATTTTGGAGCACAAAATGGAATCCTGCAAACACCTCTCTCTCCATGTCACAATGAGCTGGCCCTATACAACCCCTGATCTAAGCTATCCTAACCTTCTGTGTGATCCCTCCCCCAAATCACATGATCCTTCCTCCCCAGTCCCCTCACCCCCCCTCCCAAAAAGAACCCTCTCTTCCTCTCCTTAATCCTTACACTTTTTGTTTGAAAATGAGGTCTTTTTGAGAGGAAGGCCCTGAAACCTGCTGCTCCTTCCATCTTCGGGTCTTCCCTTCGCAAGAGCGCAAGGATTCTGAAAAGCCGTGTAATGCTAGGGTTCTCTTAGTACTTAAAACCCAGACCAGCAGGATCTTCGCACAGGATGTTGTGATCCTTAGTGTTCCAGAATGGGGACTAAAGGACCACAGTAGGGATGTGAGAGGGAGCCAGCCGATTAGCTTAGCCCCTGAAGAAGACTTAAGGACTTCATTGGGTCAATGGGGCAACTCTAAACTGACTTCCTGGGATAGTGAGTACTTCAGCACCCCAGTTAGAACACCTAACTATGTTGTTGATCATGAGTAATAAATTCCACCTTCATATCGAGAGGGATGAATATATTAATTTCTTTAAAGAACATAAACCCTTTTGCAAGCCTGATAAACTAGAAGAGCACCTTTTTGGCACCAAGACAGAAAGCGTAATAGTGACATTGCCCACGCAACCTGCAGTTTGGAAATCATGTATTTATAGAAGTACATTAAGACCAATTTAGAAAAGGTTGATTAGATAAAGTAATGTTCATTCAGGCAGGCCTAAACAATTTTCTTATTTCATTGAATCAGCAATAATGTACTCCTCAAAACACTATAAATATATATCCAATAACTGCCTTCTACCCCTCTTCGTTTAGTTGGAAGTATTTGTTTGGGGTTTATTTTTAAACAGTAAGTCATTTATTAGAACTGCTCTCCCTGGTCATTTTATTTTGTCTGTGTAGCATAAGGCAATCTAGAGGATGAAAACATTGTTTACTTATTAATACAAAGTTTGAACTCTAAGAGATAGTCAATGAGACTGTGGAGGAAAATTGTATTGTTTTCTTTATTATTCTGTTAAACACTTGAGGTAACAAGCTAGACACCAGAAAGGCCTATTGGGGAAAATGATTGTTTAATTTGGCGTGTGCCTGCACAGAAAGTGCTATTGGTCTGTGTGTGTTGAGAGATTTTACATTACCATCCCTGTATTCTAACTGTAGTTCTTGATAACAGTTGTCCTAAGCAATGCTAATTTTAATACGAGGCAATAATTCAGATGCCAAAGCATTTATTAAAATGTATTGACTGTTTAAAATGTTACTATAGCAGTAGCATGTTTTTAAGGTATGGTCACAAAAAGATACAGTAAAATCCAAAGGAAACATTCAGGTCTTACAGGACCCGATGCTACAAACCCAAATGCAAGAGTAATCATGTGAGTAAAGTCATCTCCAGTGGTCTGTGGGATCAAGTCCTTAGACAGCATATTCCATGTTTTATGCAAAAACTGTTTATATTACAGACTTTATGGATCACCTTCAATTATCAACATTATACTTTATTAGTCTCTCATGCAACCACTGGTTTAATTTAATTTGAGCTCCTAAATATCTGCCTGTTTCCATCCACTGCCTTCCCTCCCCTATCGAATCCTCAGTTTGATGTTTTTTAAATCAAGGAAAAGATGGAGTCCATGCGATGCTCACAAGAGGTCTAAGGCAAGCCCAGGCTCCCAGATTACCCACCACTGGGATGTGCGAATCAAAATAGACATCACCTCGGATTCAGGATCTCGCCACTGCACCTCGAGCCGCACATGATCTTATTTAGGGACCAGATTGTCTAGAGAATTCTACACACAAAGTTGGGGCCAGATTTTCAAAACAGCGCAGCTCCCATTTAGATACCAAAATGAACTGGCCAGATTTTCAAAAGGCTTCGGTCCTCTACAAGCGCCCATTGACGCCACTCCTTACTGAGGTGGTAAAATTGAAATAGGAGCTGTGGGTTGCTGAACTCTTCTGAAAATCTGGCTTAGGCTTTGATTGTAACTGATCGCGCTGCAATGTTCCTGACGTTCCTCCAGTACTGGGGTGAAGCAAGGTGGCCAAGCCAGGCAGTATGGTCACTTGAGAAGGACACATGGGTTCTATTCCTGCATCTGCTGCTGACCTGCTGTGTGACTCTGGGCAAGTCACTTTCCCTCCCTCCTGCCCTTCGTCTGACACTTCTAAGCTCTTCAGTGCTGGGACAGGCCCTCACTATGTGTCCTCACAGTGCCTGGTACAATGGGGCCCTCTCTCAGTTGTGGCATCTAGGTGCCACCCTCACACAAATAAATAACAATAGTGATCATCAACTGCATGAGGAAGCAGCCGGAGTTGGCTCCCACAGGACAGGGCTTTTGAGAGCTGACTGCTCCTTGAGGACTCGACTTTCCTGCTACTTATACTGTGGGAATAAGTTTGCAGAGATGTGCTTCTCTGGGGCAGCTTCAGAGGGCAGTCCTGACTGGAGCACTCTCCAGCTGCAGACCATCGCATGATAGGTACACATGTCTCAGTTTCCACTTTCAAGTACCCCAAGGACTCCACATTAGGCTCACCTGCTTGAATAATACCCTTCCTGGGGCTAGTTTATTACAAAAACACAGTTCATTTAATCCCCAGCATAATCCATTTCCCACACCTACTGCAAGCAGTCATTAAAACTCAAGATATCTTGTCCCTCAGTTTCCCACATACCCGCACTGGTGCCTTCAGCCACACCCGGGCTCTCTGCCAGTCCTTTTCTGTCCCTGTGCCAGGATAGCCACCCTAGCCCTTCCAGCTGCAGGGGAGCCTAGATCTTCCCACGGGAACCTCCACAGCCTCTCTTCTGTGAGATCACCCTCACCAGGAGAGCATCCCTCATGCCTCCTGGCTTTCTCATTTTTCCTCAGGCTCCTGTTCTTCAGGAAGGAGCCACCATCAGGTAAGCCCCTCTGGAGCTCCCCTGCCTTCAGGCCTCTCTGGCCCAGAGACAGCAGGCAACTCCCTCTGCTGCTCCCTAGCCTTCAGCCCTGGCTCTCTGGCTTGGGAACCCCAGCCAGCAACCCCGTCTTGTTGCTCTCAACCTTCAGCCTTCTCCCAGGAACCACATAGTCTCCAGGCTTTGGCAGCTCTCAGCTCCTGCTCTTCCCTGACTGACCCAGGCTACCCAGCTCACCAGGTATGAAATCAATGGGAGTTAGGCACCTAAATACCTTAAAAAGGTGGTCCTAAGTGACTCAGGAGCATATGTCCAACTGACTCAGTGCGGCTTGTGTTCCCGAGTAAATTGAGACACTTTTTAAGCCCATCTCTTAACAAGTAACCTGATTTTCAAAAGTGCCGAACATCCAACAGCTCCCATTGACGTCTCTACGAGCTGCCAGGAGGCAGCCCGTTTGAAAGTTAGTGGTGAAATCGTAGCCCTAGTGAAATTTTGCCATTGACGTCAGTGGGACCAGGATTTTACCCCAGGTTCTCATTTAGGTGCCATAGGGTGGATTTAGGAACCTAACTTTAGGCTCCTGGCTTTGAAAAGCTTGGCTTAAATGTTTAGCCCAGCCTGTGGGGCCTTAGCTTTGTAACCAACGATAGTTAATAATCGTTGAAATGCCTATTTCTTATATGGCACTGTGGCGGGGTGGTCTCCCCGCTCCTGCCCTGAAGGGCTTAAAACAGCCCTGGGAGAGGGCTGTAGCGGCAGAGAAAGAAAGGCTGATTGGGGAAGCCGCCACAGGTGAGGCCATACCCCAATCAGGCAACGGCTGACCCTATAAGATGGCTGAGGGCCAGAGACAGAGACTCTCTCTCTAGCTGCATGAGAGAGAAGGACCTGGCTGCCTGGGAAGCTGAGGAGGGTACCTAGGGTGGAGCAGTGCTGGGGAAGGGCAGATGAGGAGTGGTTTACAGACTGCCGTCTGCCCCAGTGAGTGGGGGGCTAATTGGAGATTGGCAGTAGCCACTGAGGCAAGGTGGGGATAGAGGGTTGGGGGTTCCCCTGGGAGGGGAGACCCAGAGTGTGGGTTACTGCTGAGGGGCCGAACCCTGATGTAAAAGGCACCAGGGTCCGGGAGGGACATGGGCCAGCGGCAGGCGAGACACCAGCCTGCAGAGGGCGCTCTGGGCTGGAACAGCTAATTCCCAGGACGACCAGCAGGAGGCACCGCACCAGTGAGTCGAGGCACCACAACAGTGAGTCTTTGCCCCACCACAGGCACCTTTTATCAGTAGATCACAAGGCACTTCACTATCTTTTAATGTATGTATCTTCACAATGCCCGTGAGGTAGGGATGCATTATCATCCCCATTTTACAGATGGGGAACTGAGGCACAGAGAGATCAAGTATGTCTACACTGCAAAGACAAAGCCGCAGCACCAAATCGCAGCACCTGGCTCAATGAACTTGGGCCCGTGGGACTAAAAATAGCAATGGAGATGTTCCAGCTTGGCCTGCTGCCAGGCTCAGAAACCTGGTGAGGGTCTCAGAGCCCAGGCTCCAGGCCAAGTGGGAACATCTACACGGCTAGTATTAGCTCTGCAGCCCAAGCCCAAGTCAGCTGAGCCAGGCTCTGAGACTTGGTACCATGGATTTTTCTTTGCCGTGTAGACATACCTTAAGCAACTTGCCCAAGGACACATAGGAAGTCTATGAAAGAGCAGGGACTTGAACTTTGGTTTGCTATATCTTAAGCCAGTGCCCTAACCACTGGACCAAGTAGCTAAACAGTGAGGCATTGTACTTAAAACGCACTTCTAACTAGTCAGGTTAGCTTCAACATGGTGTCTATTTTCTAACACTCGTATTAGAACTGCACTTGACCAACCACTAACTTTCTGTTGAAAACCGAACAGAAAACAAAGAAACATTCGCATTCTCCAAATTTCAAATGCTGATTGGAACTGGGAAAATGTTTAACTCCGTCGTCTTTTGTTGGTAGAGGGATGCAGCTCAAAACCCCGTCACGTGGTTACATGTTACAATTACAAGATCAAAGGGAGTGACGGCGCATCGGGTAGTGAAGAAAGCAGGGAAAGAGACAAATGTAAATGCTGCGAGGTTACAAGAAACAGAGTCCGTTAAAGAAGTTTGGTTTTGCATATCTTGCATGATTTTGTGACGATACGCAATATGCATTCAGCCCGGCCTTCTAACACAAAGAGCGATCGCTATGGGAATGTCAGGTTATTTTCAAGTCCTAAAATTCCAATGCATGGGATATGCCCCGCCCATACCAAAGAGTACCATACTCCACGCAATATTGCACCTCCTAAAGCTGTAGACCATGGTATGCTTCACCCCTGCCAAGGAGTACCATACTTCTCCAGAACATTGCACCATCTTTCTGATCTCTCTGTGGGGAGCTGTAGAGCTGACAGCTGTCTGTTCTCCACCCTTCTTCTGCTTCCTCCTATCACAAATTCTCTCCCCTCAATCACCAGCATCTCTTGTTTGGCAGCATACAGCAAAAGGCAGCTTGGGTGTAGCCCCAGAGGCAAGGCAAGTAGAGAGAGCAGAAGGATGAGAACAGGATGACACCAGAGGGCGCTGCAACCAAGATGGATGGAGGTTACTTATGCTCTGAAGCAGCCCATGGGCAATCCCCAAAACATCATCCCACCATCCAACCTCGAGAAATATCATGCCTGACTACTGAGCCCCCCAAGATGCCCTCCAGCTCTGCATCTTCCTCTCTAAATCTGAAATCACCACAAACCCAGAGGAGCTCTGCTTCTCCTCTTCTACGAACAAAATGGTGCCTGGGTCTGGTGGAATGCAGTTGATGGCTGAAATACAGCAGGTGGCTGCAGATATTGTTGAAATTATAGCTACAGTTTCCACCTTACAAACCATTCTGAGATTCAGAATGCCCTACAAGCTCTATCCAGACGGGTGTGTGAAGCAGAACACATACTTTCTGAAGTGGAAGATGATCTCAGAGAGAACAAATTACAAGTTATGAAGAACTGTAATGATACCATGACTATTGAGATCAAACTAAATGATCTAGAAAGCTGCTCACAATGATGTAACATTAGGATTGTGGGTGTCCCTGTGGGAACAGAGAAAAGTAAACAGTCTGAATTTGTCCCCAAACTGCTAAGTAAGTTGTTGGATCTGCTGGTAGATTTCTGTTTTGATACAGAGAGGGCATATTGGTCCTTGCCCCAAGCCAACTCCAGGAGGTCATCCTAGAGCGTTGCTTGTGAAAATCCTGAAGTTTACCCTCAAGGAACTTATACTTCAGAAATCCAGAGGCAATAAAAGGAGCTGTTATGCGGATCGCTAGCAATTAAAACTCTGCTCTTTCAAGCTCATGCCAATGATGTGGTTGCAATGAGGGCAACATTTAATCAAGCAAAACAATTGGCCAGGAAGATGGACTTGAAGTATTTTATTAAATACGTGGAAACACTCCCTATTAAGAATGGTGAGAAGAGAGTTTCATTCATTCAGTTCCCCTCCGGAGGCAGAAATATACTTCAAAAATCTGCAAACTCCTCCTTCGCAAGAGGAGACATCTATGGAAGGATCCACCCATATGGAATTTATGTACTGCTTTCGGAGAGCTGAAATGACTCTTCAAAACAAGTTGATGGGCACTAGTTCAGAATGATGTGTTAGTTCCTTTTCCTCCCCCGCACCATTGGCATCGAAGGGTTAAAGGGTTATCAATTACTTCCTATTGCCTTAAGTCATGGCAGAGGACCACAAATGTAAAATCAATCATTTGATTAGTAATTATGTTTTCAGTCCTTGCCTTATTAGATGGTGTGTCCTTATGGACTAATGTATCAAGATCTATTGGTATTAGATGATTAACTATAGTTGAAATGTTTGGGGCCCCAGGGACTATAAGGATCTCCAAGTTTCACCTGATTTCTTCCCCCCACCCCTCCTTCATGTGTGGGGTTGGACTATTTAAACAGATTCTTCTTTCTGATTGTATGGTACTAATGTGTATTGCTCTCTCCACTATCTTTTCACTTTTGTTTTTTTTCACTTTCTGCCCCCCTCCCATTGCCTTCCTGTGCTGGGAATTTCCTTCCCACTGGGTAGAATATGTACCAGCAAGCAACACCCTACCCTGGATTATATAACTTGTGCTGTTTAGATATGCAAAGACTGTATGCCCCTAAGGAAAATTTGCCATTTCTCATTTATTGACAAAGCGACCTCCTATTTTAGCGTGTATGTTTTAAAAAATGATGGTTCAGGTAATTCAATGTGTTTCCTGGAATATAAAGGGTATTAATAAAGCTATTAAAAGGAAAAAAATATGTACCCAGTGCTTAAAAGAGAGAATGTTGACATCACCGTGCTACAGGAGATACATCTGACAGAACCTGAAGCTTGTCACTGGAATAGAGATGGGGTAGGTCTCCAGTTTCTAGTTGCTTTAATTCTAAAGCAAGGGGCATTGCTATACTAATACACAATAGCCTGAATATTCATATATTGAGCACAAGCTCTGAAAATGGGGGCAGATTTATTGAACTCCAAGCTGAAACTGGCAATTCTATAATCACCGTTGCCAATCTCTGGGGACCAAATCAGGATGATCATAAAGACACGAGCCACCATCCTATTATTATAGCTGGAGACATTAACAAAACTCTAGACCCAGTCCTTGATCAATCTTCTCCATCTCTACAAAAAAACACCTATACTCATCTAGTACTTCAAACATACATGGTTGATTTAGACTTATAAGATGTGTGGAAATCGGGTGATCCTATGATCAGAGACTATAGGTTTGGTTTGGTTTTCCTGCAACTCTTTCAACATATTCAAGATTGACTATTTCTTAAGCGTCTTAAAACTTGATCAATTCTGTCACTGACTGTGACATTGGTACTATTGCTACATCTGACCAGACTCCTACATATGGCATTTAGGTTCCCAGGGTATGCACCCCCAACTAAAATGTAGAGATTAAATACCTCTCTGCAGTTTGATACATCATTTGTTAACTCTATCCTGCAGGAGTTAGATTTAAAAAAAAAAAAAACGAAACAAATGCTCCACTGGTTTCATCAGCTGCCACACTTTGAGAAGCTTTTAAAGCCTTCATCATAGGCCGTATTATCTCTTATTCCATCTTTAAAAAAGAAATGGAGAGAACAGAGAATTGATATCCTTGTGAAGGAAAGTAAGACCTTCGACGTAGAGTATGCTTCTACCCCCTCCCCGGAGAAACTCATAACCCTCATCAGTCTAAGTTATTAAATCAACAAGCTTCTTTCCCAAAAGGCTGAGTTTGCTTTATTCTGTTTGAAGCAAAACTACTGGGAATCTGGCGAGAGAGCCAAGCTGTTGGCATACAGGCTTAAGCCAAATGCTAACAGAAATAAGATTGCTGCTATTCATGATAGTAGCGATAAATTATACGCAGCACTGTCAGAGATTAATAAACAATTTCAGCATTTGTATTCAAAACTATATTTAACTAGAGAGGTAATCCGTAAAGATGACCCAGGTAACTTTTTTAGTGGATTGTCTCTGCCACAGACCTCTGACTCTCAGAAGGAACTTTTAAATGCCGCTCTAGAAATTGCAAGAACTGACTCGGGCTGTAAAAGACATGAAGGTCGGAAACACTCCTGGTGCAGATGGGTTCCCTACTGAATTTTGTAAAAAGTTCTCTGGAATTTTAACGCCTAGATTATCAAATATGTTCAGTGAGGCCAACAATGAGCAAACTGTCTCGCCTACTCTAAGGGAAGCTATAACATCAGTTATTCCTAAACCTGGGAAAGACTTCAGATGATGCTGTTCTGGGGGGATGCTAAGTGGAGATGGGATCCACCTAACGAGGAAAATGGAGAGTATCTTTGGATACAGACTGCTAACCTAGTGTGGATGGCTTTAACCTAGGTTTGATGGGGTAGGAGACAAAAGCCCACAGGTGAGTCCAAAACATGGAGAACTGGGTGAAAGGTTGGAATCTGGGGGAAGAATTATAACAGGGACAGAGGAGAGACAAGAAGGAACATAGGGGGAATGAAATCAGTATATATTTCCAATGCAAGAAGTATGGGGAATAAACAGGAAGAAATAAAACTATGTAGTTATTCCAATGACATAGTTGGCATCACAGAGACTTGGTGGGATAATACACGACTGGAATATTGGTATAGAAGGGTACAGCTTTGTCAGGAAGGACAGGCAGGGGAAAAAGGGAGGTGGTGTTGTCTTGTAAATCAGAGATGTATACACTTGCACTGGGGTTGAGATGAAAATAGGAGACAGACCTGTTGCAAGTCTCTGGATAAGGATAAAGGGTGAAATACAAGGGTGATGTCATGGTAGGGGTCTACTACAGATCATCTAACCACTAACACAGTACTATACTGTATTTGCTTCGTGTGTGTGTGTGTGTGTGTGTGTGTGTGTCTGCTGCTGCCTGATTGTGTACTTCTGGTTCCAAATGAGGTGTGTGGTTGACTGGTCAGTTCGTAACACTGGTGTTCATAACTCTGAGGTTCTACTGTATGTCCTGAGGTGTCCCCCTATTTATATTCCTCAAAAATATTTTAAGAAATTTAATATTTTTAGAATGTCCCTTTGGGGCGCAGGTAAGAAACCTAGACTGGCTCTGAACAAATTGCAGCTCCCCCTAGCTCTAGAGGGATTTCATTTTCCAACTTGAAAAGTTATCATATCTCCTTTTTGTTAACCCAAGCATCTTTGTGACTGTTAGATCTGACCACGCAGACCCCACCTGGGTTCAGATTGAATGAGAACTGGTAAACCCTCTCCTGCTTTTAGGCATTGTAGCATCAAATGAGGGGGAGGGATAGCTCAGTGGTTTGAGCATTGGCCTGCTAAACCCAGGGTTGTGAATTCAATCCTTGCAGGGGCCACTTAAAGATCTGGGACAAAATCAGTACTTGGTCCTGCTAGTGAAGGCAAGGGACTGGACTTGATAACCTTTCAGGGTCCCTTCCAGCTCTATGCAATAGGTATATCTTTATTTATTAAATTATTATAGATATAATGACTCCAGAGTTCCCACAATAACAACTGCGAGGCAAGCTTGGTCAAACTTATCTAGAAAGTTCTGCTTCCATCCATTCTCCCACGTAGAGGTGGTTCAATGGAGCAATCCTTTCCTTAAATTTGGTGGCAAAACCTTGACTTAGAGGGATTGGATGGAGAGGGGAATTTTGATTGTCAATTAGCTGCAACACCATAATAAACCATTTGTAGATCTTCAGAAAGAATTTGGCTTGCCCTGCTCCGGAGCATGGAAATATCTCCAATTAAAACATTTACTTACAAATGTATTTGGACCAGAGGCACTGGGCAGTCCAGAACCTCCAGAACTTTTATTATTTTGGGGGGAACTTCCTGGATTTACTTGACTAGCAGTATCCTTTTACCATTTTCTGGCCCAACTAACTCTGCTAAAGATGGATAATTTGAGAGTCGCTTGGAATACAGATTTGAATACACAACTATCTCTGACCCAATGGAATTACAATTTAATCTAACATTTAAAAAGCAACTATAGACCTGAGACTATGACTTATTCACCAAAAGGCACCTTTTCAAATATATTGGTCCCCACATAGGCTAATGGTAATGGGCCTCATAAATGCTGACTGCTGTTGGAAACCTCATTCCCTTGACGCTACATTAGCTACTTTGGGAGAGCCCCTGTATCGAGAATTTCTGGAATGAGGTGGGTCAAAAGACCAATCTGATACTGGATGCTAAGTTGGAGCCCTCCCTCTTAAGTTTTGTTCTTGGACACATTCCTGACACCTGGAGGTTACCTAGTAGCAAGGCAGCTTGGTTCCAATGCGCAGCGTTGGTCGCTAAAAAATTAATCCTGCAAAAATGGAAAAGTCTATCCTTACCAAATACCGATGCCTGGCTCAGTGGGATGGCTGACCTCACAGCTCAGAATGATTGGCATTTCTCAGAAAGGGACTAATCAAAAACTTCAAAACAATTAGGGCTGACTTTTTAGAGGTCCATGAGTAATACAGATACAGAGGAGAGAGCTGTCGCTTCCCCTCCCCCTTCCTTTAGTCTAACCATCTTTACTTAATTTCTGTATTACGATGAATCTTGTATTGGGCTATATTTGTTGTAGTTGAAAAAATAAATAAATTATCAACATAAAAAAGACAGGACTAGAGCGGGAGTAGGGAATAGAAAGAGAATGAGAACGATGAGGAAACGCTAGAGCAAGAATTAGAGGAGGAGAGAGAGAGTGTATGTGTGCGTGCGCGTGAGTGCAAGAACTAGGGGAGGGAATTGAGGGGAGACGGGGGGGGGGGGGGAGAAGAAATATAGAGCCAGGCACTCAGCTGTGGCAAATAAAACACAATTCTGTTGCCTTGACACTAACTTCCGTCATCTGGGAGTCTGGCCCTACACTGTTTTCTGGAGAAATTAACATATTGCTGCATGTTCCAAACACGGCACCTTCCAAGGATTTCCATTACATGAGAATCAGCCAGCAATACTTGGCAGCTCGCTCGCGCTCACACCCAGACGCACGGATTAAGAGCAATATAATACACTTCCTATTACTGCATGAAGGTGGATATGCACCTGCTCCACATTGCTTCAGGCAGACAATTGCCCTGTCCTAACCCTTTCCACAGCTAACATGGCAAGCAATTTATCACTGTCGTCTAACTTCATTCACTTCTCTCGCAGAATGACAGCCATCAAAAGCCTCTCGTTATTGGCCTGTTACTGGGTGGCAAGGCAATCACGGTCTCTAACAAGGTCTTCAAAAGAGAAAAAAAAAACATACTGAATCCCTCCCTCAGTGGAAGTTTTGTGTGCATGGGTGGCAAATGCCAAACATGTCCCTGACCTCCTATAACAACGGTGACCCCTGCAGCTGGGGGACTTAAGCAGGAGGACCTCCATGCAGATAAAGGTCCCTTCATTTGGTAGTTTGCTTACAGATTTTTAAAATTGCTCTGATAGTTAAATTTGCCTGATGTTCTTGAAGCAAATAAACTTACTAAAATCCAAGGTGCAAACCTCTAGGATTGGGATATGCAGTGCAGTAAATAGCCGTTGTAGCCATTTCTGTATGTGCCATGAGCATATCTTTGATGCAGTACCAGCAAATTACCATATACTGAGCCAGAGGTGAGCCTGCTGTTACAAAGGAGATGAGAAAACCTTTTACTCCATTCATTTTGCAGGTGTTGAGTGCATGATACAAGGAGAAGAATGGAGATGGCCACATTTGGGAGTAGAAGATTAAGAAAGAAGCAGAGATTACAGCAGCAACCAGAATTCATTTTGTGGTCAGTGCATATCTCACAAGAGACATGCCCTGCAGGTCTAGAGACGCCGGGGACTCCCACTGGCTACTGGCCAAAACAAAAGGCCAGTTAGAATCCAGTTTGGAATGTCTTTTGTCTTCACAGTGTTACAGCTCTTTCATGTAGCCATGGGAGAGTCTCCTGTTCACCTAAAAAGAACAGTTACCTTAGATCCTCTTGGGGCTGGGAACTGGAGTGACTGCTCTTGTCAAAGTAAAACACGAGTGGTTGGGGGTGGGGGAGTGAGCTTTGGGTGAGATGCACAGACAGCAAAACACGTTGAGACCTCAGTTTTGGACTGCTCTTCTGGGCATGCTGTAACTGGGAGACAGATACATCTAGCACTCAAGAACAAGCAGACATGCCTATATCTGAAAACAAATTAGAACCTGCACATTTTCCATCTCTATTCCAGCCTGGGGTTCCCAGTAATCTATTGACCATAGTGACATGGGGCGGGGGGGGGGGAGGGGGGTTAGGGACAAGCCACCCTGATGTGAATTGATCAGGTCACATCAACAGATTGTCTCTGGATAGATGATGCAACTGGTGGGCATTGTCAGGGATGGAAACCTTGCATCTGAGCTTACAGAAAAGGAACTAATCAGCAATTCTGTTGCAGTGAGGGCTGAAAGGTCCTGATCTCCTGCAATCTGTGTAATGTGTCTTGGTGCTGATAGGAGGAAACTGCATATTTGCATGAGGCATACAGAAAGAGAATTTGAATTTTCTCTCTGCTTCCTTCAGTGCTGGTGTACTGGGTGAGCAATTAGATGAGATTTCACCTGTCGCCATAGGAACTGAACTGTCTCTGGATAGGGAGAACATTTCCCTCACATCTATGCCTCATGACAGTTACATCGTCATTAGAAAGTGTCATCTCTACATTTTAGTTCATGGTCTTTAGAAGCGAGAAAGGCAAGGAAACCATTACCCACAACATCTCCAACGTACATTTCTCCTTTGGCTTTGCTCTCTGTAACAGTAAAATACCCAGCTCTGTAATTCCTTTCTTGTCAAGATGACATTGGCAGCACTACAGCTGGTTGCAGTAGGAGTCTACATCTTTCACCTTGTCATCTTATCCTTGGTGAAACTAGGAGAGGCAACTCAGGAAAACAACTTGTAATGAAAAGTCAAATGGAAATAAGGATCCGCTCAGCAGAGAGATACCCTCACTGCAAGAGGAAAGTGCCCCCAAAAGTCAATTACTGGAAATGCTACATGTCAGGTGAGGAACAAGGAGGAGGAACCTATCAGCTGATGATGATGGAACTGTTGTCTCTTTTGGGTCAGGGGCTACTTGGATCTCCTTCTATCAAAGCACCAAGACTCAACAATAACTACAGTTGGCTGAAAACTTTCCTTTTTTTTCTTCTTTTTTCTAAATGAATATTTTTGCCTTAAATGTTAATTTTGATTGAAAATTTCCAATTTGTCAAAACACCAAAAACATTTATCAAAATACAGGGGTTTGGGGGAAATTTTTACCAAAAAAATGTAATAAGTCTGTGTTTCTTTCCTTCATTCTCTGACTTGATGTAGTAACAACATACATGCTATGAGTGTTATTGATGATGCATGAACTTTTTTCATATCCTCAAAACATTAACCTCCAGAAATCCTGTCCTATCATGCAGTGACCTTAGTGCAAAACCTAGTTGAGATTAACTGAGGGCAGCTTCTTCTTTGACTCTTGGTCAGAAGTCTGAAAGGGAAATGTCTGTGCCCAGGACACAGAACAAAGTCAAACCATAACTGTACAGCAATATAATAACATACTAAATTCAGATAGTGCCGGAAATTAAAGTTGTTGTTAACCTTTCTTTAACAAGCAATTATGAAGTTATACAAATGATCCTAGAATGTCTGAACACCAGACTGAAATACATTGAGCCAAGAGTTACTCTTGTACAACCACACTGAAGTCAATGGACTAAATTCATTAGTGAAAGCAAGCCATTCCGTGAATTGTGCTTGCTTATTCCTTGGGTGATTCTAGCCAAATGGTTATGAAGAAATGTGCAAAGGGGCAGAAGGTAGCCAGTATAGGCACTCACAAGACGCCACGATCATGCAGAGTTTAACAACAAAGATACCAGGAGAAACCCTTAAAAACCCTTAAAAACAATGTCAAGGAGCAATGGAATGCTTGAAGTTTGAAACTTAACAATCACTGTCAAGGAAAAATGTAAAATAAGTAGGGCAAAATGCTGCAGTACTGAAATCCGTCCTTTCCTAACACAGAGTATTAACCAGATGGTGTTGCTCTGTCATTTCTGTGAGATGTGCATTTATTTATATCATCCACATACATATATTCTGACCCTCATCTCATCCCCTAGCAGTGAGAGGTTATTCGAGTGTGTCATGTATCAAATATCAGCTAGCTTCATTTTTATATATTTTCCCCAGACTGATCAAACATTTTTTTTATTCCCTGCCAGAGGTGCTCCATCTGTTTGAAAAATGTCCAGAAATACAAAATCAAATGTCCAATGTTCCTGGTAACCAGGAATTCTCTTACCCAGGGAAAGAATTCTCACAAAGTGGGTTCAGAACCAGGGCCAGATTTCCAGTTAGGTACAGTAGGCACGTGCTCAGGGGCACCTGCATTCTAGAAGCATCTTATCTCTCTAAAACTCTGTGTAACATGAAGCTCCGCTATCGGCAGGGGCGGTGTTGAAGATGCTGTGCCTAGGAGTGCGTAAGGTGTAAATCCAGCCCTGTTAATTGCTGACTGGATAAAATCTTCAGGAAGGTACATACAATACCTTACTGAGCATGTCTGAAATTAAGTGAATGTGTCAATACAGCACCTGTTCAAAGAAACCAATAGACTTTTTTTTTTTATAACAAATGCATTACAAGCTGACCTTTTAACAGGCACTCTTTGCTGGAGAACTCAAAGTTCAGAGGAATACAATTTGTTCTTAAAAATAAATAGACTTTATTTGCAGTATGGATCAATTTCATTTCTATAGAGGAGTCAATTTTTATTATTAACGGGCTTCTCAATTAGTGCTTGCCCTCAGGCGACTGAGTTACCCGATGGGAGGCACATTTGTAGGCATCCCAATTCAGGTTCATCTGCAGTACAATGAGAATCCAGAATTCCCATTTTGATGTTGAGGTACCAAGTGTTAAGGAATCAGTTGATTGTCCAGTTGCTACATCCGGAAATAGTGAGGGCTTGTCTACACTACCCGCCGGATCGGCAGGCAGTGGTCAATCCAGCAGGGGTCAATTTATTGCATCTATAAATTGACTGCCGAGCAACTTTCCCCACATTGTAAACATATGGCCAAGTAAAGTACCTCCAGTGATTCGTACAATTTCATCCCACCTTATTTATTTTTGCTCTTTTCTGGGGTGGCTGCTCAAGAAAAGGTTTCACAATCTAAAGCTCTAGGGTACTATTTTTAGAGCGTGGAACTGGTGACATTTTACTTGCGTAGAATACTTGTCATCCCCAAGCATCACAGAGCATTTTGCAGAGCATAGACTGTTCGCACTACTGACATGCAGCCCTTCCCAGGGAAAAAGGCAGGTAGCCAAAGCAGTGCCAGCACAGTGAATACACAATAGCAGAGGGCAGGGGATTTTTCCCCCTAGGGCACAAAGCAAGTCAGTGCTTTCCTAAAAAGCTCCACTGGAACTTGTATGTGTTGCTCTGCAATGACACAAGTGGAACATGGACTTCAGTGGGGGCAGCCCAAGGGCAGTGCTGAGAGCTTTTGGAAAAATCTCCTCCTTCTCATCTACCCAGAACAAACAGGAAGGGGTTCATTCTGTAAAGCTGCCATTGGAAGGCTCCACACACGGGATAAACTGCATGGAGCCCAATCAACTTCTGTCCAAATGATGAAGGTCTGAATTAGCCCTGCTAGGGCTGGGAATCATGATTTCAAGGAATCTGGGAATTTCAAAACAAGATGCTTTGACCACCAAAGCATTATAAAATACGGACAAAAAGCTAAACTCAACATATTCCCAAGTATGCACAGCACGTTCCACCCTGGGAGAACGAGCGCTATGAGACCCCTGAGCTGGATATAAACTGACCCCTGAGCTGGGGTGTCATTTAAACAGTTACATTGCTGCTTCCATGGTGGGGCATTGAATCCATGCCAAGAACAGATACAATTACGACACTCCATTGGTCGGGATGTCAAAATCACGTCCTGATTGAATCTCATGGCCCATTTAATGCATGACGACATCAACTAAGTAAATCAGGTAGCTTGAAGAAGCTGGTCAGAAAAACAGAGCTGTGCCAGCTAATACATATCACACTATCTAGACATGAGAAAAATGTTTGCAGTAGCTGACGATGGACATGGCTAGAAACACCCATGCTAAATCTTATGACTCTGATACTAAGCCCACTGAACTAGTGATAGTTTTTCGGTTGACAACAGCAGACTTTGGACTAGGTCTTAGAAACTTCTTGTTGGGCAAGATGCAGGGGCTTCATTCCAAATACCAAAGCTCATGGTGAATGGAGACATGCAGCAAACCTTTACAAACCCCTTATGATGGAAGACGGTTGGTTAATGGGGAGAATGCAGCGGGTCATATTAAAGGGTGAATTGTCGGGTTGGAGGGAGGTTACTAGTGGAGTGCCTCAAGGTTCGGTTTTGGGACCCATTTTATTTAATCTGACCTCGGGACCAATTGCAAGAGTAGGCTGATAAAGTTTGCGGATGATATGAAGGTGGGAGGAGTTGCAAACTCGGAGGAGGATAGGGATATTCTGCAGGGAGACTTGAATGAGCTTGTGAATTGGAGTATCAGAAATAGGATGAAATTTAATAGTGAAAAGTGTAAGGTGATGCACTTGGGGATGAATAATAACAATTTTAGTTACAAGATGGGGACACATTGGTTAGAAGTAACGGAAGAGGAGAAGGACCTTGTGGACCGCAGGATGACTATGAGTCGACAATGTGACATGGCGGTGAAAAAAGCCAATGCGGTCTTGGGATGTATTAGGCGAGGTATATCTAGTAGGGATAGGGAGGTCCTGCTTCCGTTGTATAAGGAGCTGGTGAGACCTCATTTGGAGTACTGTGTGCAGTTCTGGTCTCCCATGTTTAAAAAAGATGAACTCAAACTGGAACGGGTGCAGAGAAGGGCGACCAAGATGATCAGAGGAATGGAAAACCTGTCGTATGAAAAGAGATTAGAGGAGCTTGGGTTGTTTAGTCTGACAAAGCGAAGGCTGAGGGGGGATATGATTGCTATCTTCAAATATATCAGAGGGGTTAATACAAGGGAGGGAGAGGAATTATTCCAGCTTAGTACTAATGTGGACACGAGAACGAATGGATATAAACTGGCCGGGGGGAAGTTCAGGCTTGAAATTAGACGAAGGTTTCTGACCGTCAGAGGGGTGAAATATTGGAATGGCCTTCCGAGGGAAACGGTGGGGGCGACGGACCTGTCTGGTTTTAAGATTAAGTTGGATAAGTTTATGGAGGGAATGGTTTAATGGTAAAACATAGTAGCCAAGGAAAACCAAGCAATGGTACATGAATAGCATAATGGCCAACAAGGGTCAGGCTAGAGACTCTTGCCTATATGCTCGGGGTATTACTGATCGCCATATTTGGGGTCGGGAAGGAATTTTCCTCCAGGGTAGATTGGCTGAGCCTCTGGAGGTTTTTCGCCTTCCTCCGCAGCATGGGGCAGGGATCGCTAGCAGGAGGGTCTCAGCCGATTGAAGTCACTAAAACACAGGATTGGGGACTTCAACGGCAGAGTCCAGGGAAGGGTCTTGCGGCCTGCAGCATGCAGGGGGTCAGACCAGATGATCATAATGGTCCCTTCTGACCTTAAAGTCTATGAGTCTATGAAGACAAAATCCAAAAGCAGCCCACGGGCCTTTGCAGACAGATTCTGAAATCCTGAGATTGCCATCGACTTTAAGGCCAGAAGGGACCATCATGAGCATCTAGTCTGACCTCCTGCACATCGCAGGCCACAGAACCTCAGCCACCCACTCCTGTAACAGACACCTAATCTGTGGCTGAGTTACTGACGTCCTCACATCATGATTTAAAGACTTCAAGTTACAGAGATTCCACCATTTACACTATTTAAACTTGCAAGTGATTCATGCCCCATACTGCAAAGGAAGGTAAAAAAAAAATGCTTTCTAGAGGTCTTCAGAAGTGGCCAATGTTGCTCCTCCAGGGCAGCATGCATAGTACTTTGGCTTTGACGTGACTCCTCCCAGATTTCCACAGACCTTGGACCTCTTTGGGGGGAATGGGTGGCACATCTTCCCTGTGGGACGGTTGTTTTCCAATTTTAAGCTGGTTGCACAGCATACCCTGGACGAGGCTTTAACATGTGTATAGAATTTAGAGGCAGGTCTCCCAGCAAGATTCTGCAATTTTTGGCACACAGGTAGCAGCAGAATATGGTCCATCATTCTTCAAAAATGGAAAGGGATGAGACTGTTTTGTGGTACAGTCACCTACAGCAGGAGCCGATTCTGCAACTTCTACACACACACAACTCCTGTACATTTCACTGGGCGCTCTGCATATTTAGAAGAGATAGGGTCAAGCTCTAAGAGTAGATCTACACTGCATGAGTAGGCATACCCCTGCGAGGTTAATTTTGCTGGCTAGCACTGGTAACAATAGCAGTGAAGACACAGCACCATGTGCTTCAGATGGGCTAGCACCATGAATATGTCTTCACTGCTACTGTTACTTGCACTAGCATGCGAATGCCTAACTGTGCTACAATCACACCTTAATTTGCAGTGTAGACATACCTCTTCGGCTATGTCTACACTGCAAACTTCTTTTGGCGTTGTGTAGAGTATGTAATCGGGTAGCCCCCCAGCACAGGTATCTGCTTCAGCCCCTGTGGAAGGCCACAATGGAAACATTGAAGGGGACAAATCAGGGCATTTGCACAGATCTCCTTCACGATTGCATGAGTCCCATTCACAATTGGAACAGAAAGATGCAGCTACTACGACAATGGACATCACCTGCGCTGCTGCTGCAGACTCTACTCGGGCTTTATGGTGGCTGCTCTGGCTTCTGTTGCTGTATGTTGGGAGATCTCTTGAGACAGGCGAGCATGTCACGGTGTGGGAGTGCGCCAATTTTCATTCTTCTGTTAAAATCAGCATTAAGGAAGGGGACACAGTACATTTCTCTTTCTGCAAACACGACACATTGACACTGCCTGTGATTATTTCTATGCAAGGAATTTGTGCAAATGTGATTTATTGCTTTCCTGGCAACTCAGCATTTTGTCTCTCTAAAGTTATGACATTCGGATCTTCACATTTAAAAGGCAAGACTCTGAGCCGTTGGGACAAAAGATGTGATCTCAGAAATGCATTAAAAATCCATAAATAGAAATGTCAACAAAAAAATTATCCTAACTCTTGAGAGTTCCCTAGGTGTGCTTGGTCCATAGTACTCTCCTTTAAACCAGAGGTTAGAAACAAATGTTCAAATACAGCTAGGGCTCGTCGCCTCCAACACCACACCGCCTGTGATCTGCAGTACTAATTTACCAAGATACACAGCAATACAAGGGCAAGATTTTCAAAAATAGGTACGTGAAGTTAGGCTCTTAAGTCCATACTTAGGCACTTAAATGATCTGATTTACAAAAACGGCTGAGCATGCAGCCACTACCCTTGACTTCAGTGGGTCTTGGATCAGACCTATGGTGCCTTATGCCCAAAGGTTTCATATGTGCATAGGCTGTAAGGAATATAGCACTGGGCTGGACCTCCTGGATCATGGACTCCAGTCCCTTGCTATCACAGGCAGCCCCATCATATAGTCCCACACAGAAACAAAATCCATTTTAAAGCTAGTGAGGTTGTTTGGCCCCAGTACTCCTATTGGGAGGTTGTTCCAGATCCTCCCTCCTCCTTCTAATTGCCGGCCTAAATTTATTCATGGCCAGTTTATCCCCATTTGTTCTTTTGCCAACATCGTTCTTTAGTTTCAATAGCTCTTCTCCCTCCTAAGGCCAGCAGGGGCTCTCATGATCCTCTAGTCTGAACTCCAGCATGATGCAGGCCACCGAATTTCATGCAGTGAGCCCTGCCTCTGGCCCATTAACCAACGACAACAGCAGCAGCATGAAATGAAATGCGTTCCCCTGGGGCAGCACCTGAGATGCACAGGGACGTGTCAGCTGAAGTCAAAATATGTCCATCGCGGTTTGAGGCAGCAGTACTCAAACCTGTGTCTCCAGAACTTGCAGGAGTTCTGTAATGCTGCTTCAGTCATGATGGAGGCCTGTATGCCAGTCTTCAATGGGGCCGTGCAGGGACAGGGGCTGACTGGGCGCCTGAGGTCTTCTGCAGGCACAGGGCCTCTGAGCAGATGACCCTGGCATCATGTGGCAACTGCGTGGCTTTGAGATGGATCCGGTGTATTTATTGTGGGATGGAGCAAACAGGGCCGGCTTTAGGCTGAATCAGAGGTTCGCGGGAAGTCTGAAAAGAAGCAGGGGCGGGCAGGCAGGCAGGCAGCACCAGGTAAGCTGGGGTGGCAGGGGGTGCGAGAAGGGCTCCGGGGAGGTGCAGCGCGGCACGGCCCAGTCCAGCCCCGGCCGAGCAGCTCACTCCAGCCCCGGTTCTGGCCGAGCGCGCCGGCCTGGCCCCGGCCGAGCACCCCCGGCCCGGCTCAGCTCAGCTCCGGCCCGGCCCAGCCCCTCAGCTCAGGTCCGTCTCGGGTCCAGCCCCCGCGGCTCGGCTCCCGCCTGCCTCAGCTCGGCCCCCACGGCTCAGCTCCGGCCCAGCCCAGCCCGGCCCCCACGGCTCGGCTCCAGGCTGGACCCAAGCCCCGTGACCCTGGCCAGAGCGCGGCCCAATTCATGGGGGCGGGGCTTGCCGCAAAAGCCAGCCCTGCGAGCAAACTCCAGCCCACTGATGAAACAATGTGGGAGGAAGGGGATTTGTGTAAGGAGATTTCCTCCTACCAAAAGCCCCTGCACTGGGCTTTAACACGGGAGGAGATGACCTGGCCATTTGGGATGGGGAGGTTATTGAAAGATTTATTTGATTAATCTTTGTGGTGGGGTTCGACGTGGTCGGATATGAGACATCAATTTATTTGACAAAAGACAATAATATTCATTGAATAAATGAAACAGATTTAAAAAATAAAGCAGCCTAGAGAAATTACACCCACTGCGTTCAAACACGCTCATCTCCAGCTTGCTTTTCAATACTGTCCTTAATACTGCTTTTGTCATGTGATCAAGTGCTTTAAGCCCGTGCTCCTGCAAAGCCTTATGCACCCGCTTAACTATATGCACTTCAGTTGGACTATTTGCCATGTGTAATGTTAAACACAGGTGCAGGGATGTTGACTGCAAGGGGAAAGTAACTTTTGAGAGAACTCCTCTCCCTTAAGGAGTAGCCCACCACATGACAGGGCTGGAAAATCACTAATTGCCAGGACCGGGACATGGACAGTCTGACCTAGTGGTTGGTGCAGGGGCGTTCAGCTCTTGCAGTCGGATCCAGGGTCCAAGCCAGAGGTGAGTGCCAGAATCAGAGTCCAGGAACCAAGCCTCAGTAAGTGCCAGAATCGGAAACCAGGAATCAACAAGAGTCAGGTCCTCTACAACAGACAGTCAGGAAGTCTCCCAGTTGCTCAGACAACTTCCTGTGCCTCCTTCTGGCTGAAACAGTCTACTGTGGCCACTCCCTGGGGCTGGTCATCATCCTTCCAGTCAGGATCCGTGTGGATGGTACCTCTGGTAGGGGTCAGGGTTCTGCTACCCCCTCTCTTCTAGGAGTTCTGGGAGAGCTGCCCAGTGATTGTGGTGGCTGCTTGGGAACCTGTGGCCCCTTACACTGATCTATATAAACAATTTTAATCACCACAGTATCTCTTCATCTGGTATAGGACTCTCAAGTATTTTCCTAGTTTTTCCTCATTATGAAGGGAACTGTATCATTACTAAACCACAGTCAGTCACTTATTTCTCCCCCTCCTTTAGAGCCGCACGACAAGCCAGCATCACATCAACACCACCCATCCACCAGGACACCACTCTTGCAGTGCAACAGCGGCTTGTTTTTTATTCCCACCCAAAAAAGCTCTCTCTTTAATGAAGCTGTTCAGCCTTATGTTTGAACAGCGAAAGCAGGCGCCGGCTTCATCAGTGGTTAAGAGTTACAGAGGCCAAGAATGTTTTCTCGTTGAGCATCAGTTCCAGCTCTTTGAACCAATTGCCGCCGATTTCAGCAGCTTGCCCACACTACAATTTTCACACTTAGCAACTGTAAAATGGTTAAAGCGGTATCTTTCCACATGGCTGCGCCGTTATTAGTGCTTAGTTTGGCATGCCACCTTAGTTACGGGCTCTAAATGCCACTTTCGGCACTTCCCAGGGTAACCTTGGCCATGAAATTGGAAAATCAGATCATTTTCTGGTCTGTTTTCTTCTTTTTCTCTGGCTGAGATTAGATTTTGCTACGCTTGACTGACAAACCTCATTTGGGATTCAAGTGGCGGCCGAAGCCCTGACCTCCTTAAGAAGTGGGAGGCAAGACATCTAAGGCAATGACGAGCAAGAAAGAACTAATTTCAACACATCACGTAAAGGGCAATTAGTAATTAATTCGCACGGAGAGGCAAAAATACATGTAAATGGTTAGTGTGTCTCTCAGTGTCAGCTCAGGACATTCGTTTTGTTTCTTTAAAACAATGCTAAAATGGAAGCGCTTTTCTCCCTGTGTATTGTTGGCTATTTTCTATTGTACTTAGCAGAAGATAAAAGTACTGTAGTGGCTTTTTGCATTTTTAACTAAGCCCAGAAAAGAGACATCTAAGTAAGACTTTCAAGGGCAATTATTTTTATGCTTGTTTAAATGACCGTTTCACTTGTGATAATCTTTATACAGTTCATTATCTTCCAAGAATGTAAGTGCAGTATGCACTGCTGAAATCACTTGTTAAAAAACAGAAAAGATTCCAAACTGTATATTATTTATAACTCCCAATGGGCAAACCTCAAAAGAGTGAATTTCCAATGTCTATCCAGACTACTGTATAAAGTTATTAATTATTATCAAATCATAGAAAAGTAAAGTTGGAAGAGACCTCAAGAGGCCATCTAGTCCAGCCCTCTGCACTGAGATAAAACTTAGTAAACCTAGACCAGCCCTGACAGGTGTTTGTCCAATCTGTTTTTGAAAGTTATGAACATTGATATTCTGCAATCATAATAATAGGCCAGATTCTCAGCTGGCATAAAGCAACAATTGACTTAGCTACAGTGAATTACCTCTGCTGAGGATATCAGCCCATTGACTGAACTACACTGATTCATGTTACTACAGAACCTGGACCATTGATTTCATGAGATCTATGTTGGTTATTATGCTGGTAGCATTTGCTCAGGAATTACATAGACATCAAAACAGCAGTTAATCAGCAGTGTCCAACACTAAGATTTTTGAAATAATGCTTGTGGTGATTGTTATATCTAATGCTAACTGCACCAAAACAAAACGAGACAATCTCAACCATTTGAAAATATTGTAAACCGGGAGGCCAAAGTAGGCCAACAGAGGCCAAAAGAAAGCTACAGAGCTTTAATTCTTCTCCCCACCCATGTACCTAGAGCCAAATCTCTGAATGCGAAGGCCCCAGTTAAGACGAAAGTACATCCACTCTCTTCAACACAGGTGCCCTGTTTTATTGGTACCTCTTGGGGGAACTGTTCATATATTAGACCTTCATTGTGCCTGTACAAGGGTTTGCCGGGGCTTGACCATCTCCGGGTTGCCGGGGAGCCATACCAGCTTGCTACGCACAGTTGAGGTCGGGGAGAATTAGTCTCCCTCAGCAGCCCTTGCAGTGACTGGAACAAGCACCTTAGGTCCTAGCCCTGGGTCAGGGCGGGGCAACAGTGGGTCAGGTGCTCAGGCCCTCGGGCAGGGGCTGAGCAACAACAGTACAAGTAGCATCAAGCCCAGGCCCTAGGCCAGGGCAGGGCAACGATGCTGAGTCAGGAGCTCAGGCCCTCAGGCAGGGCTGAGCAGTGACCGTAGGCCCAAGCCTCCACTGGCCTGGCAAAGGGGGAGACGGCCACCCACAGGTTGGGTGGCAGGGGGGACGCACGCCCTCCCACTCCACTGTGTCCCAGCCCGGGGCCCTAGCAGCAGCAGAAGACTCGCTGCTGTGTCAGTGGGATCCCGGCTGCAACACACTGACATGGGCTCTGGCAGTGCTGCAGCCAGACTAGGGTTGGCTGCCACTGGGCTACTTCCGGACTCCCCCTCAGGTAGTATCTGGGTCAGGGGGTTGTCCTCTGGGGGGTCCAGCATCATGGGTTCTTCGGGGCAGTGGGCGAGCAGCAGGTCCGGCAACTCTTCCGGGTAGTGAGCGCAGGGCACGTCAGGCCAGTCCCAGCCTGCACCTTGGGCCGCGGGGTACTCCCAGTTGCGGGCTAGGCTGGAGGCATCTGGCCTCTCCGGCGGCTGGGGCCTGACTGAGCTCTGAGGGCGAGCCTTTATACTTCTGGGTCACTGCCTGACCCTCTGAGGGGCGGGCTCAGAGCTCCCTAGCTCCGCCCACTCCGGCCTCCGGATGGGCTCTTCCCTCTCCAGGGCGGCGGGGAGCCATACCAGCTCACTACAGTGCCCCAGGCAAGATTTACTGTAAATGACTGTTCATTGTGTAATATCAGGGTGAAGGACTTACCTAGAAATAAATGAATATGAGCGAAGGTTGAAAACAGCCCATGCATATAGGTAGTAAGTGAAGGATGGGGAAGGAAGGATCTCCAGATGGAAATATCCATACAATGTCCTCCTCAAATGCACATATCTTTGAAGAAAATGTTATGACATCACTTATGCAATTATGTCCTGGGTCAGCTCCCCAAACAAAGCCCAAGAGGTTGCTTTGGCAACTGTTTAAGAACTGGATTTATACAGCTGGAATCAGAGAGAATAGTGTATCCTTGTTTTTATTCTGAAAGAGGGACAGGATGATGGTAAAAGAGAGGGAAGAGGGAGTGCTTTGCTGAGGATGGAAGGGTATGCAAAGGGCACTCTTCTCTCACTCTATCCAGCTGCATGCCAAAGCCCTTCTGTAATGCACCTCTCCAGGACCCCACCAAAATTGTCCACTGCCACCACCACCACAGGAGCCACAGATCTTCACTTTGACTATCTGTATGTGTTTGCCCCTGCCTACTCTGTGGTTTGGAAATGGTGGGTCATATGGAAAAGGAAGAAAAGAAGATACTGGTAGTGGAAAATAATATACTGAGACCGGCAGGTAAGTGGAAGGTAGAAATTAAGACATTATTCAAGGGAATGTGAACTGGGCACTCTCAGTGTCAGATAGCCTGGACAGCACATGTTTGAGGTGGGCTGGACATGGGATAAGAATGGGAGAATGGCCAGCAAAGAAAGCATGGGAGGAAGAGGACAGCCAGAAAGGATGTGGAAGACCGAGGATATGATGGGAAGACTCTGTCAGGAAAAGTTTGAAGAGAAAAGGACAAACTCCAAGACCTATGAATCTGTGCTATGGATTGGCAAAGAACCATGGGCACCTCTGACCCCATATAAATGGGAAAAGGAGTCAAGATGTGAAGTGTATCTGATTGCCCAAGGCATCCTACTAACTTTTCAGTGACTGGCAATTATCCCCAAGCATGTAAGAGGTAGTGTAATTGGAGCACACTGGCAATTGACAGTAATCGATTTTTTAGCATGCACTTTTATATTTCAACTCGGAGTGCCAAGCTAATGAAATAAACTAGTAAAGTACTAAAATGGATTACAGCATGTCAAACAGTGCGGAGACAGGAGCCTGTGAAAAACACCCCTCTGGATGTCAGTCAGATCCTCCACTGGTACTACACTTTGCATAGATCACTCAACTTAATGGCTTCAAGAGCTTCAGTAAAGTGTGTACATTAGAGCTGTTTAAATTAAACCAACCAAGTTCAGGAGAGAAAAACACATTGGTAAAAAGAAGAGCATGAACACAGAATACAACATACCGCCGAGATTTTAGAGAGCTTGCTGCCCGACAAAGAAACTTCCTACTGGCTCTGTGCCCATTAGCAACCTGCTAACGGGCAGGGTCAACAGACATTCCCATAATTAGCCATATTTCCCAGAACTGTTTTCACTCAAGACTTGACATACAAGCTGTTGGCCCAGAGCTGATTTCCCCCCTTCTGCAACAATACCTTAATGTAATTTAGCCAATTTTAAGGTGTTAGCAATCAAAAAAGCATTACTTTGAACAGTTGCGCCTAAGAGACAGAATAATTTTAAAAGCTGAAATCCTGCAGGAGTTTAATCATAATACCTTGTCACATTCAAATAAGAAGAAGAAACATGCAAGTCGTTTAATTCTGAGCTCAACAGAAGTGCAAAATCAAGAGCTTTAAGGATCTAATCCAGCATCAGCTGAACATCAGTAGAAAGGCTCCTGTTGACTTCAATGGGTTTTGGATCACACCCTAAGAACTCGTGAATGGTGTGTATTACTGTCATCTGATAAAGTCACCATCTTCCATAGACAATTATTGTGTCTAGAGAAGCCAGAGATTCTCCTCAAAGGGGTGTATCATATCTCCTCATGACAAAACCCCTGGATGGGTGTGGAGTGACCAGGAAATTCCATGAAGTTCACCTCACACAAGGCCTTCCCACGTATCCAGGTACGACTCTGCTCTAACTCCACTGACTTCTGTGAGTCACTGCTGACATACAGCCATGGAGGGGAGACCAGAGCTTAGTCTACACCATCTTCCCTCAGGCACTGGGGAGGCCAGAGAGGGGTGTGGACCTCTGAAGAGGTTGATCCAGTGGATATACTGAGAATGCTGCTCCTAACCTCTTGGTTCGCAGAGGTCTCATGTGCCCCTTTTACATTGTTCTGCAATCCCCACACCCAAGCACCAGAACCATAAGGACATATGATTTAACTGGCACCTTTGCCCACACCTGCAAAGCCTTCCTCTCCACAGTGGGGTGCAGGGTCAGGTGTTAATCAGAGTCCTCGAGGAAGGATTATCCCCCCACTTTGACATCCCCAAAGGAGCTTGGCAAGGAAAAGGGCAGCTGCTCCCTGCCCACACCTCCTCCCATCCCCACAGGGTCAGGCGACATGGCTACTAATGGTGCTGGTCAGAAGTGAACAGGTTAGTGCTGACTCCGCCGTATCACTGCCCTATGGGATTATTAACGAACACCTTTCCTTCTTGAAACCACCAGAGCCACCTCTGTACATTCCTTGCTCCTGCCTGCACCGCCACGTGATGCGAGCCAAGGAATTCATTCCGAGTCCCGCAGTCCATCCAAATGAAAAGTACATTATGCAAACCGAGACAAAAGATTACTGCAAAAACACCTATTCCCAGATTGATGTTGACAGATGGCTCAGCTGTGCGCAGCTCTAAAGATTATTAACAATGCCAGTCATCGGGATTTAGATCAAGTGCAGTAAAGAGAAAAAGAGAATTCCTTGCTCTTCTACCCAGCAGCCTATGCTATAGAGTGGCGGAAAGGCTATCCATTCCCTTCCCATGCTGAGCAACTTGAAAGTAAACTGTGCCTACAGCTTCATTATGTTTTCTATAACAAGATGCAAAGTAAGTAGAGTCCCTGTATCCCCATTCACAGCCTCAGACGGTCACCTGCCCCTCCTACCCTACAAAACCACTCCCGATTTTCAGGACAAAATACCCCACCTTAATATTCATATCCTTCTTTATTTTTCTGCATTGTATCTTGATTAAGACAAGTTTCATGGAAACATTGAATGCTCCCAGTATTTCAGACTCATGGCGCAGAGAGTTGGCTTCCAGTTAACACAAAATACAAATGTCCCAACAACGCTCTGGAAATCCATCTCTTCGCAGCAGAGGGTTGATTCATTGGGTGTTTGTGAAGATCTCCTCTTTGACATTTCATTGTTTTTTCATCAGTATCACTGGAGCACAGAGCGCCCTACTCCAGGGCTATATGCTGTGTAAACAAAGAACTAAAAGATGTCCCCCTGCTCTCTCTTCTGGCCTGATTGTGAATTGCTCTATCCTAAGGGATGGGTTCTGGCTCTTGAAGCCACCAGTGCATTGGACAGGATGCTGAGGGACACACACAGTGGCAGCTCTGCTATCTTTGCAACAGGTGCAGCATCTGCTTTCCCTGTGTTTAGCTAGCTCTTTTGCCCAGTGCTAAGGGACAAAAGCCACAGCCCCTCTCCATCCCCTTTTGGGTGGCTAACACGAGCAGTGGCATTCACTGGACACAGTGCCTACCACTTCCCAATGGGAATGTGCCTAGATTCTGCCTTGAGGGAAGAGGGAAGGGAGATTCCCTGTGACCCTCTACACACCCACCTAAAATTGGATACAATCTGGCCAGGAGACAGCAGCAATACGGTTGCAAAAGTAAAATTTTAATTTGCTCTTCAGGAAATGGGCATGTTGTGCTCAGATTAGAAAAACAAAACAAAATAAAATAATGCAATGTGTATCTCAAACTGTGACAAAACATGGCTTTCCACTATTAGATCACGCTATGCCTGCGCGCCTTTAAAGACCAAACAACAATGGATGCTGTGTTCATGCAACTCTGTGGAGCCCATATCCCAGTTAGGAGATTACTGATGAGTAAGGGATGAGACACAGCAGTTTGTGCAGTTGTTGAGAGATAATCTCATTCCCTGGATTTGTGGTGAGATAGGAGGCCAAAGGCCAAATTCCTCAAGCACTTGACTCAACAATCACAAGACCTGCCATGTGTTACTCCACTTACAAAACAGGATAATTTACTTTTACAGTGGTGATAAATGTGGATAAAACTAATTCCTAGCTGTGCAGATGTTGTCGCAGAACCATATGAGCTGAAACCTCCATCAGCCAATCAGAAAGCTTCCCCAGCCTTGTCCATTTCCTACATTTATATTAAGACTGATTAAAAAAAATCTCTCTTCCCCACCATGTAATTTAATATTAATAGCTTGAAATTTCCTTTTTCGTGTTAAAAAGTTCTCTATCGTAAGACTTATATTAGATCATGATCTGCTCTGTGTATGCTATATTTTCATTATGAACAAAAATAATAAAAAGAAGTAAGGTAATAAAATAAAATAAAATGAAATTGTATAAAGTATATCTTAGGCATTATAGCTGGAAGGAAATGAGAAAGATCCATAGGGCTGCATTTTCATTCAACAGGATATTAATATACAAGTCTTAGAGCTTTATAGTACAGAATCTTTTTAATCACTTGGTGTGATACGCAGGACTGGTAGGAGAAAACAGGCAAGTGAAAAGTCTTGTACATACGACGCTCAGACACTGCAGTGAGAGAGGCCATATAAAGAGGTAGGCAGATACATCAAAGCCTGTCTTACACTAAAGGTTCTATTCATTCTGCTCACACCATGTCGAACCCCACTCAAAAATAGAGAAGCTGATTTCTGAGGTCTCCCTGAATTGATGATGATAATAATTGTTAGGTGCTGATGTGATCATAACTGTACACAACACAGAAGGGAGAAGCAAAGTTATCTCTGTCCCGGGGACCTTATAAAGTTAAGGGGGAGATTTTTGAAAGTATCTGTGTCATCTCAATGGCACTTGTGCTCCTAAATCCTGGAGATGCTTTAGAAAAATCTCCCCCTAGACAAATACATTGTTAATCCTTCACTAGAGCATTGGCGCAGGCTCGAGTATGTCGTTGGTAGTGGTGGGTTGTTGTTGGGATATTTTGCTGTTGTTGGTTGGTTTGTTAGCCTAAACCTTGAGGGCTGTGTTCTGATGTTATGTTCTTAATGTACTCTTGCTTAGGGTACGTTGCTTAGGGTATGTCTACACTACCCGCCAGATCGGCAGGTAGTGATCAATCTATCGGGGATCGATTTATCACGTCTAGTGTAGACACGATAAATCGATCCCCGATCGCTCTGCCATCAACTCCTATACTCCACCGAGGCGAGAGGCGGAAGCGGAGTCAACCGTGGAGCGGCAGCAGTCAACCCACGAGGACGCGAGGTAAGTTGACCTAAGATACATCGACTTCAGCTACGTTATTCTCGTAGCTGAAGTTGCGTATCTTAGGTCGATCCCCCGCCAGTGTAGACCAGGCCTTAGTGCACAGGATAATGGCTGGTTGGCCCTACTGACTATAAAAGTTTGTGACATCCTTATAGCTACTCAGTCCATGTGGCAAAGTCCTGGGGCTCAAGGTTCTGAGATACATCCCCACTAATGACCATGGTGTCTATATATATGTCACCACCATTTGTTACAGATACAGGATCCTTTCCTCATCCCCCACCCCACTATTTTTTGTACCCCCAAGGACAGGTCACACTGTCATGAGTAATATTAGAATACAAAGCTCTATGATCCCCAAAAGGACCTAAGGATTTTGTAAAAGTACAAAATGAAGTTTATTCCTCTGTCCCATGTATTCTATACGTCTGCTGGTCTGGCTCATATGACAGACGCTGAGCTGCGAAGACCAGAAGATATCTTTTACCACGCCAGGTTGTTTTATTTTATTTTTTATTACAGCAATCCAAAGATGGGAAAAATAAAGCAGACGTGCTTGATGTTAGTGAGTTACAAGCTTGTTAACAAAGCTAGACAGCTGTTTTCAGAAAAGTCCCCTTATGTGTCAAAATTACCAGAGTAAAAAGTTGCGGTAGTATATGTCTTAGCTGTAGCTGACCTGATTTTAAAGATCATATTACACCTACCCATCGGTGCAACCAAATATCACAATCCATATTTGTATTTAGTCTCGGACCAGTATCTCTTCTATTTTAGGCACTGAAAAATTCCCAGATAAAATATAATATTAAGCTGGAGTTAAGGTTCAGAGTAAAAACCAGTAACGATGGGTAAGAAACTTTTGGGGCCAGATTCACCAGTAGAGTCTGTCTGCTTGTGCTACACTGGAGCAGTGCAAAGCAGTCAGACCATAATGGCCAATTAAATGCTTGGGATATAATTTTCAGTAATGCCTGGGTGACTCAGGATCCCATTAGGAAAGTGACTTAGGAACTCGGTGCTCAGATCCTCAAAGGTGCCAGCCCCCCCCACCCCCCCGGAAATCAATGATCTGCTCCACAGAAGTGCGAATGCTGAGACGGATGAGTGGTGTCAGCAAAAGAGTGTATGTTAGAGACACGCTCAAAGTAAAACCCATGAACAGAAAAATGAGGGCATGAAGGCTCAGAGATTTGGTCATGTAAAGCACAGTCCTGACAACTACGAGTCCAGTGGCTCGTAGCTGAAGGGAAAAGACAAGAGAGGCCAACACAAGATGAAGTGGTGGGAGGTCATAAAGGAAGAGGTTAGCATGAGGAGGGATAGGGTACGTCTACACAGCAAAAAACACAACAACCCTGCAGCAACGAGACTCAGAGCCCGGGTCAACTGACTAGGTCCTGCAGGGCTTACACTGCAGGGCTAAAAATAGCAGTGTGAGCGTTCGGGTTCAGACTGGGACCCGGGCCCTGGAACCCTCCCCACTCACTGGAGAGAGAGGACTTATACAGTGGACCCCATTTGATGGGATTAACACAAGGAAGAAGCAGCTATAAAAACACATAAAACAGTATTTCTATTGATGCTGTCATATATCCCCACAATGCAGAATTCTCACTACTGCTCTAGAATCAGCCAATCCGTCTAGAAAAGGTCAACCCCTCCCCGCCTCCGGTCCAGAAATACAGCAAGATGTAGGATCAGTGCCGAGCAGGTATACACCGGTGACAATGTGCCGTTACGTAACGCGGTGATTATGGAAATTATTATCATCAACTCACCAGGCTCTACATTGTCTGGAAGCATTTGAAAGTCCTTTTGTAAAACCTCGGAGGGAAACACTTAACTCGTCAGCTGTAACACAGGCAGAGACCACAATGGATTTTCTGTTTGGGTAGCTTGGAGGGCACACGCCACAAATGAGCCTGCTGCTCTTCGGCAGCAAATCATTTCTTTCAAAAGGAGCATCCACAATGTCTCGTCCTTACAGCAGCCCCGAGGTCCTTCTGGGCTCCCCCAACAATGCATTGTTTTCATAGTGATTTCACAGGCTGTTCATTTTCAATAAATAGCAGCCGTCCGTGCAGCATGCGCAGTCTGCGTGCGTCCATGTCTGCATGGGCCGATCTCCCAGCAGCTTCACCAAATTCCAGACTCAATTTATTCATACCTTACAGCTACGAAATACTAATTACAAACCAATTTCCTAACCGCTGACAGGTTTCTTTTGTACTGCTGATATCTTTACAGATGTGAATGCCCAGATGGCAGCAAAAGCACATTTGGCCTCTAGATTAATGATCAACATTGATCAGGAAGCATGGGCACAAGGGAGAAAAGCAAATGCCCATTATCAGTGTTCTGTGCATTACGGGAATGCTTATAGGCCGCAGCTGAGGTTGAGAACTCACTCCACGATGACTGTGCACACACAAGCTCCTGCCCCAAGAGCTTACATTCTTCATACACCTGATGAACAAAGAGTGGGAAGGGAAACAAAGGCACAGGGGAGGTGACTTGACCAAGGTCATATAGTAAGTCAGTGGCAGAGCTATGAATTAATCTCCTGCATCCCAGCCCAGGGTCTTAGCCACTTGGCCACATGGCCTCCATGCTAAACTATCCTCTAGGTTTACATATATACCTTCACGGTTTGTTGCAATGCCTCCTCCTTCAGGAGTCAAATAATGTCATGTTTTATACCCAAAATATACTTCCAGACCTAAAAATGTTCATTCTGAATTTCATTTGAACTCTTAACTATATTGGGAGGGAAGGCCAGCTGTTGATAAATACTGAACATTTTCTACCTCACAGCCTCTATAATGAAATGTTTTCTGTCTTCCTAAAACTACCCCTTACTTTCAATTAGGGAATTTGGGCTTAACATTTGGGAATTTAAAAATTAGGGCTGGGTTTTCCAATGGGAACTGGGACCTAACGCCCTTAAACTCTTTTTAAAATCCCACCTTGGGTGCCTAAAGTTAATCTGCTGCACTCTCCTGTGAGCACCCAGGTAAGTAACCTGACTTTCAGAAGTGCCCAGAGCCCCGCAGCCTCTGCTGATTTCCCGCAGGTCGCTCGGCACGTTTGAAAATCGGCCATTTATTGGGGACCCTCAGTCTGGATTTGAAACTCTTGGCCTTGATCTTTACACCAAGGTCTGTTCTGACTATTTTGGCAATTTCGTCACTAGCTCATACGAGTGGCAGGAAGAGAGGAGAATGTTCGCACCTGCTATAATTAGCTTTTAGTTCTTTAAATACCATTTCAATCTCAACGTGTGGAAACACTGCATATTTAATGGCCGGAATAGAAAGCATTTTCTTTTCACTCCCCGTCGTCCTCACTTTTCTAACCTGACTTCATTTGCTGCACCTTGACAGGAAACAAGCAACTTTAAATACCCCTTTATAAATAGGATGAGCAGGCACACGTGTATTGAATTCACTAGGTGTCTTCTACACATCTGAGGGCATGCTTAGGCCTTAAAAAGGAATATCTTTTGCCTTTGAGCAGGGCCGGCTCTGGCTTTTTTGCCGCCCCAGGCAAAAAAGCCTCCGGCCGCCCCCCCCCAGCGTGGCAGGGGAGGGCGGCCGGAGAGCCGGGGGGAGGGCGGCGAGTCCCGTTCGGGGCTCTGCTCTCCCTGGCGGCCAGAGCGCCGGGGGGAGGGCGGCGAGTCCCGGTCGGGGCTCCGCTCTCCCCGGCGGCCGGAGCACCACACACCGCCGCCCCCCTCCAGGTGCCGCCCCAAGCACAAGCTTGGTGGGCTGGTGCCTGGAGCCGGCCCTGTGCAGGAGGTCCGCCGCTACCGCGCCATTGGCGTCCCTGCCGCCGAACTGCCGCTGAAGCCGCGGAACCGGCGGACCTCCTGCAGGCACGCCGCCGAAAGCCGCCTGCCTGCTGCCCTCACAGCGACCGGCAGGCCGCCCCCCGCGGCTTGCCGCCCCAGGCACGCGCTTGCTGCGCTGGTGCCTGGAGCCGCCCCTGGCTTTGAGCCATACGTACAACTGCTACGGAGATCAATGCAGAAACACACAAGGACAGAGGGCCTGGGTATGGAAGTACAGTACTTACCCTACAGTTACAGTATACACCTAGATTCAAGTGATCAGAACCGGTCAGCACTCAAAAGCTTCTACTTAGGCACTTAAATAAGTGGCTGGATCTTCAAAAGTCCCCAGCTCTCAGGCCTCAAAATGAAATCTCATTATCAATGGGCAGCGATACTGGGCACTGAGCACTTTAGAAAATCTGACCCCTCATTTGGACACCCACTTCCACCCGAGAGGGCAGAGAGAAAAAGAAATCTTTCTGCCTGAAATTCTGCACGGGTTGGCTGTAGCCAGAGGGGAATACAAGGAAAATGTGGAGGTTTATAAAGCCTTTTATGATAAGGAACTTTCAGAAAACGAAGGGTAAGATTTTCAGACGTAACTAGTGATTGGCTGCATTTTCAGGTGCCCAGCTTGAAAGAGGCCTGATTTTAAGAGGATGGCTGCTCCGCACTTTCTGAAAATCAGGCTTCTTTTAAGCGTTCTCAAGTTAGGGACCCATTTCCTTCCCTCCACCAATTTCCAATATGGAGCAAAACCCGCTCAATTACCATACTGTCAGCATACTAAATGTAGTCAGGGGGATTATCTTAGTACTAGAGTTATTTGATTTTGGGTTAAGTTCATACTAAAAACACCATCAATCATCAAGATGTAGTTACATAACTCCACACCAGCACCTCCCATCACACACTGCTCTCTTCTAGATCAACCACCCACTGAATTCAGGAAACACCAATGTCATCTCCCTTATCTTGCCATACAAAACCCTTCTGTAGCACTGGGATCGATCCTGAACTCCACTAGGTGCAGGGTCTGAAGAAGGAACAAAGAATGCAGGCCATATTTACAGGATGGGGGATGTTATCCTGGGAAGCAGGGATCTGGAAAAGACTTGGAGCTGGTGGTGGATAATCAGGAGAACATGAGCTCCCAGTGTAATGCTGCAGCGAAAAGTGCTAATGAGATCCTGGAATGTATCAACAGGAGAATCTCGAGTAGGAGTAGAGAGGTTATTTTACTTCTGTAGTTGGTACAGGTGAGACCACTGCTGGAACATTGCATCCAGTTCTGGTGCCCACAATTCGAGAAGTGTTGTCAAATTGGAGTGGGTTAGAGAAGTGCCATGAGAATGATTCAAAGATTAGAAAACCTGCCTGATAGCGATAGGTTCAAGGTGCTCAATCTATTTATTTTAACAAAGAGACGGTTAAGACGTGACTTGATTACCATCTATAAGTGTCTACACAGGGAACAAATATTTAATAATGGTCTCTCTAATTTAGCAGAGAAAGGTATAACAACGTGATCAAATGGCTGGACGTTGAAGCTGCACAATTTGAAAGTGGAAATAAAATGTACATTTTTAACAGTGAAAATAATTAACCATTTGAAAAATTTACCCAGGTGGTGTCTCCATCACTGGCAATTTTTAAATCAAGATTGGGCACTTTTTTGAAAGATCTTCTCTAGAAATTATTTTGGGGCAATTCTCTGGCCTGAACTATACAGGAGATCAGACTAGATGATCCCAATAGCTCCTTCTGGCCTCGGAATCCGTGAATCTATGAAGGCATGGTCAGGGAAAGAAGCAAAAGCAGCTCCTAGCTATCCAGTGATTCCCTTTGGGATGGGGATCTACGGAGAATTGCCTAAGTTGACTTTGTAGATGCTTTATGCAGACAGCATCACAAAGCAGTCACAGTGATCTGGCTGACTGTCTCACAGCCCCCATTCCACTCTGAGCCAAAAAGCACAGACTTCAGCCACTTTCTAAAGTATAAATTGGTTAGAATATCAATTTTTAGTCTTGTGATATGACTCAGATATTGCACCACAAGATGGGCACATGGTGAACGTGGAGACAGGATCAAAGTTAAGGTTGATTCTGGAACTTTAACTATGACCTTCCCTGTGTAAGGATGTGGAAAAAAAACAGTAAGACACTACGCTGTACTATGTAAAAATTTAGTGTATGATCATGTAATTAAAGACTGTATTGTAATACCTATGGAAAGGGGGCAGAGTTAAGGTTATTTGTTCAACCTCCACTTTTTCATTTTCTGACTTCTCAGACTTGACATTCAAAACCCTAACACTGCACTGATGTAGCCTTGTAAAATATTACTTTCCCACTCATTTAGGGCAAGCATATTGTTTTACAAAGCCTAAAACAACATTCGTTTTTGTCATTATGATCAGCACTATACTTATAAGAATACACGAGTAGATTTTGCTGGTAAACTGTCGTGACAATTTTGCAGAGCTGCATTAATGGTTGTTCTTGTATTTTAATTTAAAATGTACCAATGCAGTAAAGAGAAGTCAGAGATGCAGGTAACAGGAGATAATGCAATGCATGTTTTAATGGGCAAGGGAGAGTCCTCTTGCTTTATTCATAAAAGGTGGATTCTCTTTGTTTTCAGAAATCCTCTTCATAACGTGCTCTTTAGTCAAAGGATACATTCTGGACAGATACCTGCACGGATGCACAGAGCCCAGCAATATTATTGCTACTTAGAGGCATCAGGATTTTTGTTAATAGAGTCCCTGCTTGCCCTACTGTGCTCACGCTCTGGGCTAGACCACGCCCTCCTCTATTTGGCACCAACTGCGGGAGCTGGCCACAGTTGTGCAATGGTCATTGACCGTGCTAGGCGTGCTGAGGGGGGCCAGGAGGAGACAGGACTTTGCACTGGCCTATGGAGATGACAGACCACTGAGGCATGGTTTCCACTGAAAAGTTTTATTGGCATAGTTCCATTGCTCAGGGTGTGAAAAGACCCACATACTCCTGACTTATATAGCTATGTCAGCCTCACCCCCATTGTAGACCCAGCAATGCTGATGGAAGAATGTGTCCATCCAAGTAGCTACCGTCGCTTGGACAGCTGTTATTCCTAGGCCCACAGAAAAAACTCCTGTAATGTAGACATACCCTTCAAGAAGCACACAATGAACCCAGTCTGGGCTTCCTGGTGCTCCCACTGGGGCCAGGCACATCCACACACACCCCATAAGGCCTGTAACACAATGCCAGGAGACTTTTACCTCAGCCTCCTCACACGGTCACCTTCACGTTTTTTTCATGATGTCCTCTATTCTTACCCAAGGCCAGCTCCAAACATCACTGATCCCATGGAAGTGTTTTGGCTGACTTACCGGGCTTTGGATCAAGTCCTTTGAGACTATCCCCACTCTTCTAACTCCCTCCTCAAAACCCACTTCTGTCCCTGGCTTTCCGCCTCACATTCCCATTCCTGCTCTGGTTGTGCTGCCCCTTCCATCCTACTTCTGTCTCTGTTTAAAAAAGTTCATGGATTCATAGATTTTACGACCAGAGAGGTCAACTACACCCATCTAACTCTGACCTCCTGCTCCACACAGGCCACAGAGTTTCACCCTGTGATTCCTGCCTCAGGCCCCAAAATACCAGAATGTATACACTCCATTCACAATGACTTGCATTACCTTTACATTTCATCTCCTCCCTGGTCCCCTCCCTTGCTAGGCTACCTCCATTTCCTATGTTTGCTATTAGAGTCTGAAGAAGTGGGCTGTAGTCCACGAAAGCTTATGCTCTAATAAATTTGTTAGTCTCTAAGGTGCCACAAGTACTCCTGTTCTTCTTTTTATTAGAGTTGAAGACTTTTTTGGCAGGGAACTTTTTTTTTTTTTTTAAATCTCTGTAAATCCTTATGTGAATTTATGTCTCCATATAAATGTTTATTGTTAAATACTAATTATAACACTGACACTAATAATAATGTTGTGCTGTCCTCAGTGAAGACAAGCCTTTCTAGATTAAATGGGCCCAAACATCAGTGCCAAAATAAAACCCGGGAGGGGGTCTGCTGGAAAGGGAAACACTGCCAGAGCGGTGTGGGAGGGGGAGATCTATATATAGTGCACTCTCTGTGACGGGATCTTGGGGCACAATTTGGCACATTCATTATTATTCATATGTACACTTTAGCATTATTATACTATAGTTCCAGAGGGTGAGAGGATGACATTTGAAGTGAAGAACACATTGATTACACGTGATCCTTTTTATAAACGGAGAAACAAAGCTGCTGGTGGTTTTATTTTGAGAATTGTGTTATTTTTCTAGAGTTTTACAATTTCAGTTGGAATATTTCCTTCCTCTCCTACTCCCTCCCTCTCCCAAACCAAATCAAAAAGTTCTCAAGATTAGTTGTTTAATTCGGTTACACCATGGTAAACTTAGAGCAGTGGTTCCCAAACTTTAACAACCTGTGAACCCCTTTCACTAAAATGTCAAGTCTCGCGAACCCCCTCCTAAAAATGAATATTTCCAGGGATATTCTCCTTTACCTGAGTATAAATTATAAAAGCAGTGATCTTGGAAATATAAGATTTGTTTTTAGGACATGCTTATTACACACTATTTATTATTATTTATCATGACAGTATTTTTATTACATTATGAAAACGGCAACACTCTTCCAAGATCTCACTTTCGTAGCTTGTATCACTTGGAATAAGCCTGTTATAAGACAAGGCTCCTATGTTTCATCAAGGCGTATCAAATGTGAAACAGCAGGAAGGTATTTAAGAAGCCAACTCAAAGAGTTCCTCCTACACAAGCATTCAGGTCTTGAGCAGTCCAGGCAAACAAGGCACGTTACAACAAAGCTTAAACTTGTTCTTCATAATAATTTTAAAAACAACACTAGCTGCCTATTTAATTTTAAAAACAGCAAAAAATATCCACCTCCCTTTCCATTTCTTATAAGGAGTCTTGAAGTTCAAAATCTAGATCTGCTTGCTTTGATCTGCTTAGCCGTTGGAAGTCCAGGGGCTGCTGGCCACATATTGCCCGGGGTCCTTAGGGATGGCTCTGTCCGCCATTAGGGATTTTTTCCCCCGAGAACCCCCTGTAACATTTCACAAACCCCAGTTTGGGAACCACTGATTTAGAGTGACTCCACTGGCTTTAATGAGGTTACTGCTGATTTCCACTGATTAAACTGAAATTGGAGTCTAACACACTGACTTTTACTGTACTTTTTGTATTTACCTCAAGCTTCATTAAAAACCTTTCTAGCTTTATCCTGAAAAAAAAAATGCTCCAAAGGGTTCTCTTCCATTATAGAAAGATCCGTGTGACCTCTTCAACACCTATTAAAAGATCTAAATGTAGTCATTCAAGCCCTGCAACTCTTTCTCATGACAGCACAGCATCCAAACAATCTGTTTGGCCATTCTATTCATGCCAAGCAGACAAAGAGCAGACATGTCACAATATACCAACAGTCGAAATGCATTAGATTGCAGTGTGTATTCAACTGTTAAACACATAATACTCTCAGGCAGATTTACTTAGATGTATCATAGGGTTCCGCAAAAAGTGACGCATCTCCAGCTACAACGCATCGGGTGGCATCCCATAGGATTTCAGTACATCTTCTAGCAGGAATCCCAGTTGTCCAGAAGGCTATGTTATAGAAGCATCAGCACAGGAAAAATGTGGAGCGAAGAATGTGGAAAATGACGTTTGTGCATTTCTTAATGTCTGGAGAATCAATTTAACACAATTATCAGCTCCTATTTTTTGACCGAAAACTTGATAGATTGTGCAGTGCTACTCCAATTTAATTCACAGCAGTGAAGGGGGGTGCAGGGAGCCCTGTGCCCCCGAAGTGGCTAGGAACATCTGCCAGTTAGCAATGTCCAGGCTCGTCAGTTGCAGAAGCATTGTTTACTACCGCTTAGCTTGAACAAACTCCATTGCAATTGACAGCAGGACTAATTACGGTGAATCATTCTACTCACAAAGACTAACCCAGGTAATAAATTGGCTCATTCGACATATTAAGGTGCTTTTTAATAGTTTCCATTCTCCACTGCTTGCAGTACGCTCTTAAGGTTTGTCTACATGGAGACACTCATGAAAGTTAATCCAAATTAACGAAAAGTGTGAAGATAAAGTGGATTTGATAAATTGCATTAAACCCTTGTGGATGCTCTTAATCAGAATTAAAGTGGCCTTAGAACATACGAATGACCATACTGGGTGAGACCAATGCTCGATGTAGCTCAGTATCCTGTCTTCCAACAGTAGCCAATGTGAGATGTTTCACAGGGAATGAACAGAACAAGGCAATTATCAAGCAATCCATCCCCTGTTCCAGTCCCATCTTCTGTCAGAGGTTTAGGGACATCCGGAGCATGGGGTTGCATTCCTGACCAGCTTGGCTAATAGCCATTGATGGACCTTTCCTCCATGAACTTATCTAATTCTTTTTTGAACCCTGTTATATTTTAGCCTTCACAACATCCTCTGGTAACCAGTTCTACGGGTTGACTGTGTTGTGTGAAGAAGTACTTTCTAATGTTTGTTTTAAACCATCTGCCCATTTATTTCATTGGGTGACTTCTGATTTTTGTGTTATGTGAAGGGTTAAATAGCACTTCCTTATTCACTTTTAGTTTAGATTATTTAAACATAATTAAATTAAACCAAAATAAGGCTGCTTTAATTTTGAATTAGAGTGTCCACACAGGGGTTTAATGGGGTTTAACTAATCAATTGTGAAAGTTAATTCATAGGAAATTTTGTGAGTGTCCCCATGTAGACAAGCCCTTAGAAAATGGAAAATAACTGCTCTCTCTATGTAGTTTTTCATATGCTTGCACGGAGCTAACCAAGTGCAGCCGCTCTCTTAAGAATCAGAGTTAGACAGCATTGCCATCCATAATCATTGGAAAATCATGAGTCAGGTCCCAAAAATTCATAATATTGGCTTAAAAATCATGAGTTTTAATAAACAATAGATTTGGGGAGGTCTTTTTTCTTAGCCTTCAAATATTTGAGCAATTAGATGTCACATTTTCAAGCTTTCCTCCATAACTATAAAAAGCAACAGAGGGTCCTGTGGCACCTTTGAGACTAACAGAAGTATTGGGAGCATAAGCTTTCGTGGGTAAGAACCTCACTTCTTCAGATGCAAGTGAGGTTCTTACCCACTTAAGAATCTGAAGAAGTGAGGTTCTTACCCACGAAAGCTTATGCTCCCAATACTTCTGTTAGTCTCAAAGGTGCCACAGGACCCTCTGTTGCTTTTTACAGATTCAGACTAACACGGCTACCCCTCTGATACTCCACAACTATGAGGCCTAAGAAAGAAAGGTTACTTACTCTATAGTAACTGTGATCCTTTGAGATGTGATGTCCACATGGATTCTCCTCGTGGTGCTCATGCACCCCAAAGTATGCAAGATCAGATTCTTATGAATAGCAGTGGGACCTGCACCATGGCCACCCACTCACTTCCTGTAGCCATAGGTGGGGTGGCCTCAACCTGCACTCAGTTACTTCGTCAATAAGTATCCCACAAGAACAGGACTTTGACTAGAGGGCACGGATAGCGGGTTGTGGAATGTGTGGACAACACATCTCAAAGAACGACAATTTTTGTAGGGCAAGTAACCATTCTCTAGTCTTCGAGTGATTGCCCCCACAGATTCCACTTTTGGCAATTCACAAGCAGTGGCCCATTCACCTAGAGGGAGGCAAAAGGAATCTAACTTGAATAGAGATTGCAGGACCACCCTAGCAAAGCTAGCATTTGGCCTGGATGCTTGAACCAAGAAACAGCGAGTGGTAAATGTATGGTGAGAGCTCCAGGTTGCTGCCCTACATCTCTCTGATATGGGGATGCTACAAAGACAGGCTGTTTGAGTCCTAGTGGAATGACCCTAATCTGTCCTGGGACAGATCTTTCTTAGCTAAATCATAACAAGCTTTAATACAGCCTGAGGCCCATTTGCACAGCCTCTGAGATAATATGGATTGTTCCTTAACTCTCTCAGCAAACATCACAGAGTCTAGGCGTGCACCCGAAAGGCGTGGTCCTAGCTATAAATAAAAAGGCAAGACTCTCTAACATCCAGCCTGTGGAGTTTCACTTCATTCAGGGTAGAGTGTGGCTTAGGGAAGATAACCAGGAGGTGAACAGACCAATGGATGTGGCAGTCAGTGGTTACCTAGGGCAGAAACTTCAGGTGAGCGCTAAGGGTGACTTTGTTTTCATGAAACACCATGCAGAAAAGCCCATTATGAGGGCCTGGATCTCCCCATTCTCCTTCCTGATGTGATCAGTACCAGAAAGGCTATTTCCATAGGCAGCTGGTAAAGAATGCAGGTAACCACTGACTCGAATGGGGAATCCATGAGTTCAGGCAAAACCTGGTGAAGATCCCATGAAGGAGTGGGTTCCCTGACCAGTGAGAAAACATGGGTGAGCTTTTTTAGAAACTCCACCACTGTCACATGCAAGGAGATAGTACGGCCTTAGATGGGAGGATGATTAGTAGAGGCCACCTCAGGTGCACTTGTATGGAGCTGAGGAACAATCCCTTTTGTTTCAGGGGAAGTATAGGCCAGTATTGTGGAGATTAGAGGTGTCAAGGTGAGAGTGGTCACTGAACTGCCCAGACAGAAAACCTCTTCCATTTGGCCTAGTAGATCAGCCTAGTCACCGGTTTTCTGTTCTGTATCAGGATGTCCTGATCTGCTACAGAACTGCTTCTCTCTGTATCCATCATCCAGGCTGTCAGGTGCAAGGATGCTTGTCCAGGTGCATCTGAGAAGACTCCTGCACTCATGCTTCCTCTGGAACATTTGTTGTTGTGACATGTCAGAAACAAGTGTTACTCGTGGGAACCCCCATCTGCAAAAGATGATGTGGAAACTGGGGTCTGGAGGGGGCAAGTCATGATTTTGGATAAATTTCTGCTGAAGATGTAAGAACATCAAAATAGACATAAGGGGTCAGACTGTTGGTCCATCTAGCCCAATATCCTGTCTTCTGATGGCCAGCACCAGATACTTCAAAGGGGATGAACAGAACAGGGCAACTGATCAAGTGATCCATCCCGTTTTCCAATCCCAACTTCTGGCAATCAGAGGTTTAGGGACACCCAGAGCATGGGGTTGCCTCCCTGAGCATCTCGGCTAATTGCCATTGATGGACCTATCCTCCATGAACTTATCTAATTCTTTTTTGAACAGTTATACTTTTAGCTTTCACAACATTTGCTGTGTGCTGTGTGAAGAAATACTTCTTTTTGTTTGCTTTAAACCTTTTGCCTATTAATTTCATTGGGTAGCCCCTCGTTCTTGTGTTATGTGAAGAAGTAAATAATATTTTCTGATTCACTTTCTCCACACCAGTCATGATTTTATAGACCTCTATCATATGCCCCCAGCTAGTTGTCTCTTTTCTAAACTGAACAGTGCTAGTCTTTTTAATCCCTCCCCATAGGAAAGCGGTTCCATACCCCTAATCATTTTTGTTGCCCTTCTCTATACGTTTTCCAAATCTAATGTATCTTTCTGAGATGTGTCTACCAGAACCACACGCAGTATCCAAGGGGTGGGCGTACCATAGATTTATATAGCAGCATTATGGCATTTATTGATCATCTATCCCTTTTCTAACTCGTTCCTAACATTGTTAGAACTATCCACAATGACGCCAAGATCTCTTTCTTGAGTGGTAACACCTAATTTAGACCCCATTGTTTTGTATATCAAGTTGCGATTCTGTTTTCCAATGTGCATTACTTTGCATTTATCAACGTTGAATTTCATCTGCCATTTTGTTGCCAGTTACCCAGTTTCGTGAGATCCCTTGTAACTCTTTGCAGTCAGCTTTGGACATAACTACCTTGAATATGTCTGTCAGGGTATTCTGCAGGCCAGGAAGCTGAAAGGCCACCAGTGTGATCTGATAACAGATACACTAATCCCACAAACATACGGATTCCTGCATGGTGGAGAGCACAAAGGGGGCAGGTGAGGCCCCAACGGACACTGCTATTCAAAAGAATCCAATCTCATGGAATCTGTGTGGACAGTCACTCAAAGAAGAATCAACTTTTTTTAAGCAAAACTGAAATTCTTACATAATACAATGACTCCAGGAGCTGGGGCTAAAAAATCCCCACACAAAATATCGCAAGATTTGCAATAACACTGCCAGAGTTGACAACACTAGTAAGATCAGTAGGATATTTTTCTTCCATAACCCTTCCTCTAAACATTTTACTGCAAAGAATACACAAAGGTCCTTTTGTAAGCGTGTATTATAATGGCCACACCGGATTATTATAATTGGCATGCCCTCATCATTCCCCCTAGTAATGAAACATTCAGCCACCTACTACATGTAAGCCGTAGCTTTGTTTCTTTCAACAACAGGGAGTACCAGCTGAAGAATTTGTGTTTGATACACACGCATCCCGACCCCACCCTCCCATACACATTGAATATGCCAGGCGCCATGGTCCCGGGGACAACCTTCGCCATTTCATCAGCACAGGGGTGGGCAAACTATGGCCCGCGGGCCAGATCCAGCCCCACAGGGCTTTGGATCCAGCCCGCGGGATTGCCCCCCATGGCACCGTGGGCCCCGCACTGCTCTCAGAAGTGGCTGGCACCACATCCCTGCGGCCCCCGGGTGGGGGGGCAGAAAGCTCCGTGTGTTGCCTCCAGGCACCGCCCCCCGCAGCTCCCACTGGCCGGGAACAGGGAATGCTGGCCAATGGGAGCTTCGGGGGAGGTACCTGGAGGCGCGGCAAGGGTAGCGCACGTGGAGCCCTCCGCCCCCCCCCCTCCTCCAGGGGTCGCAGCACTTCCTGGAGCAGCGCGGCGTGGGGCCGCGGACAGGGCAGGCAGGCAGGGAGCCTGCCCTGGCCCCGGTGCGCGCTGCTGTCACCCCGGAGGCACTTTAGGTAAGTGGCACCAGGCCGGAGCCCGAACCCCTTCTGCACCCTGCCCCCCAACTCCCTGCCCTAAGCTCCCTGCCTGCACCTCGCACCCCTCCTGCACCCCAACCCCCTGCCCTGAGCCCCCTCTGCACTCAGCACCCCTCCTACACCCCAACCCCCTTCCCTGAGCCCCCTCGTACACCCCGCATCCCTGTGCACCCCAATCCCCTGCCCTGAGCCCCCTCCTGCACTCAGCACCCCTCCTGCACCCCAACCCCCTTCCCTGAGCCCCCTCATACACCTCGCACCCCTCCTCTACCCCAATCCCTTACCCTGAGCCCCTTCCTGCACCCTGCACCCCCTCCCACACCCCACACTCCCTCCTGCACCCCAACCTCCTGCCCCAGCCCTGCATACAATTTCCCCACCCAGATGTGGCCCTCAGCCCAAAACGTTTGCCCACCCTTGCATCAGCAGCACTCAGATTGGAGTGAGTAGATGATCCCATTCAGACATTCAGAAAGCTATTCTCGGCTGTGCTTGTAGAATGAATTGCGGGTATGTACAGGCACATACCATAGTTGTAGGCTGAGATCTGACCTGGGACCTTCAGCTGCAGAAGTCCCAGCCATTACCACCTAAGTTCAAGGAGCCACTCTACCACTGTCAGGAAATAGCAGGCACTTATCCTCACTGAAGTCAACCTCCAAAAGGAACTAGGATCACGCGGGCAAATCCAAAGTACCACATATGCAGTGGACTAATACACACTGGATTAATTCTAAACCATGTAGGAGGTGACAATTCTGCTTCATCTCAGGGCAAGAATTTCCTTGTGACAATACAAATATCCCTGAAATCCCCAATCGGGGATAGCAATAGCTGCTGGGAAGTGCTGCAAAAACTTTTCCAATGAGGATCTTCCTGAGAATCACAGTGAAGGAGCTAACATCCACACATAGGCTCTGATTCAGCAAAGCACTTAAGCATATGTTTAACATTAAGCATGTCTAATTCCACTAAAGTCAATGGGACTGCTCACATACTGGCGTTAAGCATGTGCCTAAGTGATTTGGACACTTAATGCTATCTGTGAAATCCATAAACATAGCCTGGACCTAAAGTGCTATGAGATCCATACACACTTGCCAACAGTAACCCAATTCCCTATTCCTTTGTAATTCTGCATTTGCAGTACAACTCACTTCTGTGCCATGGTGTCCCCTTTTCTTTGGTTTCTCCTTCAGGACTTGTGGACTGGCTTTGTGAAAGAAGGTCTCCTATTTTAATAAGTCACCCTTCCCTGACAAAATAATCACTGAGTCTTGGGAACTTTATGGATTGGTTTACACACAAACACCCACTAATGTGTTAGGAGGTATGTCATCTGTGAAGCACAGCTTAATGAGTGATTTGTGTGTAATATCGTACAATGTTTCATCTTAAGCATCTCTAACAAAACAAGAAGAACAGGAGTACTTGTGGCACCTTAGAGACTAACAAATTTATTAGAGCATAAGCTTTCGTGGGCTACAGCCCACTTCTTCGGATGCATATACAATCAACTCAGATACAATCAACTCAGGATTGAATAAGGACTGGGAATGGCTGAGCCATTACAAACATTGAATCTATCTCCCCTTGTAAGTATTCTCACACTTCTTATCAAACTGTCTGTACTGGGCTAGCTTGATTATCACTTCAAAAGTTTTTTTCTCTTACTTAATTGGCCTCTCAGAGTTGGTAAGACAACTCCCACCTGTTCATGCTCTTTGTATGTGTATATATATCTCCTGAATATATGTTCCACTCTATATGCATCCGAAGAAGTGGGCTGTAGCCCACGAAAGCTTATGCTCTAATAAATTTGTTAGTCTCTAAGGTGCCACAAGTACTCCTGTTCTTTTTGTGGATACAGACTAACACGGCTGCTACTCTGAAACCTAACAAAACAAGAATATGCACAGTGTATTGCTCTTAAATAATTTAGCAGAGCCTGAGTAAGATCTTATTTTTACTTATTTATTTAGTGCTGGGAAAAGAAAAAAAAAAAAAAAAAGGCAGATTGGCAGCCCTGGAGGCTGAAGTCCACTGTCCAAGGAGAATATATATAGCATAGGTAATGGCAGTGCAGATTTCTAAACCTGCCCTCCTATCTAAACACTCTTCCGGGGACTACTTCTAGAAGTGGGAAGTTAGTTTAGTCTTTAGGATCATTCAATTCCTTAGCCTGTCTTCTCAGCGACATCAAGGATACCAATTATTTATAGATTTTAAGGCTAGAGGGACTATTATCGTTATCTAGTCTGACCTCCTGCATAACAGGCCAGAGAATTTATACCAATCATTCTCACATCAAGCCCCATAACTTGTGGTTACACAATTAGTGCTGTGATGGTAAATGTTATCACTGTTGCCCATTCTCCCAAGTCTTGCCTTATCTGGTGTTTTTCCTAATGAACAAGCTCCAGGAACTATGTGATTATAGAGACTCTCAGCTTCCATTTAAAAAGAAAAATAAGTTTCTAGCCCTCCAGGTTTCAGAGAAAAGCTTGAAAATGTGATGCCTTAAAGGTCCCGAAACCAGAAGGCAAATAGAAAGAATCTAACATTTACTAGATTTTAAAAGTTTGAGACTTTTAACCCAGTCTCATGATTTTGGAGGGCCTGACTCATGATCTGTGCACATTTGTCAACTAGGAAAAGAACTAAGAAACCGCCAACCCAATTCACACACAAAAATAATTCCACAAAGTCCACCAAATGGTAACAACTTCTGGTCACTGCTGGCTTGAGATAAATTGAACTCATCAGTCCAGAATGGAAAATCTCAGTTTCACATCACCAATCACCTGAACCACTCAGTCTTAGAGTTTGTTTTCTAGAACACAAGCCATACTCAAAGGATAGGGGAGAAGGGCTTACATCATTGTGTTCAGGTGCCTTTCCCAACCTGCTCTAAAACAAAGTCCAGCCAATGAATAAAGTCAAAATCTCATCCCCTTCCTGGGGTTTGTCTATATTAACACAGAAATTAAACCTCTTCCTCCTTAGTACTATTCAACCCACAGCATAGATCCTCTCAGTATTTCACCACTTTTATCTCCCTTATGCCCAGATGGGTAATGAACTACTATCTTACTGACTCAACACGTACTAACATTCTTTGTAATAAATAGCTTTTCAAACAGATTGTTATTTTCCTCCTATGAACACCTAATATACCTTTTACAGATGTAAACTTCTTTCGCCTCCCTCCCCCATGCGCTGCACCGGAGAAAAGCTGAAGTTGAGGGATGGGTTAATAGGAAAAGTGTGAGTTGTACACAATTCTGGCTCATAACATATTTTCAGCATAAATTCTTTATGTCCCTAGTTAACTGCATAGAAGCTTTCTTGAAACAAATCAGCTTGTGTTCAGTTCATTACTTCCCATGAAAACAAAGAGAAAGACAAGCACTGCTTTTAAAAATGGATCAGGCGAGATTCTGATCTAGGGAAGCCTTCTGATAAAATGAACTAAAAATATTCTTATACAATTATACATCTTACCCTTCCTCCCTTCGTGTTTTCAGCATTCATAAATCAATCTTGATTTGTCCATGCTATATTGTATTTCACCTCCAACAAAATCTCACAGTACTGTATTATTCAAACCAGTATCATGACTCTTGTTTTTGGTGTACCAGGCACATTTGGTTATTTCTGCTAGACTTTTATTTCTAAGCAGAAATGCAGCCATAATGGATAAAATAATCTCCCAAGTGCGTTTTCTTTAGCCCTGTTAACAAACCAAATAATCTCTCTTTCGCTTTCCACAAACTTGCCAAGAGATTAAGAAAACAGTTTATAGTCCATAGCTCTTATACAAATTTTATTACAATCGGGATAGAAAAGGAATTTTGCATATTTGTTCTAGAGTGACTCTCTTCTGCCAATGAGACAAAAGAACTGATTTAATACATCAGTGCACAGTGTTTTGATTGTTTGTGCTTTTGTTGTTTTTATAAAGGTGCCAGCCACAAAGTATATGAACCGTCCTTTCTAGAAAGTCTAGTTTGGCAAGCTGGCCAGTTATCAGTGGGGGGTTCTGGGATTCACGGGGGTTAGGTGGACAGGGGGTGGGTCTGACCCAGCACCAGCCAGGTCATCCCCAGCCGCTTCCCCTGACCCTTGGGCACCCAAAAGGATGTACCCGTGCTGCTAGGGAGGGGCATGTGACTGTTCTTGCAACTTCCCTTTGCTTCCCCATCAGAAAATCATTTTTCTGCAGGAAATCAAAAGAAATCTGTGGGGGACATGAATTCTGCATGCATGTAATGATGCAGAATTCTCCCAGGAGTAATATCACAGAGAGTTTTAGCAGAAAGAGGACACTTTGAGGTGGGATTTGAATGGAAAGGAGGTGGTTGTTTGATGCAGAAGAAGGAGAGTATTCCAAAGCAAGGGGGGTCGTATGAAAGAGGAACAGAACGAGAAAAGGATAGAAAGAAACAAATGAAGTGGTTTGGTGGAGATGTTGGGGCACAGACTAGGAGACAGAGGGTGAGTAGGAGGGAATGAGAGCAGATGGGTACTTGATAATTATAGGTGGATTTGAAATATCTCCTACAGAATGTCTTAGCATATGAAATGGCAAAAAAGGGCATCATTCAAAGAAAATAGAGCTCCTGTGACCCAGAAAACCTCTCAATGCCAACTGGCATACCATATCATAACTCTCATCTGCCCTGGCATATACATTGTCCCAACTCATTTTTGTTGTAATCTGTATCTAAAACATGTCGTGAACATAAGAACAACCATACCGGTCAGACCAATCATCCATCTGGCCCATTTTATAATCTCAGAGTCAAATTCCTTCCTTGGAGACACAGGGTGAGACAGCAAGTCCCAAACTGTTTGTCTCACAACTCTCTTGTGAGGTACAATATAATTACCTCCACTTTATAGATTGCTAAACTGGGGCTAGAAAGCTTATCAGTGGGTTGGCCAGGGCAAGGAGTGGGTATCAGCACTTAGAACTAAGGTTTCTCTAGATCTTAGTTTTATGCTTAGAAGTCACGGCTACCTTTAGGCCAGTGTTTGACTCCTGGGTAACATCTGATATAGAGATGAACAACATAGTCGGGATTTGCATTATCTCCAACACAAGAAGGGACAGTCGATTTTTTTGTTTTTTTAAATTAACAGACTTCAAAAAATCTCAAAGAAAAAAAAAATCCTGACTCCAAAGTTGAAGTTGGAAACTATGAAAGATTTTAAACTACTACAGAACCTATTCAATTATAAATTGATACTGTTCCCTCTTTTTCATCAGAGATCTACAACCTATCCTGAAAGATGATCCTTTACTCTCACAGATCTTGGGAGACAGACCTGTCCTCGCTTACAGACAACCCCCCAACCTAAAGCAAATACTCACCAGCAACCACACATCACTGAACAAAACCACTAACCCAGGAACCTATCCTTGTAACAAACCCCGATGCCAACTCTGTCCACATATCTATTCAAGTGACATCATCATAGGACCTAATCACATCAGCCATACCATCAGGGGCTCGTTCACCTGCACATCTACCAATGTGATATATGCCATCATGTGCCAGCAATGCCCCTCTGCCATGTACATTGGCCAAACTGGACAGTCTCTACGCAAAAGAATTAATGGACACAAATCTGACATCAGGAATCAAAATACTCAAAAACCAGTGGGAGAACACTTTAACCTGTCTGGTCATTCAGTGACAGACCTGCGGGTGGCTATATTACAACAGAAAAACTTCAAAAACAGACTCCAAAGAGAGACTGCAGAGCTAGAATTGATATGCAAACTAGACACAATCAACTCCGGTTTGAATAAGGACTGGGAATGGCTGAGCCATTACAAACATTGACTCTATCTCCCCTTGTAAGTATTCTCACACTTATTATCAAACTGTCTGTACTGGGCTAGCTTGATTATCACTTCAAAAGTTTTTTTTCTCTTAATTAATTGGCCTCTCAGAGTTGGTAAGACAACTCCCACCTGTTTATGCTCTCTGTATGTGTGTATATATATCTCCTCAATATATGTTCCATTCTATATGCATCCGAAGAAGTGGGCTGTAGTCCACGAAAGCTTATGCTCTAATAAATTTGTTAGTCTCTAAGGTGCCACAAGTACTCCTGTTCTTCTTTTTGCGGATACAGACTAACACGGCTGTTACTCTGAAACCTCTTTTTCTTGTTCAACAAGGACAAGTGCAGAGTCCTGCACTTAGGACGGAAGAATTCCATGCACTGCTACAGGCTGGGAACTGAGTGGCTAGGCAGCAGTTCTGCAGAAAAGGACCTAGGGGTTACAGTGGACAAGAAGCTGGATATGAATCAATAGTATGCCCTTGTTGCCAACCAGGCTAATGGCATTTTGGACTGTATAAATAGGGGCATTGCCAGCAGATTGAGGGACGTGATCATTCCCCTCTATTCGACATTGGTGAAGCCTCACCTGGAGTACTGTGTCCAGTTTTGGGACCCACACTACAAGAAGGATGTGGAAAAATTGGAAAGAGTCCAGCGGAGGGCAACAAAAATGATTAGGGCACTGGAGCACATGACTTATGAGGAGAGGCTGAGGGAACTAGGATTGTTTAGTATGCAGAAGAGAAGAATGAGGGGGGATTTGATAGCTGCTTTCAACTATCTGAAGGGGGTTCCAAAGAGGATGGATCTAGACTGTTCTGAGTGGTACCAGATGACAGAAGAAGGAGTAATGGTCTCAAGTTGCCGTGGGAGAGATTTAGGTTGGCTATTAGGAAAAACTATTTCACTAGGAGGGTGGTGAAGCACTGGAATGGCTTACCTAGAGAGGTGGTGGAATCTCCTTCCTTAGAGGTTTTTAAGGTCAGGCCTAACAAAGCCCTGGCTGGGATGATTTAGTTGGGGGTTGGTCCTGCTTTGAGCAGGGAGTTGGACTAGATGACCTCCTGAGGTCCCGTCCAACCCTGATATTCTATGATTCTAAAGTGATTCCAGTGTTTCAGTTCCCCACTGGATACAATGACATCTCCATGCAATATATACTATTAATATAGACAAACACAATAATCACTATTAATGTAGACCCATTTGGAAACTGTGGGGCAGATTTTTCAATTGTCATGCACCTTACACAATGCAGAAAATCACTTCTGCAGAATGGTAATAAATTGTTCTCTCTTTTCCAATACAAAGTGCAGAGAAATGGAAAATTTGCCCCTATATAAACATAGTTTATAATAGTTTACATAAGTTTAATCAAAAAGCCAAAAATGACTCCATATAAGCATTGTCCTAATAGTAATACCAATCCAATGCTTGCATCTTGAAACAGATACATATAACTGTTGTAAGCTCTTTGGCTGTTTATCTAAAACACACTAGTTAGCGTAGATTGGCTATAAAGAGGAAAGAGATGATGTACCACAACAGAAGCTGAAGGCTATTTAGGAATAAACCGTACTCTTGAAAACCATCACACATTTCAGCACTGTTAGAAATCTGTGTGAAAGGCCCAAGAGAACAAATCCGCAAGAGTGAGGAAACAACCTGAAAATGCATCCACAATAGCATGGAATGTTACAAATAGATCTATCAACCTGTCAAGGCTCAAAGATGGGACACAACATGTGACAAAGACCTGAAATGTGAGGCACAAAGGAATTCTTCATGCAGGATTCATGGTTCAACATTGTAAGTTCTTTGGGTTGGGGACTGACTCCTTGCTCTCTGTTCATACAGCACCTAGCACCACAGGATTCTGGTCCATGACTGGGGCTCACAGAAGCAACCTCAATACATGTAACAAACAATAATAATGTAAAGGTCACCTCAGTTTCCTGGTTCTTTATTTCTGATGTAAATAATTTTGAGCAATACCAGTGAGGGAACACCAAATCTGTAGGGGATTTAAAGTAACTCTGGGACTAAAGTAAGTGATGGTCCTTGAAACAAGGTACACTACAGAGTTATAGTTCCAGAACAGTACAGCGGATTTGCATCACCTGTCTTCACTACTAAATCTATTCCAAGGTATTTAAAAAAAAATTGAAGGTGACAATATTTTTATTTCAACAAATTAACAACAGTTATGGCTAACAAATTCAATCTGTAGTTTTAAAAAAAGCACAACTCTGTCAGAGCATAATTAAATCACTGAAGATTATTTTGTTGATAGTTTTGGCACCAGGAAGCCTGATAAATTAAAGAAACCCACCAGCAGACATGAATGTTTGTCTCTACATCATGTGATTAGTATTCTCTTGTCTCCCAAAATGAAGTTCCTGGGTAACATAACACTACAAAACAGTTAAATCTAAGGGGCTTGAACTGAAGCTCATGACATGCACTGCTTTTACCCAGGCTACAGTCATGCTATGTCTTAGCTCTTTCGTCTTTTGACTGTACAAGCGCTAAGTCTGAGAGGTTTTGTTTAAACAGTAGATTGTCCATTTTGCATTAAGGTACTAAGGATTCCCCCTCCCCCCCCAACCTTAAAGGGAAGGTCTAGCCATTTTACTGCAGATATAAAGATTGAGGCCTATTGCTTTGTAAAGGACTGATCCACTTTCTTTCTTTTTCTTTAATGAGATGGAATTAAATAGCATATTTCTCCACAATAACACATTATTCTAAACCAAACATTGGAGCACGGAGCACTGGTGGTTCAACAAAACAGAAAAACAGGTTTCACATAATCCGGTCTAGTTTTTAAGAACTCAGCACAGAAGAGAACGCCTAACAATCCTTTCTCAAAGGTGGAGGATGCAGTCTGTAGCTTGGTACCATTGTGTACTCCCTTTGCAGTGGAATGGGCATAGGACATTAAATACACTCCATTTCTCAAACATCTCAGGACATTACAAATGAGATACCTATGTAATAAATCTACATTATTCTTCTGCCTCTTGCTTTGCTAACCCAGTAGAAAATGTCCTCTGGACTGCAGTCTCACCCCATACAAAATTCAATGAAACCTTCCACGGAACTACCCAGGAAATCCCGGCCATATTGAAGTCAATGGCAGAACTCCAGGATTTCACTCTACGCGTTCTGGTCCACGCTACAGAATTTCACTCCTTTCTTTCTTTGTCATTGTCACAATAATTTCTTCTGTTCTCCCTCACAACCTTCAGCTCAAGACTTCTCCCAGTTCCCAAAAGGCCCCAATTCAAAAATATTTAAGCACATGTCTAAAGTGAACCATAGGCACAGGGTGACCCATGTGTTTAAGTAGCTTGTTGGACAGGTGCCCAACACTACTATTAGTTGTGTCAGTCCTAAGAAGGCAGATTAATCTTATTTTATCACAAGGGAACAAATGAAGAATACCACTACTTGGAAAGGTCTAGAAGACAAACACAAAGCAGGTCAATTTGAAACCAAACAACTTCCTGTTTGTCTCTGTATTGACAGTGCTCATAATGTGTCACTAATTATGTAAAATATTTAACAGCAGAAGGCACTGTGCTTGTCCCTGCGTATGTCCTCTTGGCTGGATCATAGAGTGCACATAGCAAGGTTATTTACCCTTGTACATGATCAAGCAGAAGGGAAGGGGCATAGAGAAAGAGCACATTTTATTACATCAATATTTTCAGTGAGTAAAATGACTGATTTCAAAAACCAACAGAAAGACAGATAAGGGCAAAGACCAGATCCACAAAGGGACTTAGGTCACTAAGTTCCAGATCCCCACTCAGTTGCCATCTAACCCTGTAGGTGCCCAACTCACACAGTAAGCTAAACTCACCCAGGGCCTACATTTCTGCTGTAGATGTTCACTAGACGCTTACATTTCTGCCTCCGAGCATGGGCACCAGTGCTTCAGGCAGGCGCCCGGACGGCCATCTCACACCTAAGCTCCAGTCTGCAACCCACAACCCAGGTGGAGATAAATATCGCACCACCTATGTCATCGGATTCAGTAGGTTTGCTCTGAGCATGCCTAACTCCACACCAAGCAGCCCAGAGGGGGGGGGGGGGGAGAGGGCAGGGGGTGTTGGTTTGAGGGTTGCATCATGCTGAGCATTGCAACACTTAAGTCCCTGTGTGTATCCAGGTGATATTTTCAAGGCTATTCTATCTTCCCAATGAGTGCAGAACCCCCACTGGCACTAACGAGAGTTCTGCCTATGTAGGGAGTAGAGAAGAAATGTCACACAGACATTCACTGTGTGACCAGAGGGAAGAACTGTGTACTCAGGTTTGTAAGGTATCAGACATCCTGGCCAGCAAGTCTTTTCCCTTGAACAGTTACAAACACAATTTTAGAAAATGCAGGCGTTGCCAATCCACACGTTATGCGCCTCTGCTTATTGTCACAACGTGACCCCAGTCCAACTTCCAGTAGACAGGCGCCCATCTGGCCAACCCCCCCGCCCCCGCATTTGCATATAGATTCAGCTCAGTGAATGAGGATTTAATGGGCACAGACACTGAACTGCTGTCTCATCCCCAGAGGCGGTCAGGAGGGAGGTGCTGTGATAGGACAGGGCAAGGGAACTGCTCAGCTACCAGTTCTGTGGATAAACAAAGGACTTTGGTCCCCACGGTTGATCATTCGTGAGCATTAAGTGAGGGATTTTTAATGGCACAAAAGACTGTTAGGTGTCCAACTACCCTTTGTACCTTTGAAAATCCACCGCCTTAAATTCACACAAAAATTATGTATAAAAATATGTATTTGCTGAGAGGCGCCTACAAATCACAATTTACATTATTTCTATTCTTATTGTAACCAACTGCACCTTAAGACAGGGGGCCTCAAACTGGAGGTTGGGACCCCTCAGGGGGTCATGAGGTTATTACATGGGGGATCACGAGCTGTCAGCCTCCACCCCAAACCCCGCTTCACCTCCAGCATTTATAATGATGTTAAATATATTAAAAAGTGTTTTTAATATATAAGGGGGGGTCGCAATCAGTGGCTTGCTGTGTGAAAGGGAACAGGAGTACTTGTGGCACCTTAGAAACTAACAAATATAAAGGTGAAAGGGGTCACCAGTACAAAAGTCTGAGAACCCCTGCCTTAGGATAATGACTCACTTAAGAAGAGCAAATACACAAATCCACCCCGGTAGACTCGCTAACACGGACGCTAGAACAGTAGCCAGTATGCATATGTTATATATGAGGCAGTTACGGCCCAGTGGATACAGCACCAAACTGGGACTTGAGAGACCAGTGTATTCCTGGTTCTCCAATTGACCTGCAAAGTGACCGTGGGCGAGTCACTTTGCCTCAATGTCCCCATGTGTACAATCAGGTTAACATACTGCTGAAAAGGACCACAGATTGAATATGAATCAGTTGTGTAATGCAGTGGTGAAAAAGGCTAAAAACATTCCGGGGTGTATTAACAGAAGCCCTGTATGTAGGACGTGGGAGGTGACTGTCCCGTTTTGCTCAGCACTGCTGAAGCCTCAGCAACAAAAATAAAAAAAGATAAGGAGAAACCTACCCTATGAGGAAAGGTTGAGGGAGCAGGGCACATTCAGCCTTGAGAAAAGATAACTGAGGGGACACCTGATATATGCAGTGGTGTTGTAGCTGTGTTGGTCCCAGGATATTAGAGAAACAAGGTGGGGGAGGTAATAGCTTTTATTGGACTAACTTCTGTTGGTGAGAGAGCCAAGCTTTCAAGTTTACACAGAGCTCTCCTTCAGGTCTGGGAAAGTTTCCCAGATTGTGGAATCCCCATCATGGGAGGTTTTGAAGAACAGGTTGGACAAACACTTGTCAGGGATGGTCTAGGTTGACTTTGCTCTGCCTCAGCCCAAAGGGCTGGTCTTCAGGGCCTCTCGAGGTCCCTACCAGCTCGACATCTCTATGATTCTATAATACTGACCTCCTTTGTACAGTAATGGAGATCAACTGATGAAAAGAGCTACCTAATCATATAAGAACTAGTCTAATTAATCAATCCTAAAAAGGGAACTGCGTGACAAGGGGATATACTGTTGCTTATTCTTCTCTGAAGTGGATTCTCTTTTAGCAATCAAAATGATGGATCTTCTGGCAAGTTGATCTATCCAAGAGGGGAACGTCTCCCTTCCCAGTCTCCAAAGCCATCCAAAATAATAACAACTGTGTGACAAGATAAGGTTTAAGGGCTTGATCCTGCTACCCTCAACATCAATAGTAAAATCCCCATGGACTTCAGGAGGAGCAGGGCTGGATCTTTGGAACAGTAAAATCATCCTTCTCTTAAATACATTGTGGCACTGCTCTGACATTATTATTACAGACTAACATTTTCCAGTGTAGGTGTCCAGAGCTAAACTTATAAACTCATAAAAGCTTGTATTTCAATGCCCAAATACGGATTTTAGAAGTTTAAAAATTTGATATTTGTAAGGATGGGGATTTTCAAAATTCCACAGGTGGTTCAATGCAAGTCAATGAGAGTTTTGCTCCTGGTGTTTTTGGAAATCCCACCATTAATCAACCTTCATTTTTGGCTCAATCTATCCAATAGGCTTAAGGAATAAAGCTACAAAAAGTGTGGAGTCCACATGCCTGCCAAACATCACATCAATCTTTTGGCTGGTGTGCGTTCTAACCCATCTCTGTTTATTCAGGCTGTAAGCTCTTTGAGACAAGGATCTGCCTGTTTACATGCTTATGAGTCCACTTTTGAGTACTATAACATAGTAAATTATCATTATTTTTTATAGCATTGGAGACTGGGAAGGGAGACTTTCCCCCCTGGGATCAACCTGCCACAGATCCATCAGTTTTATTGCTAAAAGTGAATCCATTTCAGAGAAGAATAAGCAAGAGCACATCCCCTTGGTCACATGTACATAAACTCCAATGCAGAGAGACAACTGGGAATTCATATTGCAACCCAATGACTGATGCAAACATATGACACCTTTAGTTTGCTACTTATGCCCATCAGTTTGAACGGCACGGTCTCCATGTAGAAAGCTAACAGAACACTTGCTTTAAGACAAAGTAGCGTATGAAATAGGTTAGCGCACATTTACTGAGGGTCATAAGTAACTGATGAGATGCTTAGGGACATAGAAGACAAACCCATTCCACTTCTGATCATTTACACAGTTATAATTTAGGTACAATTTACTTATTATTCCACTGCCTTTAAACAACTTTGAAGCAAACACCGAATGCATACCATTATTCTTTAATTGGAGCAGATTAAATTACTTACATAACACAATTTAATGTCTGACTGGAGCACCAGGGCCCGCTGAAAGGCAGCTAAACTACCTCTTTAAACTGAGTGCATAATAGCAAATGTAAAACATCGTCTTCATTTTTTTTCCTAAAATCTTGGCACCCTTAAAAAGCCAAAGGGCTATAATTTGTAATTGCAAGTGAAGAGTCTATTATACATCTACGCTGCTATGTTTTTGCCTAGGGCAGCAGGAGCGGGGAGCGCTGTACACACAACACACCTGTGTGTTTGCCTGGAAAATTATCTTTAAAGAGTTGGGTCTTTGTATGGCTCTCACTTTATAGGTTATGAATCACTGTTGGAACTAACCCCTTAGGTTTTCACTACTGTTATTTATTGTTTGTTCTGTGGTAGCCCCTGGAGGTTCCCAGCCCCGTCATGCTAGTCATTTTACATTTTACATGCTTGTTCCTGGTGATTTGTCTGAGTGGGTCTGGTCTGAGGTGAACACACACTGACACTGACCCACAACGCAGAGCACACAAAGGAGCCCCAGCCCCAGTTCCACAACATTGTGTAAAAACTCACAAGGCAGACTTCCCCTATCCTGAACAACCTCATACTGGACCAGTGAACAGGGGGCAGCTACACATATAAGAAAAAGATGATCCCTGTCCGCTGTATCTTAACTATCAGCACAGAATCTGATATCCGTACTCACTTCTGGACTCTTGGAGGAATCAGGTACAGTACATCTCAATATTCTGCTTGGCACATCAGATGGGGGATGGGCCATCAGGGAGCTAAATACAAGTCTCTGATTCTACATTGCCTTGGCATGAGTTACAGCAGCCTAGGGGCTGCTCTCGTTTACATCACTTGGTGAAAGGTCACAGGAAGCAGCAGTGGAGTAACAGAGAGCTCTATCATGCTCCTTTCCCCATCTCTGGCAGCCCTCTCCCTCTCCTGGCCCACCCATTACAAGGAGATAGATGGCATGTGTGCTGGCTTTGTTGGTTTTATACCAGCAGGGAGTTCCCTTCCACCGCAGGCATTCTTCCCTGGGTATTTACAGGTAGAATCTGGCCCCATGTCTTTGCTCAGTCTGCAACGCACCATGTATACGTCTGGGACGACATATATCGCTGCTGTTGTTGTTACGATTCTAACTATCCCCTTCAATAAATAATGAGTATACCCTTTCTTTCTGCTTGATCCCGGCACTCACTGAGAATACATCCCCAAATCCTCTAATGACCCCCAGACATGTCCTGATACTAGCTTTCATCAGAGTACGTTTTTATTATCGTCTAACATGGAAAACCCAAGTTACACTGTGTGTTAGATTAAGTTGTGTGTTTGAAATTCCACCCTCCCACACACACACCAAACCTGCAGCCTCCCAGTCCCAAGCCAGTAGGTTCATTTCATAGGAAAGCTTAATTTCCATCAGAAGGAAATTCAGCAAATGGAAACAATACACATGCAAAACAAGACAGGCAGTAAGGAAATGAGTCAAGATTTCTGGAAAATATTTACTTGCAGCTTTGAATATGCAGAAATCTTGAAAATTCCACATAATAATTTCAGAGAGACTTGCAGAAGAGGGCTAGTTAATATAGGCTACATATGGTCAAATTCTGTGGTCCCAAATTTCCAGAGACGTCAGTGCAAACGTCTTCCCAAATCCCTGATGGCAGAGCAACGCTTTACAATGGTGTCTGCTGTATATGCCTGTTTTGCATTCAGAGTGATACAAAAAGACTGCAGAACCAAATTCATGTTGAAAACGGAAAAGGAGTCTAGTGAAGCACTTGTTTCTGTTTGGAGTGAAGATCATATGCGTAAGAGACCTGGATTCTATTCTCAGTTCCTCCACTGACCTGTTGTGTGATGTGGGCCACCTCACATCCCCTCTCTGTGCCTCAGTTACCCCTACAAACTTTATCTGTTTAGACGGTAAGTTCTTTGGGACAAGGAGGGTCACTCTCTATCTGGATGTACCGCATCTAGCACAATGAGGCCCTGATCTCAGTTGGAGCCGCTAGGTGCTACCACAATACCAATAACAATAATAATAATAGTTCCCATAAGAAGTAACCTCATGCCACTTGCTTGCACATGGAAATGCCAGGAGTGTATAAACTACATTGACTACAGTTTACCATGTGCAGCTTTCAGTCAGAAAAGCAACTTAAAGTGAAATGTCAGAAATGTAACTCAAAAAATAAACATCTCCCAAAAGACTTTCCAAGTTTTTTCCTTACAAAACCAAACCAAACAAAAAACCGATTTCAGGCCAGCCTCATGGTACAGAGAGAGCTTCAGGCTGCAGCTTAGAAACCCAGGGCCTGATTCTGCAGGACAAGGAGCGCACTCAGATGCCACAGACTCAAACAAGAGTCCCAGGCACTCCAAATCTTGCAGCACTGAACCCTATGGGTGCAGGAAATGATTCCGATTCTTGGACACCGGTTCAGTGAAGGTCGCAGAATACTACAGAGGTAAAGTGCTTTTCCTCTGGAGGAAGGAAGGGTCAGATGAATCACAATATAGTAAAACTCCTGCTGCTGGATGACTCATAATGCTATACTGGTGTCAGGGAATGCTAATTACCAGACCTCTGAACTAAGAATGTGTTTATGTTACCTAAAGAGAGAGAAAGTGAGTGTGATCGCCCTGCCCTCCTTCCCGCCCCCCTCCCCCCCTTCCCCAACACACACAGGGAGAGAAAAGCAAGCTTTAAATCAGGCTGGGATGCCATATGCAGCCAAAATGCACCAGTAAAAGCATGAATTTTGCAGCTTCCACCTGCAGTAAGATGCTCCTGAAAACACAGCACTAGATCCACCACTGGTATAAATAGACATTGCCCCTCTGACGTCTGTGGAGCAGTACTGATTTAAATAAGTAATCTTGTATTTTACACTCTCTAGGAGGCATTTGCCCCAACCAAAAAAAATCAATCCATCAGTATTCTAATCTGAAACCACAGCCCCTTTTTGATATCTGAAACACTGTTTTCAGACTATGTGAAGCACACGATGTAAGCTGTATAGCATACATATAATTCAGCAGGATTAAATATGACAAACGTATATCAAGGTTTTGTTATTGGAAGTGAAACCATTTGCTGCAGATAAAGGCCCAGCAGAATAAAAGCTTGATTACTGTGATGAATAATGCATATTGCCTATGGTACTAATTAACCTTGTACTCCGGGAAGAAATTATGGAACAATAAGGCCAATTTGAAAGTGTCCCGACACTTTTCCCAGTGGCATCTGGCAATCACACTGTGGAATATGGAAAAACTGAGTCTATTAAACAAGGAAGATTTGCTCAGTAACTCATACTTTTTTGTACATTTCTCACATGTTCTGTACACATTTTTTGGTGTGTATATACAGGATAGAAAACTCATAAGCTACTACACAAACAAAACTGTCAGACCTGCTTTTCACATGCCCTCATGTGCACACCCAGCGACAGAGGCAGAGAAGATGCACATTTGACTCAATCCAGCCACATTTCTACAGTGTATGTGTCTGGAGTCAATCAAGTTTAGAGTGAAGCAAACGAGAAGCATGTCAATATTTGCTCAGGGGTCAGACTGCATCTTTCAAAAGGGGAACCTTTGCAGGAAACCTTGCACCTTCCTCTGAAGCATCTGGTCACTGTCAAAGAGGATACTGGGTGAGGTGGACCTCTGCTTTGATCTGGTCTGTCCATGCCTAAGCATCTTTACTGGGTGTCTACAGACTAAATCCAGCCCATTATGCTGTACAAGTAGATCCAACGTAGATCTTGGGGATGGTACGTTTTAGGGACCACACGCCAAGTGTCCACTCATGACAGCTAAGGTTGTCACTGGAGGAATGGGAGAAATTATATAGACCCACTGGCTACTGCCCTCAGCTGAGGGCAAGCCCTGGCTGTACTGGGTGCAGCTATGGAGTGATTCCACTGGCTCTGTGCCCTCTGGGAGTGAAGGCCCCTTCCCCACAGCATCTCTCTCAGTCTCTGGGGCTATGGGCCGGCTTCCAGGACTTGACTCAACATGCTATAGCGCAGTGGCCACTAGATGAAGCATAAGCTGCTCTCAGGATCATCCTTTAAATGCAGCACCGAGCCTACCGCAGCCATTAGTATTTTACAAAGTATCCTCCAAGTATTTGTCTTGCTGTTGCTTTATTTTCAACTCTTTGTGGAATTCAGATCAGATGAATGCTACAGAGCCAGATTCTGCCCTCAGAGAGGGCCTGACTAGGAGCCACACAGCTCCAATGGGAGTCACACACACATGTCTGGGGGCAGAATTTGTCCTTTAGTTTAAAAAACAAAATCTTTCCTCAGTGACAAAGAGACTGTCTGGGAGCCTCTCTCCTGCCTCCGCTGACACCATTTTCCTTTTACACTGAACTGACTGGCAGAATGTTTGCAACTGCCTGATCAAAACAACTGTATGAAACCCTGGGACAAAATATGTGAACATAAGTGCCCAACTTTCCACTGTAGTATTCTCAGTTCTTTCTGGGTTTTGTACAACATTTATCTCACGACTAATCTAACAAATTTACATGGATAAACTCATTAAAAAAAAAAAACACTAGTACCAAACTAAAAAGCAAAATAAAAACCATTTTAAAAACATAAATCCAATACAAATGGATTGACTACCAAATTTTCAAGACAGCCTCCCACCTGACTTGCACACCCAAAAGACCATATCTTCTAAGAACATGAGAATGGAAATGCTGCATCAAACCAATGGTCCAACTACCCCAGTATCCTCCTTTCAACAGTGGCCACTGACAGATACTTCAGAGGGAATGAACAGAACAGGGCAATTATCCAGTGATCCATCACCTGCCATCCAGTCCGAGAAACTGGCAGTCAGAGGTTTAGGGCAACACAGAGCATGGGGTTGCATCCCTGACCATCCTGGCTAATAGCCATTGATGGACTTATTCTCCAGGAATGTATCTAGTTCTTTTTTGAACCCTGTTGTGCAGGTTGACTGTGCATCATATGAAGAAGTACTTTCTTATGTTTGTTGTCTATTAATTTCATTGCTTGACTGCTGGTTCTTGTGTTAATACTTACTTATTCACTTTCTCCACAACACTCATGAATTTATAGGCCTCTATCATATCCTCCCTTAATCATCTCTTTTCTAAACTGAATGTCCCAGTCTTTTTAATCTCTCAGATCATTTATAAATACCTTGAACAGCACCCTTCGCAGTGCAGATCCTTGGGGGACCCTGCTATTTACCTCTCTCACTGTGAAAACTGTCTATTTTTTCCGACCCTTTGTTTCCTGTATTTTAACCAGTTACTGGTCCCTGAGAGGACCCTCCCTCTTTTCCCATGACTGCTTAATTTGCATAAGAGCTTTTGTGAGGCTCTCTGAAAGACTTTCTGAAAGTCCAAATACACTATATCCATTGGATCACCATTCTCCACATGCTTGTTGACCCCCTCAAAGCATTCTAATAGATTGGTGAAGCGTGATTTCAACTTACAAAAGCTGTGTTGAATCTTCCCCAACATAATGTATTCACCTGTGTCTCTGATAATTCTGTCCTTTACTATAGTTCCAACCAATTTGCCAGTTAGACTTACCAGCCTGTAATTGCCAGGATTGCCTCTGGACCCTTTTTTGAAAAAATCAACAGTCGTCTGGTATGGAGGCTGATTTAAGTGATAGGATACACACCAGTTAGCAGTTCTGCAATTTCATATTTGAGTTCCTTCAGAACTCTTGGGTGAATGCCATCTGGCCCTGGTGACTTATTACTGTTTAATTTAAGACTTTGTGCCAAAACCTCCTCTACTGGCACTTCAATCTGGGACAGTTCCTCAGATTTGTCACCTAAAAAGAATGGGGTTCAGGTGTGGGAATCTCCCACACATCCTCTGCAGTGAAGACCGATGCAAAGAATTAATTTAGGTTCTCTGCAATGGCCTTATCTTCCTTGAGTGTTTTTTTTACATCTTGACCGTCCAGTGGCCCCAGTGATTGTTTGGCAGGCTTGCAGCTTCTGACCTACTTAAAATATTGCTTTCAGTTTTTGTGTTTTTTGCTAGTTGCTCTTCAAATTCTTTTTTGGCCTGCCTAATTGTACTTTACACTTGACTTGTGCTCCTTTCTACTTTCTTCCTCCTGCAGATATATGTCTAGTTATGCATCATGGCTAATTACAAGCCTAAGTGCCTATTTGTACATGTAAAAATGCATTTAGGCACAAAAAATATGGGATTCTGAGCAAGCAAACACACATGGGATAATACTGATGGTCCAAATGTAGGAGGCTGCTTTAAAAACTCAGCCCTTGGAACAAAACTTGTCCCTTTGCCCAGTGCCCACCTTCACAGAAATAGAAAGGCCCACAAGAAGCATGGCCAGTTTTGTGGTTCTACTTCATAGTGGAGGGGCAGGTCGGAAGCCCCCATGCAAGAGATCCATGTCGTGGAGCTATGTGACGCAAGTGTTCTGTCCAGGGCCGGCTCCAGGGTTTTGGCCGCCCCAAGCAGCCAAAACAAACAAACAAAAAAAGCCGCGATCGCGATCTGTGGCGGCAATTCGGCGGGAGGTCCTTCACTCCCAGGCGGAGTGAGGGACCGTCCGCTGAATTGCCGCCGAATACCTGGACCTGCCGCCCCTCTCCGGAGCGGCCGCCCCAAGCACCTGCTTGAGAAGCTGGTGCCTGGAGCCGGCCCTGGTTCTGTCCTTACCACTATGGAGGTGGATTCTGGGGGATGAGGTCAGTAGATCTGCAGCTATGCCAATCGCTCCCAACAAACACGTGTGTGTGTGTGTGTGTGTGTGTGTGTGTGTGTGTGTGTGTGTGTGTGTGTGCAAGAGAAAAGCAGATGCCAAGGGGGAGGGGAAAAGAGAGTAGACAGCTGCTCCACAGCCTAGGGAAGAAGAACAGGAGTACTTGTGGCACCTTAGAGACTAACAAATTTATTAGAGCATAAGCTTTCGTGGACTACAGCCCACTTCTTCGGATGCATATAGCTATAGTCTGTAGTCCACGAAAGCTTATGCTCTAATAAATTTGTTAGTCTCTAAGGTGCCACAAGTACTCCTGTTCTTCTTTTTGCGGATACAGTCTAACACGGCTGTTACTCTGAAACCAGCCTAGGGAAGGACTCACACCCCTACAGAGCACTCCTACGTCTAGTCCACTTACTCTGGATATGCACAGGGTCCAGGATTTGCCCCTTAGTATTTAGTCTTAAGAGCAGTCTGAAGGAATACCTCTCATACCACATCTGGGGAGCAGAATGAAGAACTACATGTGGCCTACATGAGATTTAGCCTGCATATATCGAAGAGTGTGATCCAGGGATCTCTTGGTGACAACTGGCAGAGGGCACAGGGAGTGCATAGGGTTTTACAAGGATCCCCTGGGTCAGATGTACGAATTATAGTTCACCAAAGGGGGCAGGTGAGATCTCTATCTAGAACCAGTAGTCCACTGGTCATCACCATCATTGTGAAATGTGTGTATGGATAATATTGAAGGACTTATGTGTCTATACTGAAAATTACATTCTTAAGGTCTTGAAACCAAGACAGGACACCAGGAGATGGCATACCCCCTGCCTCCAAGGAACATTGCTGAGGTAACAGACGCCAATCTCTCTGTCTCACATTATGGATATGGTGTACTGTGTGCCTCACAATGCAATATGTGCTATTTGCATACTGAGCCAAGTGTAAATCAAGAAAGTGCAAAATCTACAAGAGAAGGATATACAGGGGAAAAACAACCAGCAGGGAGGTGCCTTGTCCATGAAAAAGGACAATGGACTGATCTGATCTATCTAGGGATGCAAACAGACTACATGATCACCGAAGAGCCAAGCAGACAATGTGTTTGTCTCATGAATGAAGGGGTCCAAGCCAGCCTGTCTATAAAGCACTACAAGGACTTTGGGTGAGCATTGCTCTACCCGACATGAGAGTATCTTGATAATTAAGTCTAGAATTCATTTATGTGCAGCCATTTGTTTCCAATATTTCCACTTGCCATTACCAGAGTGTCCCTCTACTTTGTTATACTGGTTTTCACCATAAACAGATCTCGGTGCTGGGCGTTAAGCGGAGGTGCTCCTGCCAAGCTGGGTATATCACTTCCTTGGAAGCACCCAATCTGTGAATACTGTGAGAGTCCAAGGGCCGGATGCTCCAGGGGGACTTTGGAGAGATCGGGGGTTGGGGTGTGCCTATCGCTGCATGCATCTGAGGTACACACTCCCGGCGTTAATCCTGCGGGGCTATATGTGGGCAACCACCAATGGGCAAGTCTCTTTTTTCTCTGGGGCTATCCTTCCTGGCCTAAATTCCTTTTTCACATGAATGACCGATTAAGTCTCTCAAGCATAAGCTCGCCTGTGCGCCTGGTGGTGATTGATGGTGGGCGGGGGGGGGGGGGGGGGGGACACACTGCACTGACCTGAGATCTGTCCGTTGGTTTTACCACTGTCTGAATCCCCTGCTGCCAGCTTTGTCAGGGGAAGCTACTGCTGTCACAATACAAGCGCAAGCCCTAACAGCTGAGACACGTCATTTGTCTGGGCAGCAAAGTATGCCTGGAAAGCCAACCGCCCTGCTTTGGCGGAAGTGTGTAAAACAATCAAGCCCAGTTAAGCAAACTAGTTTTGACATATTAAATCATGCTTGAACTGTGAGGGCACAAAAGAATGTAAAAACTCTTCTAAAAAGTCTTGCAATAAATAAATAAATAATAAAGGCCAGCAGAGAAATGGCACGGATGCTCAGATCAAAATAAAACAGAACGGTCTGTGGGGGGAAAGGAAAAATGTTAACAGTTTTCACAGAATTCAAGGAGACGTCCAAAAATCATCTCGTGCTGCATTAAAAACCCATTTGCCAGACTTTCATATACCTTTGTACAACCATGAGACCTGGAATATACAGCAGGGTACACTGGAAATGAACGTGATTTCATTTTTGTCAAGGTCACTGATGAGTTTCCTGGTAACTTTTAGACACGCCTGCTGCTCAGAATAGTTGCGTTTATTTGTTATCGATCCAGTACGGACAGCATGCTCTGCGATGTGCAAACATATGCAGAGATACAGTATCACAGTGTTCAAGGACCTCACAATTAATAATCACAGTCCCACACATCCTTCAGTTGCATGCATCACCTTGAATTCCCCCCGCCCCACCCCACAGGATGGATTTCTCGCAGTAATTAATGTGATGGATTGATTCTGATTTCCACTAATGTGACAAAGGCCTGTGCCCCATGCTCTAGGCTCCTTGGCATCCCTTTAACAAACACAGATCATTGATTTGGCTCCTGTTATCCGGAAGTCCATAGTCATGCCTCTAATGCGATCTGGGCAATCGGCTATCTGCAAAGCCACTCACTCACTGGGAAGCTGCAACCCGCAGGGTACTTTCACCGAATGCCAAATCGTCACATCCCCCTCTCTGTCCTAGGGAGCAGCTTTTCCATTCACTCTGCAGTAATTAAAACACTTCCCTTCCAGACGGCTTTGGAACACGATGATAGCGATCTCCATTATTGCTTGCGACTGGATGACAGACCATTCCAACCCCATGTAATACATCAAATATATCATTCGTGGAATTAGCATTATAGCAAAGGGGCCCTAGGACCACATGGCAGGCATGCCCTTCACTCAGTGAACGGTAACCTTGACTCACAAGTACAATAAGCTCATCGTCGCCTTCCTATGGACACCCATTTCATGCAGTCTGTATCAGTCATTTACTACCTGTGCACAGATATAACCTATATAGTAGAAAGCAAGGGAGGTGGTGGAATCTCCTTCCTTAGAGCTTTTTAAGGCCCGGCTTGACAAAGCCCTGGCTGGGATGATTTAGTTGGGAATTGGTCCTGCTTTAAGCAGGGGGTTGGACTAGATGACCTCCTGAGGTCCCTTCCAACCCTGATATTCTATGATTCTATGATTCATTTAGGATCTATATTTGCATATATACACTAACCACCTGACTCTCTGTTACCCTCAGGCCTCTTTCTACCGCTCTGGCAGTGCAGACGCCTTTATACTGCCAGAGAGCTATAAACGGGCTTTCATGTAAATGAGACTCAGTCTCAGAATATGCACATCTAGGGTAAGATTTTCAAAAACCGGAGCCTGATTTAGGCACGTAAATGGCTTGATTTTCAGAAGTGCCGAGCTCCCAGCAGCTCCCATTGACTTCAGGGGGAGCTACTAGGTGTTTGGCACATCCGGAAGATCAAGTTTCGACCTAAGGATACGTCAACACAGCCGACGTTAAAGCGCTGCCGTGAGGGGAGGAGCTGGTGCACTGTCTACTCTGTCACTTTACAGAGCTGAAACGTACATCACTCGGGGGGGTGTTTTTTCACACCCCGAGCGAGGAAAGTTTCAGCGCTGTAAGTGGCAGTGTAGACAAGCCCTACGTAAAGATTTAAGAACCCAGCTTTAGGGTTCTATTTTTAGAAAATCTTCTGTTTCAGTCACACTTTGTTTGACTATACCCTTAAGCACATATTATGCAGTTTAAAAAAAAAAACCCTATTACACTACTGTAACAGTCAAACTTCCAAAAGCTAGAGAATTCTCCGATATGGTTAACTGCAGTCCAAGTTTCAGCACTGAAGGCATTTTACTTTCTTAGGCACTTATTATGAAAATGCCCCCTACTGCAGTCACACGTGGGATATAGAGTATATGTGACTTGATTTATGTTAACTAGCAAGTTTTTTTAACAGTCTGTATTAACTGTTTCTCAAGTTACATTGAAATGTCACTAATCTAAAATGCCAACATGCTATTAAACAGCTCAAAGATCATTCTCAACTAAGGCCCACAGTTAGCACCTATTCAACATACATCTCATCTTTGCTTTGACTTTACCAGCCCTTTATTTTCTCCCATATCACCCTGGTCTAGAAATCTGCCTGCTAACAGCTCTGATATATCACCTGTAATTCTATTGTACCTGCTTCTCTATTTATACAATTATTTGGTCTAATAAAAGTTACTACTTCACCCGCCTTGTCCTTCTATTGTCTTCCCATCTTGACTACCGTATTTTCTTCCTGCTAGATGTGGCCTCCTTACATCCTAACCCCTCAAACTTCTTTTTTTCCTGAATAAATGTCTATAGAGGCAGGCGCGGGGTGGGGGGATTGGAAAAGGGAGGTAATTCGTGGATCTGGGCAGTTGTGTCAGCTTCCTTTTTTAGGTCCATTTTAGGTATATGTTTTGTGTTTGCATAGCACCTCCAACCATGAGGTCCTGGCCCAGGACTGGGGCTCAGAGGCGTTACTGCAATACAAGTAACAAAATAATAATAAATAAGGGGAATGCCATTTCTTGTGTTTAATTTTAACATTTGAAATGGTCAGCATGTCTTGAGGTATGATGTTTAGAATTTGTGGCGACTATTCTTGTTAATTACAGGGAGCCAACGAAATGTGGTCTGGGCCCAAGTTTATGAGGGAATTGTGTTTAAATTTTTCCAGTGCCCAAGTCAGTCAAGATATTTCTAAAAACTTTCACAGAACATTCAATTGTCCTCTGAAGAGCTATTGTGATAAAGTCAAAGACTAAATTCAGTCGTCAGCATGTGAAATAAGTGTCACTCTCAATGACACCTCAGCTCTGAGCGGTCTATCATTGCCTCCATGTTTATGTAGGGATAACTTCTCTCATGATCAAAAAGGCCAAAACTCTAGTGAAGTCCCTGGAATTATGCCTGTTTAAATCAGAATTTGCCCCATTATGTGCTGAGAGTATCTATATTACATGTCATCCTATAAAACAGTATATAACTTGTTTAAGGCAATATTTGTGCAATGAAACAAAAGAAAATGCGAGCTGCAAAATTCTACACTTAGGGCAAAATCCTGCCTCCAATGAAGTTGATGGTGTCATGGAGTCCCCGGGCGATGCTCGGGAACTGCTCCCCACAAAGCCAATCAGGACTCTGGGGGCGTCTCCTCTCTGTGAGCAGACTGTCTCCAGCGCAAGCAGCTCACACGGCTTCACCTTCCTGGGTCTGACCTCGGAGTATTCAGCATATGCCCCTCCGTGCGCTTCCCACAGCGAGTCCACCCAGGCGGGGTCCTGGGGAAGCCAGAGGGTCCTGCACGCACCCCAACTTCGCAGTCAGACGTGACTCTCAGCCAGCCAGTAAAACAGAGCTTTATTAGATGACAAGAACATGGTCTAAAACAAAGCTTGTAGGTACAGAGAACAGGACCCCTCAGCCACGTCCATTTTGGGAGGCAGTGAGCCAGACACCCATGTCTGCACTCACTCCATGTCCCCAGCCAGCCCCAAACTGAAAAACTCTCCAGCCCCTCTTCCTCTGGGCTTTGTCCCTTTCCTAGGCCAGGAGGTCACCTTATCTCTTTGTTCTCCAACACCTTCAGCTGGCACCTTTGTAGAGGAGGGGCCCAGGCCATTAGTTGCCAGGAGACAGAGTGTCAGCCATTTTCTGTCCAGCCAGCATCACATCTGCCCTCTAGGGCTCTGCAACAATCACACCCCCTTCTCCCACCACCTAGATACTTAAGAATTGCATAGGGGAAACTGAGGCATCCACACAGTATTCAGAGAAAACATTAACATTCCCACTTCGTCACAGTTGGCAAAACTCTGATTGACATCAACAGAGCCAGAATTCCAGCACCAATGTGGGCCCAATGCATGTTAAAATGGCCAAGATATAAAGCCCTGCAAAGAGGAAGTTTTATAGTTGAAATGTCAACACGTCATTAACTACTGCTAAGCGCTACTATACTAAGACGCACAAAACTGAAAACCTGCTTCATGAGGAACACAACATACAACAGTACCACTGATTTTAATACTTGATGTAAAGTTTGTGGAGTCAGATTGTTCTTGAAAACTGTACCTGAAAAAGAAGCTGAAAAGTCAAGGACGACCACAGCCATATGAACTGGGAGGCTGGCATGTATTGTCTTCCACATCGCCTCTCCCTGTGCCATAATACTCTCTAAAGAATTCTGCTTTGCTACAAGGAGGCTTTCATTCAAGTCTTCTCGGAGATCTGCATTCAACTAAAATTAAGCAGTTTATCTGGGAACAAACATATACACATAACCTGGAATCTGCCCAATTTGAGGATTGTAAATTGTCTTTTGGTTTATAAGTAAACATGACATTTGCACTTCAAACTTGCCGAGCAAATTTTGATCCTTCATTTCACCTATTGTAATCTTATTGTTTAATCTATAATCCAAGGGATAACAACAAGGTGGGGGCAGGGGGCTAATTGTTGTACCGGGAGGTGGTTGCATAGTAAATCAGATTGCATGGAACAATAAGGTTAAGTTAGACAAAGTAATGGTTCCAAATCTCCTCTACTAGGGTGTGCTGCTACAGAATGAGAAAGAGATCTTCAAAGTCATTAGGAGTCATTACCATACTAACTACATTTGTGGCATAGTGTGTATACTCCAATCACGTTTCCCATAACTAAGCCCTATTCATGTGCAAAATAAAACAAAGAATAAAGCAATATTTAATCAATCCTGCTGTGATACGAGTTTGATTTCAGGAAAACACTCAAGTGCTTTTATTGAATATATCAACCCCGGAACGGACACATCTCTTCAGAACAAACCATTCCCACTTCAGCGATAACCGGTACTTTGCTGAAAAGCGACAGTCATGTCATTTTCTTCATGTTTAAAAAAACTACAACACACAACACAGCCAAAAGCTTAGCTACTTTGATGCTGGTTGGTAGTGTGCCTAATTAAAATTAACTAGGCTCTTCAGCTCATAATTATACGAACACCTAATATGCTGCACTCCCAGACAATTTTGTTTTAATCACAAAAATGCACCAGAAGTATGAATGATAAGCACAGAACTCCCTGTAGTCTTGGCACTATTTCCGAATTCAGTATTTTCCATGTACTGTGTATTTCCATCACTGTTTTTCCTTGCTATGCAATCGCCTCCCAGTAGAACAATTAAACCGTGGTTTGTTTTTTTAATCCACTGGACTTTGCTTGCTATCCATTATCCCTGTAGGGGAAATCTTGCTTGCCTTTCTCACGTGAGTTGTCCCAAATGGGAATACTCCCATATTCTTCAGTGTTTTTAGCTTTGACAATGATCCACAGTTTAAACTTTAAAGCCAGAATGTAGCAGATCTTATATGGGTGGTGCAAGAGAGGGGACAGGGAAAATGCTTTCCCCTTAGAATATCAGGAGGTCATCTAGTCCAACCCCCTGCTCAAAGCAAGACCAATCCCCAGACAGATTTTTGCCCCAGATACCTAAATGGCCCCCTCAAGGATTGAACTCACAACCCTGGGTTTAGCATGTTAATGCTCAAACTACTGAGCTAGCCCTCTCCCCTCCTTCCATACCCACTCCTGCACTGGAGGTGGTGAGACCCCCTGCACATCGCAGGCCACAGAACCTCACCCACCCACTCCTGTAACAGACCCCTAACCTCTGCCTGAGTTACTGACGTCCTCAAAACATGATTTAAAGACTTCAAGTTACAGAGAATCCACCGTTTACACTAGTTTAAACCAGCACGTGACCCTGCTCCATGCTGCAAAGGAAGGCAAAACCCCCCAGGGTCTCTGCCAATCTGATCTGGGGCAAAATTCCCACTGATTTTAATGGGGCCCGGATTTTACCCAGAATATCCTGTTTCCACTCTCTGAGCTCAACATGGGTGGCCTACACCCAAAGACAACCTAGCTAGAGAGGGTCATGCTCATTAGCAATCCAGCTTCAGCCCTAATGGGAAGTGCGTACACTAAACACACCCACCTCTGCATGCGTGCTGTCTTTCTCAGCCCCCCACAGGCACTGCGCCCTCTGATACCACTCCTGCAGCCACGCCGCTTTGCACCAGTTCCCTTCCAACACAGCTGCAAAGGCCACAGTCTCTGGCTAAATCTCTTTCCACTACTCGATAAGCAAGAAGGCATGGAGAAGTCATTCAAACAGCTCCTGGATTGCAGCACTGTCCGCTGAAGATTAGTAACTTTGCTTTGCCTCTGAGTAAACCAGCAACAAAATCACCTGGGAGTTGATTCAGCAGGTGAACTATAGGAACTTGGATACCTTTGTCAATGACTTTTAATTAAATCCAAAGCAGAAATTTGTCAACATGGATTTTTTTTGCTGAGGACTTTGTTTCTAAGAATCCACTTCCTTCTTGGCAATAACTAGCATGAATTTCAACAGAAATAATGAACAGTAAGCAAAGAAAAAAGTTTGGATGAAAAATATTGCTTCAGCAAGTTGACGAAGAAACAATGAAATGATAATTGGGTTAGATCATGTTTCAAGAAAATAAAGCTGTTTAAACATTCCTAGTTGTAAAAAAATTAAACTACAAAATATTTCTTCAGTTGGCAATTCCTTTCGAAAGCACACACATTGTCCCCCAGTCATTTCCAAAGAAGTTCTTCCCTTGTAAAGACTGGCATTAAAATAAGATTTGGCTTACATTTGTTTCCATTATTTTGCAAGATCCTGTATAATTACAGTGCATTCCTGTTTCAAGTTGGCTAAAATTGGCTTCCTACTTTTACCACTGTCTCATGCCACTTAGAGCTGTAGTACACACTGGAAACTGGAAAAGAGGTCATTGTGTTCCTTTGAATTCATCATTGTTCCTTGGTGTAGTTCAGTTTCTAATTCATTTCACTTCTTTAATTCTCAAATATTTGTGACTCTACTCTGAAAACTGATTGTAAGAAAATGGCATTGCAGGGCTTGTGTTCACTGCATTCCAATCATTTCCATTCTGGTTACTCAGGGTTTACTGGTAAAAAATATGTCTTTTCTACCTAGCAGCTTTGCAAATTTAACCTGGGATCTGAAAGTCAAGCTGGGTTTTCTCCCCGTCATGTGTACCAGAAAAAAAGGTTCTGTAGCCCAGATTAAAGCCTAGACTTTCTAAGGTATTTAGGTGTTCAACCCCCAGTGGTAGATTACCTAAATACCTTTGAGGATTTGGGCCCATGTCCTCAATTACAGTTGTGTAACCCCATTGTTGCCAGTAGGATAACACAGGTTTAACTGGCAAGCTGTATAACTGGAACTTGGTAGACAATTCTACTGACAGCACACAAGGAAGACAGGAAAGAAACACCCTCCCTTTAAGCTGTGTTGGTTCTGCAGTGTTTAAAGCAGTAAAAAGTAGCAAAACCATATTGCCTGTTACTAAAATGGGACGATAAAGCTGAATACACGCAGGGAACAGATCTGCTGAACCAGAAGGTGCCCTTTTTACATAATCACTTTTCAAGGAATATCAGCTCCTTATGTAACTCCCCAATAGGGAGTCCAGATGCATGCAGTAAAAATATCAAAATTGCCGTCACAGTAAAAAATACCGATATTCAGATGCAGGAAGCAGATAAGAAAAAAAAAAAGATTAGAAAGTGTCATTTGGGCCAGACCCTAAGATGGTGTAAATCAGCAAAGCTCCATTGATTTCAGTGGAGCTACCATCAATTTACACCAGCTTAGGATCTGGCCCTTTGCCAACTGAAATGCACTCCCTGATGAGGCCTGCAGAAGAATGGCTAAATAGCACCAACCAAAACTGAAACTTGGTACGACAGACAAGTGAACATTGTCAGAGATGCTTTTAAGAACCCATTGAACCAGGGCTAACATAGAATCATAGAATCATAGAAGATTAGGGTTGGAAGGGACCTCCGGATGTCATCTAGTCCACCGAGCCAAAAAAAATAGGATACTGTGCCCAATCAATACTGTGGAAAGCAACGTACCTACAGGGGGAGTGCTACCTTTCATTTTTATTATTCGCACGTGCAGCAATTTATTCATGTGAATAATGATCCTTGTGCACAGGGCTTTTCACTAGCATTTTCCCACATGGTCACAATTTATCACTGGTTATCTCATGACAGCTGATGATAAATTGGCCGAGTTGCAGAACGAGGTGTAAAATACAAGAAGTTTTGTTTGTTCGATAAATACCGTTTGACTGCCCATGTTATTTGAAATAATAGCTGAATTATATAATGAGATTAAGCCATGTCATATGTGTCGCCTGAATGTCCCAAGTGATACAAATTGCTCGGCTGCTGCTGTCGGTGCCTCCTTCGTAAAGCATCCTGATGACAAGATGATGAATTGAAGAGATCATTGCCAATTAATGATTTTTAGACAGAAGGGATTTCAATTGTTCCCTCATGTTGGTGAGGGTGAGTGACATTTGCATCATCTCTAACAAAAGAATGTAGTCTGCTATTGGCCAGACAAGATGTTATGACTCAGTGAACATTATCTTTGGAGGGGAAATGCCAACAAACACATTCAGGTTCTTCTGGGGTAGAAACACACCAGCGTATTGTTCCAGTGCAGAGTTTAGCTGCCAAATAATCTGTATTATGTAGTTCAAACCTACATTAAAGCTCAGGGCCAGATCCTCTGAGATATGTAGGCATCCAAATCCCCTTGGTTTCAGCAGGAGTTTGGCACCTACATACCTGTGAGGATCTGGGCCCCAGGATCCTAAATGCCGCTGACTTGCAAGTGAATTAAGGACTGAGCACTACTGCTTAATTATACCAGTATAGTTAAAACAGTGTCACCTCCTTACTGTGACGCAGTTACACTGGCATAAAAGTGTTCATACTGGCATAGCTATTCTCCTACAGGAAGGGGCACTATGATCAGGGCCGGCTCTAGGATTTTTGCCCCCCCCCCCCCGTTTTTTCTTACCCCGGCCCCGCCTCAACTCCGCCCCTTCCCCAAATCCCCAGCCCTGCCTCCTCCCCCCAGGCTCTCAAGCCTAGGTGGGAGGGAGGGAGAGGGAGAAGCAGCGCGTGCGCCGTGGCCACTCAGGGTCTCCCCCTCCCTCCCAGGCTTTCAAACCTGGGAGGGAGGGGGAGCAGCAGCGCGCGAATCAGCTGTTTCGCGCGCCGCGGCCGCTCAGGATCTCCTCCTCCCTCCCGGGTTTGAGAGCCTGGGAGGGAGGGCGAGCAGCGGCGTGCGAATCAGCTGTTTCCCACGCCGTGGCGTGCGAGCGGCAGCAACGGAGGTGAGTTAGGGCGGCCGGGGCACATTTTTAGGGGCGGCATGGCCGGTGCCAGAATGCCGCCCCTAAAAATGTGCCGCCCCAAGCACCAGCTTGTTTTGCTGGTGCCTAGAGCCGGCCCTGACTATGATACCAATACTGTTCTACTGCGCCCACACGAGAGGTTACCCTGGTCTACAGCTTCTCCGTGGCCTTGGCCAGCTTTTCAAGGCCAGTGACAAGGTTTTGGTTTATTTAAAGTCGGTAGCTGCTAGTCTGGATAATTTTCATGGCGGCTGCTGACGACAGCAGCCCGGAAAGATCCAGTAAAGCCAAAGCAGAACAGAGCAGCAGCTCTGGTAGCCAACGGAGCAGTGAGTGCAGGAGGGGAGGGGAATCAGTGTCTCAGTAACCAGCAGAAGGGCCCATCATGTGGCACCCAATCAATACTTGCTATCTTGGGGCAATTTATGTTTAGCAGGCAGGCAGGTACTTGCCAGTATGTCTGGCTGCATTCCCTTGCCTGCAGCAATCAAGATTTCCTCCATTTTGGCTGGTGCTGCTTGGTTCCTCTTGTGCCAAATGCTAAGCCAGACGCACCTCCCCCACAGGTGGGGAATTCATTATCAGGGCAAGGGAGGAACAAAGGATCTGCGGGGTGTTCAGAGAGAGGAACATCCTAGTGTAACCCCTCTGGGGTTTAGAAAACATGGCCCCTTTTGGAACAGGTGCCCCTGGGGTGAAAGGAATTTTTCCTGTGCACGCCTTCTCTTGGCCAGAGCTGCCCACAGAGCAGCCTCCATCTTGGCCACGAGGGGGCTAAAGCTACACTAGTAAAAGCAGGGTTTCCTTATAATGGAAGACCTCTCCCCCAAAAGTAAACTTCTCTACTCCCTCCCTTCTAGGAGACTTGTAAAAGGGACAACAGCTATCTCTGGGTTTCTCCCAAAGACTTCAGTGGAGTTTTGTGTGATCAACAACTGCATGATCAGGACCCTTGTTTGATACATACCCAACGAGAACCCACCATGGGCACATGTCCTACTCTCCTTACTCACCACAAACTCACACTTATTTCAGGCAGGAGGAAAGCGAACTCAACATGGTCTGTAAACTCAAAGGGAGACTACCCTACACACCAACAGACCATTAACAACATGCAGCCAGCAGCCAGAATGAGAAAATGTCTTCAAGTGACAAGGGAGTATGCGCATTCAAATGACAATTTACAAATAATAAAGCAAAAAAGCCACTAGTAAACACAAATTGCATTGAAATGGCCTTCTGTCTGTGTTATCACCAAATAGTTTTCTAATAAACCACCTATTATACACTTAAAATTGAAGTGTAATAATAAAAAAAAAAAAAGTGTGTTATAATACAACAATGTTCCAGCAAATTCTACATTGTTTGATATTGGATTTATTTAAAAGTCCTCTTTTAAGATACTTAGTTGCCATTAAATACTTGTCTTAGCTAAGGCCCTAACCCTGAGATGTATTTATGGTTGAAGTAGACAAAACGGGCAGCTCAAGAGTGCAAAGTTCTGCACATGTGGGAGCTTTTTCCGGATCCGAGTCTAAGATCATATTTTAACTTTAAACAGCTGAGCACCACAAAGCAACTGCAAGACAAAGTAGACAATTCCCATTATATGAAACTTCCCTTTTCTTGCTTTTCACTGAGAACTAAAAGGAGAGAGATACATTTATATTAATTTACATATAATAAGTTATGTCTTGATTTTGAAAACAAACTGTAACTCTTCCAAGCAGTAGTCCAGAAGGGAGAAAACAAACCTTTAAACATTTTATCATCCAAAAATGCCAAAGTTAAAATATATATATTTATAGATAGATATATAACCATTATAATGGGCCAGATTCTGATCCCCTCATTCACACCGAATAGCACGTTACGCCAATAGTACCACTACTGAGCAGATTCTCCACACTCTGGCAGTGGAAAGAGCCTTGAACGAGGAATAAATTACAGCCTCTTTCCACGGCTCTGGTGAATGAGAACCAGGTCCACTGACTTCAGTGAGATGATCTATGACACGTGGTACTCTGCAGCGTGAAGGAGCGTACCCGAATATGGCCCAAGATGTGTGTCGTGCAAAACCACAGCACCAGTTTCCCTTGCAAATTCTTACCTTGACAGGTGCTGTTCTTCTCCTCGTACCCTGCCTTACACATGCATTTTCCAATGGGCACCAGCCATTCCCCTTCTGCACTGCAGTGCATCTTTGGAGGCTCATCGGTCACAGAGTGGTTCACACAGGAGCCCGACACTTCCAGCAGCTGGGAGGAATCTGCCCCAGTGATGGTGTCGGGAAAGAGGGCCAGGTTACGTATAACGGAAGGGCACTTTTTGTAATACACTCGCACGGACACGAGGGCGATGCAGGCACCTACATCCTGGAAAGCCAAGTAAAATCCCTTTTTGGTCAGAGGCCCAACATCTCTGACCTCGGTGTTCAGTTTCATGACTCGGTCTCCAAGGTCGAGCTCCGTGAAGCTCTCATCCGCGGCAATGGTGTCGATCTTGATGTACTGGTTTTCTTTGACGTTCCTTCCGTCTGCGTCGTCCGATTCAAAGTAATACACATTGAAAGTCTCTTTGCAAGTCCCGAGTCCTCCTGGAAGACTGTTACAGTCCCTCAGAGTGAACTTGAGTTCAATGAAGATCCGGGAGGCTCCTTCATTGGAGATCCAGCTAGTCAGAAGCCAGTTGTTCTGATTCTGTTCCATTACTTTGCACACTTGATATGTGTGTATTGGAGCATAATTTTCATCCACCTCACCAATTTCTTCCCACTGTGCAAAAAGAGAGAGGATTACTTAAAAAAAACAAACAAAAAAAGCAAGCAAGCCACAAATCCCTAAAAATCTTAACTTTCTTACAAGAGAGCTGCACTGTTGGAAGAAATGAGAATGTTAAAATGATTTCCATACCCTAGGCCTGACCCAATGCCCCACAAAGTCAGAGGACAGATTCTTACTGAACATAAAGGCCACTGAGGGCAGGGCTACGCTTGCAGATGTAGAGCGCTGTGAGTTAAACCGGCCCTCGTAGAGTGCAGTAGGGAAAGCGCTGCAGTCTGTCCACACTGAGAGCTACAAGCGCACTGGCGTGGACACATTTGCAGCACTTACAGCGGCCAGAGAGAGCAGTGCATTGTGGTAGCTATCCCAGCATGCAAGTGGCTGCAGCGTGCTTTTCAAATGGGGGTGGGGTGGGGTGAAGTATGACAGGGAGTGTGTTGTGTGTATGTGGGGGGAGAGAGAGTGGGTTTTTGGGGGGCTCAGAGCATGTCAGCATGCTGTCTTGTAAATTTAGACAGCAGCAGATCCTCCCTCCCCCGCCTCTCTCTCTCACACACAGCATTCCACAGTAATGGTTTGCTTTGATATCCACATTCCTGCAGCGATTCCAAAACAATGATAAGAGTGGCCACTTGACTTCAGGGGATTATGGAACGTTTCCAGAGACTGATCAGAGCGCAGTAATGCAACACCTCATTCACACTGTCACCCAGGCGTTTCACCCGAGGCGCACCAAGCGTGATGCTTCTCGCCGAGGTGGAGTACCAGGAGCGCTCTAGCCCTGGAGTCAGAGCGCTCTACGTGCCTTGCCAGTGTGGACGGGTTGTGAGCTAGGGCGCCTGGGGCTGCTTTAATGCGCTCTAACTCGCAAGTGTAGCCAAGCCCTGAATAAGGCCTTCTGTGTGGAAACAAGTGAGACCTGGTCAAAAATTCTTTTTTATTGTTGCTTTTGTTAAGTATTGGTTTGTTAAGCAACCTCATTGAAAGAGCTGCAGTATTTAAGGCAAGACTATGGCTTGCTCTATGCAGCCAGGCAGTGGGGTGAAGGTGTATAAGGATCCCCCATTTATTCTCTGCATGACCCCACAGCATCACTGACCAGTGCACAGGAAGAATAGCAGATTCCTCAGGTCCACTCTTCCCCTCCATACAGGTGGGCAGGGAATGGGCAGAGAGGGGCATGGAATATGGCAAGTCAGAGCAAAGAGAGAAGTAATTTGCTATCAATATAAATCCATAGCAGATTACTTCCCCTAGAGCAAAACGGGATGAATTGTGACCGCTGGACTACTCCAGGGATTGTCCACTACACCTTGCTTCTTATGCAGGGCACCGGGTATAGTCACAATCAAGCCATTAATGAGGATTGTCTAGCAACGTTTCTCATTTCAAATTATTTTTAAATGTACCACTTTGAAGGAATGTTAGTTAACTGCACAGCTGCAAGTGGCACAGAGATAGCACCTAGAATAACACTCTACACCGCTGAAGTCTGCTTTCCGCTAGCATCCAAGTTCTCTCTGCTTTTCACAACTGAAGTGTCACTTTTAAAGACCCGATCAACCCACTAAGTGATACGGTGCTGCTGACGGGAGCCTTGGAAGAGCTAACGATGTTTTCAGGGTTGCTCATTTCTTCTACTTTTGATCTGTTCACCTGGAAGGATCTAATTCCTAAGATCTCTTTCATCTACTCCTGGCAGGGCCGGCTCTAGGTACCAGCACTCCAAGCATGTGCTTGGGGCGGCACTTTGAAGGGGCGGCACTCCGCCCCCCCCAGCTTATTTATTTATTTATTTATTTTTGCTGGGAGCCCGTGTGAGGACAGGAATAGCAACCCTCCCCTTTTGCAACTAGGTGCACTTTTTGCCACACGACCATCAAAGTAGGGCGCCATGGGACTCGGCGAGGAACTGGCTAGTGGGGTGAGCGCGGAGGGGGATGAACCCCCAGCACCTCTGTGCCGGGCAGGAAGATGGGGCGCAGCTGTGCCTCTGTGCTCCCATCATGGCAGCAGCTGTTGCTGGGAGAGGCTATGTCACTGCAGCTTCTCCTCCTGCTGCTCTTGCAAGTGGCGGAGGCTCCTCCAGCCCCTGTCAGTGCAGAGAAGAGCCTGGTTTGGAGTCCCGGACCGGAAGCGGAGCTCATGATGCCCGTCGGGTATTTCTACATCCAGGCGGTTTGCGCAGCTGGACAGAACGTCACCCGCTCCTCCCTCCCTCCCCTGCACTGTGCATACATCTGCTCTTTAGCCCCGTCCCTGATTGTGGCTTTTGTTCTCCGGGCTGTGATCTGAGCCGCAAGCCTGGCTCAGGGGGGTCTGGGGCTGAGAAAACTGTCACCGGAAGGAGTTGACTCAGGATGAGAAGTGGATCCAAAGAGCCTTAAGTTTTTCTCCCTACGCTTTCCCCTTTCTAGCACCCGAGGTGCTTTGGTGTGCTCCAGTAACCCAGGGTCAATCTCCGCTGCTTTTTCACCTTGCAACGTCAGAGGCATCCCACAATAATACACCTATGTTGAAACACATAAAGTCTCACTCTGTGATAAGTTCACCGACAACATTAAAATCGTACATTACTCTTCTACTGGCCAGTGTCTTTCCATGCAACCCTGCATCTTCTCTCCAGTTTCCTAAATAATAGGAACATGCTGGAGTCACACCTCCCAACTGCCATGTAGACATACCCACTCTCGCTGCACTCTCTCTTCTTGTTCGGTGCTCTCTAGCCTTCCCCTCACCTCCTGGCCCCGCTCCCCTCCCTACAGGTCGACAGTCTCCCCTAGAATCAGAGGGATTTATTTCAGGTTACACTGTGTGTCAGAACCAATCGGGGAGGAAAGGATGGAACGCTGGCAATGTGAACGAAGGGCTTGCTTCACCCTCCTGGGCACATGGAGCTGCAAACTGGGGCCCCCTGTCCTGGTGAGGGTGTGGCTGTCATGACAATCAAATCTACTCTTACAGGGCCAGCGTCAGCCCCTTTTCTCTCAGTGCGTGGCACCTCACTCTTGAAGCAGCCCCCCTAAATAAGGGCCCTATCTGACAAAGCCTTACAGGTGCATGACATATGATTAAAGTGAGATTTTTCACCCCCTTCTCTCGGCACTAGTAAATCAGGTGTGACTTGGCACTACAGCCGGCTGATAAAAGTGCGATTTTCGAGTTGATGATGTCCCATTCATTGAATCTGGTTTCGAGTTTATACATAGTTAGAAAAGACTGTTAATGACAACGAACGGTTACTATATGTGTGCATGCCCATGCGAGAATGTCTGAGTATGCACGGTGCTCTATGGGTCAGCTCCTGCACCAAGGAAATCAGTGGACGTTTTACTGTTCCCTTGACCGGGAGCAGGAGCTGTAAAGGGTTGACCTTAAACTTTGTGAAGACAATGCTCATTGAAGCTGGGGGGGGGGGGGGCAGTGAGGCCTAGGGGCTAGCGCACTAGAGTGGGACTTAGAAGACCTAAGTTCTATTCGCAGTTCTGCCAGTGACCTTGGATAAGCCTCTTTGTGCCTCAAAAAGAACCGGAGTACTTGTGGCACCTTAGAGACTAACACATTTTTTTAAGCATAAGCTTTCATGGGCTAGAACCCACTTCATCGGATGCATGGAGTGGAAAATACAGTAGGAATATATATATATACACAGAGGACATGAAAAAACGGGTGTTGCCATACTAACTATAACAAGAGTAATCAGTTAAGGTGGGCTATTATCAGCAGGAGAAAAAAAACTTTTGTAGTGATAATCAGGATGGGCCATTTCCAACAGTTGACAAGAAGGTGTGAATAACAGTAGGGGGAAAAATTAGCATGGGGAAATAGGTTTTACTTTGTGTAATGACCCATCCACTCCCAGTCTTTATTCAAGCCTAATTTAATGGTGTCCAGTTTGCAAATCAAATTCTGCGGTTTCTCGTTAGAGTCTGTTTTTGAAGTTTTTCTGTTGGAGTATTGCGACTTTGAGGTCTGTAATCGAGTGACCAGGGAGGTTGAAGTGTTCTCCGACTGGTTTTTGAATGTTACAATTCTTGATATCTGATTTGTGTCCATTTATTCTTTTGCGTAGAGACTGTTCGGTTTGGCCAATACATGGCAGAGGGGCATTGCTGGCACATGATGGCATATATCACATTGGTAGATGTGCAGGTGAACAAACCCCGGATGGTGTGGCTGATGTGATTAGGTCCTATGATGGTGTCCCCTGAATAGATATGTGGACAGAGTTGGCAACGGGCTTTGTTGCAAGGATAGGTTCCTGGGTTAGCGTTTTTTGTGGTGTGGTATGTGGTTGCTCAAATAAATTTGTTAGTCTCTAAAGTGCCACAAGTACTCCTCATTCTTTTTGCTGATACAGATTAATATGGCTACCACTCTGAAACCTGTCTTTGTGCCTCAAGATGCCCATTTCCCAGAGGCGCACTAATTCTGACCTCCTTTGTGAAGCGTGAACTTTGAGAACTACTCATGAAAAGTGGTATAGAACAGCAAGGCATTTTACTTCAGTGGATGCATGGTAGAGGCCCGAATATGATATTTAGAGAGCATCTGACCCTCCGTATAATTTGCTCCATTCCCAAGTAATTACACTTTGCTACAGTTGACCATTACACCATCTGACAATTTCTAACAATTGCTCTTCTTAAAGGAGTGTTGAAAATTTGCAGAATGATGTTGCTTATTGTCTATCTGCACAAGACTGGTGTTCAGAACACCCAAATCTCAGGCTCTCCGCTGTTGTGAAATTAAGCTGATTTTCATAACACAAATCTAGGATTTGTGGTCGTGGGAATATACAGAAATAGAAGGCTCATTTGCTTAGATATAAAAATTAAATCCAGCAATATTTCCTGTTTCCTCCAAGTGCTAACACAACATAAGAGAGCAGATACAAGCAGAAATAGATTAATTGAGCCAGATTCTGATCTCAGTTGCAGCAAAGTAAATGGGGCATAACTCCATTGACTGCGGTTAGGATACGCGAATTTACAGCACTGCAGCTGAGATCAGAATCTGTGGCATCGGTCCCACCTGCCATCAAAAATAGAGCTGTCATCAGAGATGGAAAGGAAAAGGAAGTGCTAATGAGTTAAGGCTGCTTATCTCTGTACATCCACAAGGGAAAAGCATCCAGATCTTATCAAGGCCTCCCACCTTTCACACTCCGCTCTGTCCTGCCATTTAATCTGATCTTCTTCATTCCTATCTTCATGTAGGAAAGCACCCTTTATTTCTCCTCTGATTAGGTGAACCACTTTTTTTGTTTGTTTGTTACTCTGAAGACTGTAATCATTCTGTTACTGTTCTGGTTCTTAGATCCGTCCCTGAAAAAGCGTAAGGGGCTAATCACCATCTTTTCAGCCTGGTCTTGACTTTCTTGATTAACATTTTAGACATTATACAAAGCACTTCAAACAGCAAAGGAATAAAAACAAACTAGAAGCCCCAGCTGATGAAATATGTTCCGTAATGGTTCATGAAAAAGAAAACTTGCCACATTCATACGACAACATCTAGCTGAACGTATTTGCATGAAAAAATTAAGTACAGCAGAACTGAAAAATTGCATGACATTTTAATTCCTCTCTGCAGTACACATTTTTGAGATATCAATCAATGCTATCTGCAGGATTAAAACAAAAATGCAACATTAATTTGGTGCTAAATGTTTCTTCTAAGTCTTTAATAGCCTTAAGAAGGAAAACACAAACACACTTCAATGGCCTCATGTTAAATGATTTCTAGAAGACCTGTTTCTGAATGAGAAATGTTCAGTAGGCTTCAGCTAGTGCGTTAACAGGAGCTAGAGTTGCCCTTTCCTCCAACAATATGGGAACTTTCAGTTCACACAGACTGCCAAGGAAAAGGCCAAAAGATACCATGGATCCAAGTCAAAATACAAGCTGAAGAGCTCAGGACAGTTCCGCCTCATGTTCAAGTGCTAATTTTAAAGTACATACACAAACAGGCAATACCTCTTTCAGTCTGTGCCATTTCAGGAGTCACCGCTTGATGATGCACTGCTATGGGTTGTTACTTTTTAAAAAAAAAAATTACAGAGTGAGAAAAAGGTTCAAAATTTCAGTCACAACAAGAAAAGTATCATGAGAAACTTAGACACTGGTCCCTCGGGTTCTTCATTTAAAACTATCAAGGGGCACATGGTACGACTCCATATTGCTTGATGGTGATAAGTGAGAAGCTAAAATAAGAACCTGAAACATGCTACCACTGTTGGGGGAGGGCTGCCATACAAGCATCAAGGACAATAAGATGGGACAGGGGATCTCAAACTTTTTCAGAGCGTGGACCACATCCCCGTAGACACCTCTCCTCCTATGGGTTCTTATGGACCACCTCCCCTTCCACTGGTGACTGAACAAATCTTCCCCACTTGAACTGGATGTCTCATTGATTACCTCCCATCCCATTGGCTGCCTCGTGGACCGCCTAAGTTCCCATATGGTGATTATGCCACATTCATGTGGCCGCCCAGTGACTTGCTTACATGGAAACATACCATTAGGGAAGTACTGATGTATTTTAAACTGAGTGTTATGGGATCAGGGTTTAGTCCATTTGGAAAAATAATTCATCACATTGTCTCTATTCCTACTTCATTTTCTCTCCCTCTCCCATCTAGTCTATCCATCTCTCTCTCACCCTGCCCCTTTGCACACATTACTTTGTCACTTGGTCCTTTTCCCCTCGCCCGCATCCTTCCCTGATGCATGGTCCTCTCCCACCCTGGGCATTCCCTTTCCATGGATGGGTCTGCTTCCACTCCCACCCCATACTGCTGGCTCTCAGTTACAGGCCCTGAGTGCAGCCTGCCTTAAATACGAAAGGGCTAATAAATTATTTTTTCCCCCATATGTTTGGTACATACCCAGAGCTACAGTTTCCTCCCAAACCGTAACACACACCATGAGAAAACTTCACATTTATCAGGACAATATTCTCAGCCATCCAGTTATATATTTTCCTGATCATATACTCCCCCATAGAAACCAAAGGCATTCCACATAACCCATCAGATTCCTACCTAAAACCAACCTCCAACTCCTTCTGGGCCTTGCAACCTGCTTGGAAGGCTAACAAACAGAGAGTGCCCTGTTAATTTACAACCAGGTGGCTGCAGCTGGATCACTTCCATCAGTCTCAGATATTGGCCTACATGGACCACTGCTCTGATCTGGTAAAGCAATTACTATGTTCCTAGGCTCCCACTCGCCTCCCTCTGCACTGTGTATACTCAGTCAACTGTGCCAGCAGCAATCCTGCAGCAGATCTTGGTTGTCCATGGTAAGTGAGGGCCCTCGCCTCCACCAGAGATCTGTGGGGTTGGAGCCCCATGGGATGCAGGGTGCAGGGTGGGTTGGAGCAGGGCACCAGACATTCCTCTCCCCATTGTCCGTTGCTGCCTCTGAGGATATCCGAGTCATGATTGAGTTGGGAATGGTTCCACTCTCTGCCACTGACGCATCACTGCATCCATCAAGCTCATAAAGGGGCCACGAGGAATAAGGAGCATAGGGATGACAATGAGAGGCCAGTTCTGCACATGCCAGCTTGGGGCTCTCCTTTCCTACAGATCCCTGGGATCTAACCTCTCCCGCTCAACTCCATCTTCTCCTGCCTAAGATGGAAGAGCGGCTGGCAAAAGAAGCTCCATGGGAACTCTTGCACCCCCAGCCATTCCTGAAGTTCTCTCCATTGCAAAGGAGGATCCAATCCAGCTCACATCCCTTGCTTTGAACATTTGAAAGCTGCAGAGATAACCCACATGTTCATACCCACCCTAGAGTGAGGCAAATTCTGCCCTGAGTTATAGCAATGCAGCCACCGTGACTCCAGAGAGCTTGCACTGATGGAAATGAGAGCAGAATTTGGGTACATGTGAATTCCTGCATTCAAAACAAACAGAAAACCCACTCCCTCCCCACGCTTCTGCGCTTTCAGGCACATAACGTAGGGCAATCTCTGTCATTTCCTTAGGAGCTGGCTACCGATCAATAGCTTCCAGCTCAACACTGGCAAGACGCAAGCACTACTTCCTAGGGCAGAACTTTTCTCAGGCAAACTGCTCCTTTCCCCTTTGGGATCGGGATCGTCACTCGGTGCATTAACTCCGGTTTGGGACATTGTGAACACTGTTATGAGGACAGTGTACATCCCTTCCAGAACATCACGCTAGGGAAGGCACGTGACAATCCCACGTGTCGCAATTATTGCTAAATGGCAAGCGGTGCCTTCCAAATAAGGTGTAGGTATCCCCGAATCATTCTTTCGTTAGTTCTCAGTGACTTCACTGGAAAGCAACTTAGACTGACATTCCACTATCTCTTGAGACTCATTTGAAAATGGCCTGGACCTTGGTTACCCTACCAGGTGTACCACCTATTCCTGCTACCAGCAACTCATGTCACTGTCCCTGACCATGTCTTCCAGAATCAAAAGCAAAAACGGACCTTTTCAGCCATCTGCAAACTTGCCTCCAGCTACTGTATTAGAAAGTTCAAAAAACAGGAAATCTGTCCAAGCAGATTCTCCTCCGGTGTGTACCCTGTGCAACCTCACTGGGGTTAGATGAGGGGAAAGAATAATACACAGCCCCCTGCCCTGCAGAAGCCTGTGGAAGTGAGAACACAATTGTTTCTGTGTGCTCTCATTGGCTGCAGCAATGCACAGGCATAGACGCATGGAGGTTGCTTTGCCGCTGTGCTATTCAGTCAGACGCCAATGTGCAGTGCTGCCGTGTTTTGCCATTTTATCACGAGGTTAAGCAGAGTTAATGCTATTCTTAAAGCCCCAATTCTTAGGTCATGTGATTATGTGAGAATCTCAACTTTTTTTTAAAAGAGAGATTCTATCCTTCCTGGTTTTGGAGAAAAACTTCAAAATAGGCTCAAAAACTAAGTGGCAAATAAAAAGAACCTGACACTTATCCTACGTATACATCTCGTGATTTGGGGGTCCTGACTCATCATTTTTGAATGTTGGGGTTGGGAGCCATTTCCCCTCTCCAAGGAAGTGTGCTGCCTAAGCTGGCAAATGCACTAATGTCCCATGTGTGGTTTCTAGGCACTGCAGAGGTGATGGATGGAAATGTGGTGGCCAATCACAGGATCGCAAGGAACACAGATGCAGTTGGCTTAAAGATCTGCAGGATAAACAGTGCCATTCTATGTAGATCCCCAAGCATGGTGAAAACATGTTGGCCACCTCTCCCTTCCATTTCTGAGCTACCACTCGCTCACTGATCACAGGCTCCAGTTCAGAACAACTTAGGCATGTTCTTAACTTTAAACATGTTAGTCTCATTTATGTCGGTGGGACTGCTCATGCTTAAAGTTAAACTTCTGTGGAAGGGTTCTGCTAAACAGGACTAGCCATGGGGACTAGTGGCTTCCTTAAAGATATTGAGTGACGCAGCCTGAGGTCGAGCCTGCACAACTTTGCACTGGAAGGGGAGTATATTGTGTCCAGCACCACTTTTCAGGAAGGATGTTGACAAACTGGAAAAAGTCCAGAGAAGAGCAACAAAAATGATGAAAGGTCTAGAAAACATGACCTTTGAGGGAAGATTGAAAAAAAATGAGTTGGGTGGGGTCAGACAATAATTATGAGAATGGTGGAGTCAGACAATAATTATGTAATGACAGTAGATACGGAGATCCACACAGTTAATGCTTTATAACCAGTAAAACACCAGTTGTCAAAACCACATGTAAACAGATCTACAGAGTTTATATGAAATATATAAAGAGTTTCTGGCGCTGCCTATCTGTAAATTTCGATCATCATCCTGGGAAATATTTTTATCGGTTTGTGTGTGCAAAGTGAAATCAACATTTATTAATAAAAATCTAATCCTGTCAACCCTGAAGTCACACAGCTTCCAAACATTTTTTCCAAGGTCTGATATTGAGGAAAAAACTTTAGCACTCAGGAATGAACTTTCTTATCTCTTCTTGCTGACAACACTTAGTTAAGGCAAAGGGACATAATGCACAAAAGGCATACAGTAAAGAAAGGATCTAATCATTTTTTTTCCACTTGGGTAAGAATTTGGCCTTATTAAAAAAAGGGGTGTGACGACAAACAGCAGCAGAATATTTTATGGTGGTTTGGCACATTCTCCTCAATTTCTCTAGTTTAAAAGAAGAGAATATCAAAAATTAAACTATTTTCCTAACCCTTTTCTGCCGGCTTTCATTAGAGCCATTCTGTTTATAGTCAAAGAAACAAAGCGTGTGTAGTACATACTGTACTCAAAACAAGGTAGGACCTAATCCATAGCCCACAGAAGTCAATGGGACTCTTTCTATTCGCTTCACCGTGGCTTGGATCAGGCCTCAAAAGATGATTTTTCCTAACGAAATAAATCGGACACAAAATCTTTAAATTGAAAAGGGGGGGGGGGAGGAGGCGCATAATGAATTGGGAATCCAAAACGCCTCGCTTGAAATCCACTCGATTTGGGTCGCGTAATATTTTCACATCCAGCACACCGAGAGTCGTAACAAACAACTCTATAAAATATTAAACCGTTGGAATATATACAATTTAAAACAAATAAAAGAACTGCAAAAGCCCAGGCCATAGTCTTTTTTTTTTTTGTCATTTGGATTAATCTTCCCCAAAAAGGTTTTTTTGGGTGGTTGTTTTTTTTTAAATCGGGTAAGTCAGAACCGATCCTAAGTGCTTGATAAAACTTGTGTTCCATTTATAATTTCATGGCACGCCAGTGGCGTATCAAAAACCATCCGGGGAAGGAGTTTAGCATTTCAGTCAGGACTCAGAAGGATGCTGAAAACAGCCTGCAGCTTCGGATTCTCATTACCCTTCCCCTGCCAGCCCCCACACTTCTCAGTAGCGCTGCTCGTTCAGCAGGAGAGTCCTATTTTTGTGTAATCACTTCAGCAATTACCAATACTCCCAGAAGACTGGCACCTTCAGACATGCCTGCCAGTTTGGCAGCCGCCTTGGGGGTACCCTGGTCCTTTGCTCCCTAGCTACTTCTTATAGACCAGGGTGGATAAAAAGGTCATGGCGAACACAACCCCACTATTTCTTTTGCACGTTCCGGCGAGGAGATGCACACAACATGATTTAAAGGCTGGGCACGGGATCCGGCAGGCAGGAAAAACAAAGTTGCCGCTACAAAGAAAGCCAACGCTACTGGCTGATGACAGTGCCTTGGGTTTCACCATTCCCTCAGATTCAGTTTGTCAGCCTCAGAGCTGATATCTATATTAACTAACGAATGCTCACATATTCCCTGCCATCTTTTGTGTGCTAGGTTTCAAAGGGAAAAGGCTTGCCTGGCGGAGAGCAGACTTAAATAAATAAAGAGAGGAATATATTTCAAGTTCCTGAGTAAATTCTCACTGAGGCTTCTTTCAGGGGCTCTAACTGTCCACAAGTGCATCTGAAAAACTATCTGCAACAGAAGGGTGGCAAAGTAGTTGACCGAGAAAACAAGATTTAATCCACGTTAAAGGCTACCCAACTCCACGCTGAGATTTCTCAAGGCAGGTTTTAACTAGAGACCTTCTTTTATGTCCCTACATGATGCTGAACCTTTGGACAAACCAAAGATTTAGCACAGGCTGGGAGAATGGTTCATGTCCCATTTCCACAACAAAATGGAACCATGTTGTATGTGAGTTGGATGGCACCCAACCACTCGCCCCTCTCTGGGCCTGTGCATTACACAGTCTTTAATTACATGGCCACTTGCTATTTTTTCCACAAGACCTTTACAATATCACCATCCCCAAATGTTCAAGTACTGTGAATCAGGTTCCTCCAAAAATCATGCCCTTTTCTTTAAAATCATGAGATTAACACACACACCCTGAAATGTGGGGTTCTTTTTCTTTGCCTTCTGGTTTTTGAGTCTTTATGATGCACTTGGGTCACATTTTTAAAGCTTTTCTCCACAACCATGAGGACTAGACACTTGGTTCTTTGTAATGTAAGATGGGAATTTCTCATAATCACATGACACCAGGAGCTGGGGGTTTAAAAAATACAAAATATCACAAAATTCACACACAAAAATGGCAAGAATCAGCAACACTGCCTCTACATTACTCAGTCCACAGAATGGAAGCATTAAGGTTACACAGGCAACTGTAAATCTGGCCACTGAGTGCTTGAATTTATAAACTAAATATTCTTCTAATACACTGGGTTGTGGTAGTTGGTTTTTTTAAAATGCAATTATAGACATTTATTTCCTTGTGCCCACTGCCCTCCATTCCTCAACTTCACCCTGGAAGGGAACAGTGAAGAATCCAGGCCAAAATCTTTGTTCTTCCCTTAATTCTGACTGCTGGAAGGGAGCAGGAGAGATTTCTTTTCCTTCTCCTTCCTCGCCCTCTTCCTGGCTTCTCCAAGAGAGGTTTCCTTTCTCTCTTCATCCTTGGCCTTGTTGGTTGCTGGCAGGGATGAGCAGGGAGCCAGCAGTTCTGATTCTTTTGTTCTTCTCCGTAGCTCCCAAGTTTCCCATTTGGGAGACTGTCTTACAACCTTTCTGTCACAAAATCTGATCAAACACATGAACCAAGGGAAAATGTTACAGCAAATCATATGTAGCTGTAGCAATGCCAACTGAGTAACTCAAGAGCCACAAGACCAGCAAAAATATTATTAGACTAATGTGTCTGTCAAACTGGCACACACGAGATTACCAACTCATGTTATGGATGATCTTGCAACACCTAGTCACACTGAGTAGCACTTGCTCATGCAAGTATTTGAGGTTCTTCTCATGTGAGTCCTACTGAGGGTGAAAGTAAGACATGTAGAATGGAACAGAAATTTGGACAGCTACTGAATCTAATTAGTGTCATTGAATAGATCAGGGGTGGCCAAACTTACTGTCCCTCCGCGCCACATACGATGATCTTCAGAAGTTCGAGAGTCCTGCCAGAACTTGGGGCTTCAGCCTTGTTCCTGCTGAAGCCCCGAGTCCCAGCAGGCAGCTCCCACGGGGCTGAAGCCCCAAGACCCCCCTCCAGGCAAAGCAGAAGCCCCTACCCCACCACACTGCTTCAGGGAGAAGCCCTGAGCTCCCCCTGCTACAGTCTGGTAGGTGGAGAATGGGGTGGAGTGGAGGCGTGGGGGGCTCTGTGAGCTGTGCTTTAACTGTAAAAGAGTCGAATGTGGCTCACGAGCCACGGTTAACAACCAGGACAAATACTTGCAGATTCTAGATGTCAATGTAGATAACAAACAATAATAATTTGCCACACAAAAGAAAATCCCACAATAAGAAAGGATAGGTGTATAATCTCAATGTTTTTTTAAGGCACCTTCACCCTAAACTATAACATCTGGGAGATACATGCTCAGTAACATTACACCCAGGTGTTAACAATGCATTTTTTCCCAGAAGGTTTCTTCTGGTGCTTTAGTCCTGAGACCGAAAGCTCTGCTCACACTTTGCTTACTTATGTGTGCAATCAATGTTGTCAGAACCATAATCCAAATGGGAGGTGAACCCGGTTGGAGGTGACTGTAATCAAAACAAAAGAAGTGCCGGATCTCTAATCAGAGAAGGCTCTGACCTAGACCAAGAACAAAGCACGCTGAGTACATTATTGTCAACCCAAGCTTTAAAAAAAGAGAAAAGGTTTGAAAACCTGTGTGCACCTTCTTTGGATTAAAGGTACGATCCTAACAACAATTCAGCACCAGGGCTCAAATACCATGGTGATCAGCATGAGAGACAGTCGGAAAGACAGCACAAACACATTACTTTTCATTGCTTATTATAAAGATCATTGCAGAACAATTAAATACATGACATAGTGAATGTGTTGCATACACCTGACAGATTAATACACAAAGACTCATAGGACCAGATTTTCAAAAGAGCTCAGCCACACAGCAATGCCTATTTTAGGTCTCTAAACAAGTGCCTGGATTTTCAAAAAGTCTCAGGCCAGATTTTCAAATATACCTAAAGATGCAAATAGGTGCCTAGTGGGACTTTTAAAAATATTTCAGCAGGATAGGTACCTAACTCCTGGCTGTGTCTTTGAAAAGCTCATCAAAATTCAATGGGATTTAAGCATCTAACTCCCTTAGGCTTTGAAAATCTAAAATGGCCAGATTTTCAAAAGTGCTCAGCACCCATCAGCTCCTACTGGAAATAAGGGAAGCTGCTGAATACCAGGCATTTTGAAAATCAGCCATTTTACTTACGCACCTAAATGGGAGCTGTGCTCTTAAAAATCTGCCTCCTGATTGGTGGGTGTTGAGTACTTTTGAAAATCTGGACCATAATGCCTAAAAATTGAAATTTAGCAAATAAATCTATTTTTCCAACATATATTCTGACATTTGAGTAAATGAATCTGTATTAGAATCTTTTTACTATTAACTCTTTGGGGCCTTTGTAAAGCGTATGTTGAGAAAGATACTTCTCCCCCAGAACAAGCCTTATTTCTCCAAACTTTAGCTCTTGCAAAGTGGTGAAATCACTAATTAGTTCAACTCAAGTGCAAACCCCTAGGATCCATGCACTACACTCATGTAAAATGCAGCGTGCACTAGTGTGAATTACTGCCAGTAAATCTAGGGTTACCATTCGTCCGGATTTACCCGGACATGTCCTCCTTTTTGTGCTAAAAATAGCGTCGGGGGGAATTTGTAAAGCACTCACAATGTCCGGGATTTCCCCCCTCCCCCGGCAGAGCTGGAAGGGCTGCAGGGAATTCCTGGGCTGGACTCAGGAGCAGCTGTAGAGGAGCCGGATCCGCCCTGCATTCTGAGCCGGCAGCTCCCTTGCAGCCCAGTCCGGCAGCACTGTGCAGGGCCAGGGACCGGGTTTTGTTGTGCTGGGGAGCTCAGCCACGTGTCCGGCTCGGCTGCACAGAGCCCAACACCCTGTTCTGAGCAGCAGGGTAAGGGGGACCGGGGGCAGGGAGGTTCTGGAGGTGGCAGTCAAGAAACGGGGGGGGGCTTTTTGGGGGGAGTGGAGAAAGTTTTGGGCAGTCAGGGTACAGGTAGGGGGTAGGGTCCTGGGGGGCAGTTGGGGGGGGGTCCCAGGAGGGGGCAGTCAGGGGACAAGGAGCAGGGGGGAGTGTTTGGGAGTTCTGGGGGGGGCTGTCAGGGGGTGGGGAGTGGGTGGATGGGGCGTGGGAGTCCCAGGGGTCTGTCTGGGGGTGGGGATGTGGATAAGGGTTGGGGCAGTCAGGGGACAAGAGGCAGGGAGGCTTAGCTAGGGAGTGGAGTCCTGGGGGGCAGTTAGGGGCAGGGGTCCCAGGAGGGGGCAGTCAGGGGACAAGGAACGGGGGGAGGATTGGGGGTTCTGGGGGGCGGGAAGTGGGAGGGGCTAGGGCGGGGCTCCTCCCGTCCTCTTTTTTGCTTGCTGAAATATGGTAACCCTAAGTAAATCAGTGGATTAAACCGCAGAGCCCATTTTTGCACTTGTGACTACGTTGCGGGGGGGGCAGGGAGTGAATTATTATCATCAGCTACCTCATATTCTCTGAGTGAAATTAAAAAAAAAAAAGAGTTTAAAAATTTCCAGTAAGAAAAATTATTTGACCGAAGAGTGCATTTAATGAAAATCAAACAGATTAACCTTTTAAGTTCTCCTTATGTTGCAGATACAATTATACACACACTGGCCAAACAAATGTCCCAGCATACAATGTGCAGTGGCAGATCATAGCAAGCCTATACAATGTATCAGACCTTGCAGAGAATGTACAATTTTACCCCTGCTCTCTAATCTACCCAAAGCTTTTCACATACACAATATTACATGCATGGCTTAGGCCTTAACAACTGCACCCATAAATCAATTTCAAATCTTGCATTAATCATCTTCCTGTAATCAGTAGCTATTCAGCACAAATTTACATCTCATTTCTGTTGGCCAAACAGCCACATTAGGCCTTGAAGCTTATTCAGGCTTAAATGATTATATTCCCCTAATAAACGGAGAAGTCCTCTCAGTCCGCTTGCCGTGAGCTGCATTAACGACATTCGGCAGAAGCAGAGGCCTTGGAAAGTCCGCATTGTGTGCAGCCATTACCAGGTGCGGGCACAGCAAGCCACTGTGTGACTTTTCTGATATTCCCAGACAGCAGGAAGAGGAAAGTAGGCGGCTGCGTATGTGTGCGTGGGCACATGCACACTTGTGTGGGTCTGTGCCTGTGTGTTGTGCATGCACATGGTGGCAAACATTCAGGGCTATATTGTGCCAATAAGGGCCTGCATAGATAAGGGAAACTTGCAATGGAGTCTCAGTACATGATTCACTCCCCGCCCCCCGCAACGTAGTCACAAGTGCCAAAATGGGCTCTGTGGTTTAATCCACTGATTTACTAGCAGTAATTCACACTAGTGCACGCTGCATTTTACATGAGTGTAGTGCATGGATCCTAGGGGTTTGCACTGGTGGAGCTGCTTGGTAGAGGGTGTCTCTATACTGCAGTCATGGGGTGTGATTGCAGCTCGTGTGGGGCCTGGAAAAGTAAAGTCGTGGCAGTGTGACTGTCAGTGCAGGCCAGCCCCACAACTAGCTACCTGGACTTCTGGGCCGCTGAAGCTCACACTGCTAGCTCACCAAGCTAGCGACCTTAAAGCTAGCTCGGGTATGTAAGTTCGAGCTGCAATTACCCCCGTGACTGCAGCATAGACATACCCATCGACACAGCCCTGGGTTGGGAGCAGGGCAGAACCATGCCCACCTCCAGCGGGTACTGTTCCTACTCCTCTTGCCAGGGTGATCGGTGTATTGGAAGGGGGCAGGGGGCTCTCGCATATCCCTCTGTCTCCCTTTAGGGGTGCAGGTGTAAAATTACTCAGCCAGTAGGGAATGACCCTTGCAATGGTACAGGTATTTTGACTTTTAGTAAGCTGCCAATGTCACGCAACCATGGGCAGGAATAGAAATGTTAGTCATTAGTATTAGTATTACCACAGTGCGCCGAGGGGCCCTGCTCATGGATCAGGTGCTAGGTGCTGTACAGACACTGACACAAAGTTCAGTCTCTTCCTAGCAGTCCTGAGTGCCACATCTTCATCACCAGAGGATGTCAGAAGAAAAGCAAGGGCTGGATTTTCTAAAGTGCTCAGCTCCCATTTAGGCAGCTAAATGAGGAGGGCATGTTTTCAAAAGGGCTCAACACCCAGCAGCTGCTACTGAGAACAATGGCAACTGTTGGGTGCGTAGCTCTTTGGAAAAGCTGGCCTCAAAACCCGTCAGGCAGCTGTAATTTGTTCACACCACCTTTGAATCCGGTCCCACGTGGCTTTCTTTGATCAGCTTAGTACAGGGTATTATATTTTTAATGGCTAACTCTGCACTTCCTTTCTGGATTGCCCTCACTTCATAGGTGCGACACAGGAGATTAGCACTTACCAAAGGTTGTATGTAGCTAAAGCATGAATAGTTCAGGATGGGTTTTGCATGTTCTTTCCTGTGATCCCAATAATGAAGCAATCCATCTTGATAGAACAAAGAGCAATTATTTAATTAAAAGATCCTCAGTAGTCTTATATTATTTAACTGATATAAAAGGCCTCGCAGTGGCTGTATATTCTCTTTCAGTAGAGTTGATTCACTGTACTGAATAATATCTGAAAATGAATGAGTTTGTTATGACTGCTGTTAAGTACTTATCCAATATAGGTGATAAATTATATATGAGTATGTATTACTGTTATTCCACAATCTAGTTACGTTTTTATTATTTGAAGCCTAATTCACCATTGCACTGCACCAGAAATCAATGGAGTTACACAGGTGTAAAAGAAGTCATGCAGTTGTGAATCTGGCCTTAAATCTCTCTCTAAATCTGGATGTGAAGAAACACTGGGATATTTTATTTGATGATGGATACTTTATCCACTAACCCATCAGAGTAAGCATGTATTTCTGAGATGTTTTATATCATAACAGTTATTTTTCCTGACCTGCAATTGAATACAATTTCCTCTGCCCCCCTTTCGTCTAAAATGTTACTTAAAGAACCAACTGAACATGAGCTTTCTGTGTGATGCAGTGGCTAAAAGAACAAATACAAACCTTTGCTAACATTGTTATTGGAACGCTAAGTCCAGGTCAGGTGGCCACATTTTAAAAATGACAGTGAACATTGGAAAGGGTTCAGAAAAGATCTACAGCGATTCAAGATCTGGGAAACCTGCCTTACAGGGAGATACTAAAGAATCTCAATCTATTTAGTTAAGCAAAGAGTAGGTTAAGGGGTGACTTGATCACGGTCTATAAGTACCTACATGGGGAGAAGATCTCGGATAATTAAGGATATGATTCTGTCACAGAGGTCATGGATTCCGTGACTTTCCGGGACCTCCAGGACTTCTTCTGGGGCAGCAGCCCCAGGGCCACTGGAGTACCAGCTGGGGGCGGGTCAGCATCCCTCGGGCTGGAGCAGCAGTGGACAGCCCTTCCTGCAGGAGCAACGGCAGGACTGGAGCAGCTGTTGGCAGTCAGTCCTGGTGCCGCTGGAGCAGGAGCAGTGGGCCCGGAAGAGTCACCAGAGCAGTGACCGGTGCCAGGGCCAGCAGAACAGAGGTCCCAAGGCCACTGGCACAGCGGCCAGGGTTGGGTCAGCCCCTGCTTCAGGAACAGCTGCAGGTCACCAGCAGTGCTCTGACTGTCGTCCCCTCCCCACAGGGTATTTTTAGTAACTATCAGGGACAGGTTGTGGGCTTCCATGAATTTTTGTTTACTGCTCGTGACCTGTCCTGGACTTTTACTAAAAGCACCTGGGACAGAATCATAACCTTATGGATAATAGATGGCTCTTTAATCTAGAAGGCAAAGACATAACAAGATCCAGTGGCAGGACGCTGAAGCAAGACCAATTCAAACAGGAAATAAGATGCGGATTTTTAGACAGGGTAATTAACCATTGGAACCATTTCCCTAGGGGCGTGGTGCATTCTCTATCACTTGAAATCTTTACATGAAGATTGGATGTCTCTAAACAGAGATGCTCTAACCAATTGCAAGATACTGAACTTCATGCAGAAATCACTGGATGAAATGCTCTGGCCCCTGGTATACAGGTCAGACCAGAAGATATAATGGTTCCTCTTCTGACCTTAAAAACCATAAATCTATTAATCTGATGGCCTTTTATTTATTTGATCTAAAATGGCTATGTAAAGTCCTACACATTTGTTTCTTGGAGGTGGGAACATATGCATAGGGGGCTTACATTACATGAATCACTTCCACTCGTACAGCACTGCTCTCTTAACCTTTTACAGTTGTGTGTGTGTGTGTGTGTGTATGTATGTATGCATGCTCCCCGCCAAGAGCCTGTGAATTTTTGCATAGAAATGGGCTGCTCCCTGTTTGTTGTGTACAGGAGAAGTGGAAATACCCCACCCACCTACAAAACAATTAGGGAAAGCCCTGACATACTAACCTTTTCCCTACCCCTCCAGCTGGTATGATTATCCGAGGGAGGGATGATCATGCTCGTATGTGTTTGTTACCTTTAAATCAATACATGCCTGCTGCTGCCAATTTCTGAGAGCTTTAACTTCATTCGTTTTTGTATTTCAATTTCTTTTACCACCCCTCTCATCTTCCTCCCCCCGATCTTGGCAGAGTGGTGTTCAGAGTCGTTTATTAAAGACTCGCGTTTTCATTACAAAACACTCCTATTTTCAGTGGTATTTGAGTCACACTGACAATTCTCTCTACCTGGCCACTCTCCTGCTGGGCTAACAAAATAATGATAGGGAAGAACCTTAGGCCTAGTTTACCCCTAAAATTTGGATTGACCTAGTGATGTCACTCAGCAGTGTGGACAGTTCACACCGCCATGGTGTGGTAGTTAAGTCACTCTAACCCCTGGTGTAGATGTGGAAAGGTCAATAGAAGAATGCTTCTGCTTGGAGAGGTGGATTAACTACAGTGACAGAAAAGCCCCTTTCATCACCATAGGAAGTGTCTACTCTATAGTAGAACCGCACTGTATCTGTGCCGCTGTAGTACCTATAGGGTCAATGTTGTCTAAGATAAAACAGAAACATATTCGCCTCTCTAATAAGAGCCATCAATAGGTGCCTCTACCATGCTCAAGAGGCTAACATACTGGATGAGAAATATCAGGAGGATGTGGTAACTCCAGGGATGAAATAGGTAAAAGATTCCATTCCACTTGGACTGACACTGGGCCGGTGACTAGGGCAGCAGCTTGGAGGTGTGTGTTTAAGAGAAAGAACTGCGGGAGCTCGGTGTCGGTGCTTCTTTGGGAGTGCGGAGGAGTTCAGACAGCAGAAAAAAGGGATGGTGGGTCTAGGGGAAAAAAGAAGAATCTGGTTGGGTTGAGCAGTGAAGGGAGACTTCTCAGGGCCTATCTGAACCTTTGGAGGTTAAGAGCCCTGCCACTTTGTGTTGCGATCCCAGGAGATCTCAACAAGCTAGCCTGGATCCATGGTTGGATCCAAGAAGCACATAGGTTTGGCAGGCGAATAGTGCTGACGATTCACTAGAAAGAATTTGTCCTCGTGAACCAATATTAAACCAATTCCCCAGCATGGCAACAAGCACCGTGCTGCAGGATGTGCCATCATCCAGAGAAGACGTGATACCTTGCTCCTGACCACATGTGGTCATTGAGAACTCCCTAGTACTGGCCACAAGACTCAGAAAAGAAGGGGTGTTAACCTCTGGCAGAGCTCCAGCTTAGTTAATCATGCCGCCTACTTCACTTCCAGCTGGAGTTCCATTTGGGCTCTTCATTTCCTCTCCTATACTGGGCTTGACATTGTGTTGGGCTCCACCAGCACTGCCCCGCTCCCCCCCCCCCAACACACACACACAGAATCCCAATGCAATTTTGTAACTCTACGTGGAGAAGGGGTCCCAATGCAAAACCTAAGCCATCTTGTGTAGCTCTGTGCTGTCAAACAGTTGCATCATCTCAACATCAATGTGGCAGCGTTTCATTGGTGGGTAAGGCGATCCCTATCTTTAGGCTGTATCTCAGATTAAGATTTTAAAATCTGCAGGAGTCTGTTGTAGGAAAGGCATGTGACAGTGTACCCCATAAGGCTTTATGGGGAGGGGGTGCTTATAAATGTATGTATGACATGACTGGAATATGTTTTGTGCTGCCTGTGCCATGTAACATATCTCCGTAAGGGTTATGGTCTACTATATCTATTCATCCTATTTGTACATATATATCATTTTCTACTCGAGGTTAAGAATATGGGCTGTATGCTTGCCTGATTTCTAAGTAAGCTTTGTGAGGCATTTGGTCAGCTTCTTTAGGAAGGAATTTGCCAGGTTAAGTACCTGATCAGGAGACACTTAGGGAACAATGCATCTTGGAATGCTCCAATCCACATGAGAAGTCTTCCTGGAGACATGCAAGATGCCATGTGGACAATGGCGTCGGCCTGCAAAGACTGAGTCATGCAGGGGCATGTGACTTGCCCAGGTGACTCCAAAACTCCATCTTGGAGCTGGGCTTTGCATAGGAGGGAGGAGGGGGGTCTCCACCCACAAGAGAGAGTCTACTTAAACCTGTGGGAGACCCCTCCAGGTTGTCTTCAGCTGGCTAAAGAAGGAGCCTCTCCACCCCCCCCAGGATACTTGAAGGAGACTGAAACAAAGGACAGTAACTGCAGGGGGTGTGAGTGATTGCTGGACCCAGGCTAAAAGGAGATTAGCCTGTAAAAGGGAGCATTCTGGAACTGGTGAGGAAATTACCTGTATTCAGTTTGATTAGGCATAGATTTGCGCATTTTATTTTATTTTGCTTGGTGACTTACTTTGTTCTGTCTGTTACTACTTTGAACCACTTAAATCCTACTGTCTGTATTTAATAAAATCACTTTTTATTTAGTAATTTACTCAGAGTATGTATTAATACCTGGGGGAGCAAACAACTGTGCATATCTCTCTATCAGTGTTATAGAGGGCGAACAATTTATGAGTTTGCCCTGCATAAACTTTATGCAGGGTAAAACGGATTTATCTGGGTTTAGACCCCATTGGGAGTTGGGCATCTGAGTGCTAAAGACAAGCACGCTACTGCGAGCTGTTTTCAGGTAAACTTGCAGCTTTGGGACAGGAGATTCTGACCCTGGGTCTGTGTCTGGGGCCAGACAGGAGTGTCTGGCTCAGCAAGACAGGGTGCTGGAGTCCTGAGCTGGCAGGGAAAACAGAAGCAGGGGTAGTCTTTGCACATCGGGTGGCAGCTCCCAGGGGGGTTTCTGTGATCCAACCCGTCACAAGGCACTACCACATAAAAATGAAACTTATTTACCAGACCAAATTCTTTTCTGATTCACTCCAGAAATGAACAGATGGATTGCCAATTTGCTGAATATACATGAAGTCGGAAGTTGGGTTTATTATTATTAAGCAGCATATTTACCCCTAGGAAAATCAATCTTTGATGATTCAAACTTCAGATCTTTTCACCAAAATGATCACAATAAAATGCTGAAATGTTTACTTTGTTATCAAAGGAGGTGTATAAACATACTGGGGAAAATTTAAATGTAAAAAAAATACCATTCTGGTAGAAAGAACTAATTAACATAGGCAATACTGGCAATACCGATTACGGTGTGTTGTTTAATTGACATTCTTCTTACTAAAATACATATCCAGTGAAAATTTAGATTAGAGAACTAAAGAACTGGTATTCAGATGTTGAAAAGTTGCCTCCATAGTGTATAATACATAAAGCTTTCTAATAATGTGGGCTCTCATCCATAAATTATTGAACACAAAGGGAACTTAAAGTGCTAAGCTGTGGAAGAAATTTCATACTAAATAAAACAATAAACTGCTCAGGAGAAAGCCACACAAAGACAACCCTGTTGTTGCATCTGTCTAGTTTTTCCCCCTCAAATTGCCTGTTTATCATATCATACATTTTAAAGCTGTCACTTGACCTTGTGCAGCATGTGTCTGTGTGAACGTATATACATCTATAGGTACCTTTTGCACCATTTTAAGTAGACAGTAATTAATCTATTGATTTATTCCAACAGTAGTTATCTCATCGCTAATTCATTTCTACAGTAATTATGTTCCCAGATCTATTCCCAAGCTGTCTATCTACATTGCCTAGGTGGATGATATGATACAGATGGTACATTGAACATAGTCGCACCAATGTCACAATTTGACATTTGCACTCATTTGAGCCACCTGCGTTGTCCACTCATGTTGGTTTTATTCAGCTGTACACAAACCCTGGAGTCCAAATCTTCAAACCCTTCCCCAGCGGCTTGCTCGCTTAGGGCCTCATCCAAAGCCCATGGGAGTCTTTCCACTGACTTCAATGAGTTTTGGACCCGGCTCTTAGGTCTCAATCCTGCAAAGGGACCTGCATGGACGGACACGGACGCCTGTACAGAGTTCCTGTAAGGGTCAGACTCACTCCTGCGGTGCCTCCTGCTGGTCTCTCAAGGAATTAGCTCGATTTCCAGCCCGGAGCGCCCTCTGCAGGGCTGGCTTTAACCCTTCCCAGGCAGGAGCAGGTGACCATCCCGCTACAGTTCCACAGACAAAGATGGGACTCCATGAGGGCATAACTGTTTGCCCATACAAATCCTTTGTAGGATCAGGCCCTAAACAGTCCCATAAGTCAAGGGTACTACATATCTGGGCAATGATTACTTTTTGGAGAAGGGGTTGTCTGATTGGACTCTTATGCTCTATATTATAATCACACAACTTTCCAGGAAGGCTATGCTATACTCTTTTGCTTTATTTCTGTTCTGTGTATGCAGACATACTCAAAGGTGATTTTCTTATATCTGTGTGATAATGTGGAGAGATAAGTGATACATTTATGGATCCTCCTAGGCAGGAAGTGAGCAGTAGGTCCCTTTGGGAAACTTGGAGTCTCCCCTTCTCAGTGGTATGAAGATCCCATTTCTACCCCTGAACGTGTCATGAGATATAGAAGCTACTCCTGGGGGAATTCTGTGACAAGAAATACCAAATTCTGCGCCAAAAAAAATTCCCCAATTCTGCATATTTTATTTTTCAAAATAATGCAATATAATCACTCAAGTTTCACTTATTTTGGTAATTTATTTAAACTACCATACAGGGGGGAAAAAATCACAATAACTGTTCAGCATTTCCTAAACACATGAAAGTTAAGTTACAAATACTTAGTAACTGATACTCTGCATTCCAGTTAAATGAAAATCCAGGATTATAAATTACATTACTTTTATTTTGGTGTTCTATAAGGTAGAATTTTTCTCTTTAAATTGCTCAGATTTTCACACATGAAAGTCATACAATTTTGCTAATCATTGTCCTGCATTTTTTTTAATAGATAAGTAAAATAGACCCTAAACTGTCATATAACCCCATTGTGCCTCCATGGTGCAGGAAAAAAAAGCGAGAAATCCCACAGACCTTCCTAGCTGACGATTCCCCTAAGGCTCCTTCACACCACTCTGGCAAGGTAAAGGAGCCTGAATTGACTAAGAATGGGAACAATTAACAACTAACAATGGGAACATTAGCAGCCTGCCTGCTTAGCTGTTACATTTCTGCTCTGCCTTAGGGACAGAGCCTGCTTCACACAGCCCTATGCCTCCAAGCCTGAGATGCAGCAACAGCGAGGAGAGGGACAGAGTGAGTCTCTCTCACTCCTTCATACACAGGCACACGCCCAGCCCCACTCCCTTAATGTCTCTCCATGGATGCAGGCACACCCAGCCTCCCTCCTCCCCCCAGCAGTGATCTGCTGTCTGCTGGTGGCTGCTAGGGAAGGGGCGTGTGTTTCCCACAGATTTCTTGGCTCCCCCATTTTTCTGCGGGGGAGGCAAGAAATCTGCAGAAGGCATGAATTCTGCGCCACCGTGGTAGTGCAGAATTCCCCCAGGAGCAAAAAGCATCATGTCTGTAATGACTTTACAGACATGATGCTTTTATATCTATTAAAGCAGTTACTAGCCCAGGATTGAACGCTGCCATTCCTGGCTTTCGGCAGATGTGAGCATCAAGGAAGGGCCCTCCAGGATACGTATCCATTTTCCTCCATTATTTGCCCCTCTCACTCAGAGTGCTCCATTCTCCCAGCTAAGGAGGCCAGTGGTTGTCTCTGGAGTGTACAGCACTGTTCCTGGGCTGAGAGAGCAGGGTGAGGTGCTCCCCGCAGGACAGGATTCCAGTCCTTGCTGCACCACTTGGGACATCTGTGCCTCTGTGTTTGACCGTTCTCTACAAAGGGTGGATCAACTTTTCCGAACCATGAATAGTCTCCCCTCCTAGCTACTCTTCTCCTTCACCCTTCTCCCCATGAGCAATGTCAGGCCGTCAACACTGAAAAAAAAAAAAAAAACCATGGCAGCAAGTGACAGAGCCCAGGTCACCTGACACCTGTGGTCTAGCAGTGTTAGACATTCCCACGCAGGCTGAAACCCAGACTCTGAGACCACCCCCCTGGCTGGGTTTCAGAGCCCAGGCTCCAGCCTGAGGAGGAGGAACTTGTACACTGCTAATTTTAGCCCCATTGCATGAGTCCCAGGAACTCAAGTCAGTTGATCCAAGCTCTGAGACTCACCGCCATGTTGTTTTTTTAAACAATGTAGACATACCCTCACTTCTCTTCTCTCCTCCACACTCACCAATAGGCCCGCGATGTTGTTTCTCTTCCCTTACATGCCCAAGCAGCGACTGGCTCCCTATCCTCTTACAAAACAGCAATATGCACACCTTTCTTGCCAATGCATTCATGTTCAGGCTACAAGGTAATAAAGTACCCTAAGCCTTCTAGCTGGTTTCCACTGCTCCCTTTTTCTTGTCCTCAGCTCCCCTTTGGTGTCTCTCACATTATTTAAAGAACTAAATCAACATGAGCCTGTAGAATGATTAGGCAGCTAAGAGCAAATGCAATCCTTTGCAAAGGTCACTGGAACAGTGCGTCCAGTTGAGGTGTCCATATTTCAAATAGGATATTGAAAATTGAAAAGGGTTCAGAAAAGAGCTGCAACGATTCAAGACTTGGAAAATCTGACCAGCCGTGAGACTAAAGAAGAGAACGTTCAGAGGTAGCTTCACACAGTCTATAAGCCTCACACAGTCTCCTATGTGGGGAGCAGGGCGGGTGCAAGGATGTTTCGCACCCTAGGCGAAACTTCCACCTTGTGCCCCCCCTCCAAGCCCTGTGTCAGCTCTCTGCCCCACCCTCTGCCCTAAGGCGCCCCCCCCCCCGCAGCAGCTCCCTGCTCCCCCCTCAGCAGCTTCCGCCCTGAGGCGCCCTCCCCCCCCCCCATAGCAGCTCCTCCCGGCCCAGGGAGCCATGCAGCAGCTCCCCACCCCAGCTCACCTCTGCTCTGCCTCCTCCCCGAACACGCCGTCGCAGCTCCACTTCTCCTGCCTCCCAGGCTTGCGGAGCCAATCAGCTGTTTGGCACCGCAAGCCTGGGAGGGAGAGAAGCAGAGCAGGACGGCGTGCTCAGGGGAGGAGGCGGAGCAGAGGTGAGCTGGGGCGGGGAGTTCCCCTGTGTGCCGCCCCCCCTTACTTGCTGCAGGCGGCCCTCCCCGCGCCCCCGTGCCCCAGCTCCCTCCGCCTAAATGCCGACGATGACCGGGGCAGCCGAAGATCCGGCCGCCGCGGTCACCACCGAAGGACCCGAAATGCCGCCCCCCCCCAAATGCTAGTGCCCTAGGCGACTGCCTAGGTCACCTAATGGATTTCACCAGCCTTGGTGTGGAGGAGAATGTTGACAGTAGTGGGAAGCTGAAGCTAGACATATTCAGACTAGAAAGTAAGGTGCAAACTTCTTCAAGTGGAGGGTCATTAAACACTGGAATCCCTAGAAAAGTGAGGGATTCCCCATTATCTGAAACCTTTAAATGAAAATGGGATGTCTTGCCAATAGTAATGATACTAACTTTTGTAAAGCACTTTGAGATCTACTGATGAAAAGCACCACCTAAGTGTTACTATTATATCGAAATGATGAGCTATAGTTCAAACTGAAGTGACTGGTTTTATCCTAGAGCCACTCAGTATGTTATGCGGGAGGATAGCTCGAATAATTATAATAGTGCCTTCCGGCCTTAAAACCTACAAATCTATGAAAGCAGCAACCTTCAACCCAGCCCTTACTTTGAAATGGAAATAAAAACCAGACACATGCTGTTGCTTAACAAACTATTATTTTTATTTTATTTTACTGATTTACCCAAGTAGGAACATGGAATTACAATTCAGAAAGAAACAGCATGTCAAGAACGTTGATTTGTAATTAACAATGATTTTTAATTAACAATTTTAAACAGTGTGGGGTTGCTCAGTTTCTTTTTTATTATTATTATTTTGATTACACTTTTCTTGATTTCGTTCGTAATGAAGGGGAAAAAACACAATTAGAGCAACAAAATACTTAGGTGCATAGAAATGTAAAGATGTATGCCTGGCAGGGAAGGACTTGCTACAGTGAAAGGAAATGTGTCGGCAGTGACTGACTCAGACACCTTTCTCTATTAGTAGGAATGTTGATTTTGGTTTTGAAGAACAGATACAGCAAAGCACAAGAAAGTAATTTCAAAAGACTAAAAATAGAACTCACCGAAAAGCTTGTAGAGAGGACAATCTTGTGTTTATGGGACTGAAACCAGGTCTCAGAAGATTAAGGTTTAATTCCTGGCTTTGCCACAGATTCCCTATGGGATCTTGGTAAGTCACTTCCCCTGGCCGTGTCTTAGTTCCCCATCTACAAAATAAGTGTATTCACACTCGCTTCCTTTTCCTGCCTTGTCTATTTACATTGTTCGCTTGTTGGGGCACGGGCTGTCTGACATTCTGTCTGTACTGCGCCTGAAACGCTGGGATACCGATCACTATTCAACTCTCATAGGTACTCCAGTAAATAAAAACAACAGCTCACCCGCCAATAGCAGCCTGGTGTACGGGTGTGGTAGCAGTGCAATTTTATAACAATATGTAAACAGAAAGAGTCTTATAATTTATTCTTGGTCTACACTTTAAGACAAAAGGAGGGTGTGGCATAGGACTACCATTCTCACTGCTCTCTCTATAAAGAAAATATACTACACGATACAGAAAGAGTGCTACACTGGCAAAACCAAGGCCAGCAAATTAGATTTTTTTAATTTTTTTAAGCTAGACCTTTTCAGTAGAGTCCAAAAAGTGTTGCCAATTCTCATGGTAACGTTGCAGGTTTCTTCTCTTAAGAAAAGTCCGTTTTTCTGTAACATGCGTGTTCCAGATTTTCTGGAACCAGTTATTGTTTCCTGCTGGGGTACAGAGTTCCGGTCAGCTGTTGGAACTGGTCTAGCCGACAGTAAAACAAGGTGAATGCTGAGGTTGTGCAAAGAGTATTTTGTTCTGTCAATTGAACATCAGCTGGGGCCATTTATACTTGTCAGACGCTGGAGAACCTGGTCTCTCTTCAGGACTCTGGACAGTGCTGGCCTTTTGCAGCCTTTATATATTCAGCATCATAAACAAATTCTTTAAGAGCAGCATACCTTCTCTGGGTTAAAACACACACCTAGCATTCTCTACAAAGAACTGAAAATGTCACATCAACACAAGTAAATACGAGCATTCCCAAGAGAATAAGACATTATTCTCTGTGTTCTGAGTAAACAAAACATGCTTAAATAAATGTACATGTATGGCAGGTGGAAACTTTGATTTATATTTGTCCCAAGGTGGCTGAAACACCAGGAGCTGATATTGGTGGATTGTCACATTGCCTTGTAAGCTAGGAGCTGTGAGCTTTCCATCCAAATCCATTCGGTAGGTTGCTCAAATCCCATTAAAGTTAACAGGAATTAGATATCCAAATCCCCTGTTGTATGCAGTGTTGTTGTAACTGTGTCGGTCTCAGGATACGTATTTAGCTGTGATTCTCTGAGTACGTTTCCCAGACGTGAAGAAGAGCTCTGTCTCTCTGACCAACAGATATTCCCTCACCCACCTTGTCTTATCCATATCCCCTCGGCAACTTTGATCATCCCATTCTGGATGTTTATGAGAAGCACTCAAACCCCAATAATCACCCAGCCTGGGCTGGACCATACAGAGGAATAACTCTTCTCACACTGCTTTGGCTCTCCGGCGTCTGTTCTCACGTGGAACTAGGAAGTCCAGAGGTATGCAACAGTGAAAAATACAAGGAGGCCATGGGCATGGGGATTACTCCAGTATTTCCAAGCCTGAAAAGGTTTAGTTTGGGATCACGTGGAGTCTGGAGTGAAGAGGGTTGGTCTTGATTTATCTGGAGTGGTTTGCCTATCCCGAATTATACATCCTCTCCCCATCCCCACCCCCTCTCATGAAAGCATTGATCTGTCCACAGTCACGTATCCTACCACATTAGTATTATGTACGGAAAAATTGCAAGTCTTTTTTTTTTAAATCACCTGACAATACATTTATTTTGATGGGCACCAGTGACTAATTATGCTCCCTTATACTTTCCTTAAAAATCATTTGTATTGATTTTCCTGCTGCCGGGATTGAAATCATCAGGGCTTTGCCTGATTATTATCTTAACCATAATCCATATTTTTAAAGATGTAAAAAACTCCAGAATTAGTGGAGAGACAAAAAGCAGATATGCCACCATTAAGGTTAATTGCACAAGCCCATTCAGTTATTCAATCTGGCATCAGAATAAAGCAAACAGTAAACCAGGAGACAGTTTGGTAATGAAGTGACTTTATCTCACAGGATTATACTTGTGGCTATGGCTTTAATTGTACAATCTAGAAGGATTTCTGACATAAACTGACTAATCTTGCATTATTGTAATGATTTGTAATCATAGCACTGGCTATGATTTACTGGCTTATTATACATTTGCATGTTATAATCAGCTAGAATAGGCAGCGCACGCCCTACAATTCATAACAACACTTAAAATTATACATCTTGCAATGAGCTTTGACAGCTGGCCCACCATAAACAGCTTGGAGGTTTGAAACCTGAAAAAATCTGAATTGTGCATCGTTTCAGCTCCTCGAGAAAATAAAGCTAATGAAATAAAACCGAACAACAGTGTGTAGATTGAACAAAACATCCAGGACTGAACTTTTGCTGTGATTAAGTGAGGACTAATAATCCCATACGGGAGCAAACAGACCAAGTGCTGTGTCTGCTAGCCCTCTGGCAAGGTAGCAAGTTACTAAACTGATGGCCCCGCTTCCGGAATGATCTTGAGATGTTCACATGTCAGGCTAGTAGAAGCCAGGAGACTCCCGGATGTAACAGAGTCAGGGCACATCTCCACTGGAGCTGGAAATATAATTTTGAGTTTGAGAAGACATACCCGGGCTAGCTCTGATTGAGAAAGCAGGGCAAAAATAGCAGGTTGCAAACCCCAAGCACGTACCTCTGGTCTCACAACGCAGTGGCTAGTCTGCTATTTTTACCATGCTAGCTTGATCAGAGCTCTTGCAGGTATGTCTCCTCGAGCGGGAAATTATACCTACAGCAGCAGTGTAGACATGTTAGTGTCATGTAATTAGCACCTCAAACTGCTGTCTGCAGGCACACGCCACAAGGGGCCTCAGAAACGGAGCGAGAACCTGGCCCATCATGGGAGGAAGTTGCCATCACAGAATGCAGCGTTCGCTGACAGCCTGAGGAGGAGACACAGACTAAACAAAGAAACTCAGTTCCATCTGCAGGAGAACAAAAGATCCAGACCCCTCTCTCACCCCACTTGTCAGTCAGTCAACAGGGGTAAGGCTTAGGGATTTCACTCTCTTTATGGCCCGATCCTGCAGACGCACACACAGGTAACTGTATCCAGGTGATCAGTCCCTTTGAGTTCATTTGGGCTACGCACCTGAGTAATGCTACCGACATGCTCAAGCATTTAAAGGATTGGCCCCTTAAAGAGTGAGACATTCTATTATGGCAAGTCAGGTGACATGATGGTATTTCCCCCCCACTCCCACCTTCTGGGCTACCGTTCTACCTCACTTTTAGGGCTTGATCGAAAGGCCGAGGCAGAACGGCCGTTCATTCCTGCAATGAGAGTGGGCTTGAGCCCTTAGGTAGCAGGTGCCCTCTCTGGATGGCAGGAGTGGCTGCCACAAGTATACTAATTAATGTATCAATACAGACCAGCAAGCCACCTATGACAAATCGTACCAACAGAGATCCTGTCCTGTGCAATGGGCATCCCTCATCGTCCCCAACTCTTGCCAGACACCACCTGGGTATCCCACATGGCAATGCATTGAGGGGCTCACCCGGGGCCCACTAATGGCGACAGAAGACAGACCACCAGTACTGATGGGCTTCGGATCGGGACCTCTGTTACAAGCCAATGGCTCAACCCTGTTCTCATTCAAGGCAAATGGGAGTCTTGCCCTTTATCCCAGACTCTTACACAAGCCTTTAAAAAAAGAATACAATAAACATGTCCCAAAGTATTTCTGTTGTTAAGCCTCATCTTTGAGACTCCAGGAACGCAGTTATTTAGAGTAAGCACATGTCTGAAAGCGGTACCTACACGGGTTTGCCTGGCACAGAAAGACACAAAGGGCACACAGCTTGCTTACTCCATTTTTCCAATACCTGCCAATACATGTACCCACAAAATTCAGCATCCTCCTACTGCAAAATTTACCCCAGTTACGGAGGAGATATGGGAACACTGGCAAAAAAAAGGCAGCTATGAACTTCACCCAGATTGAAAAAAGAACGTTCTCTCATCTCTCTAGCTCTCATTCCCTTCTGACTCTAACCTTGAGCTCAGCCACGTTCACTTAAATGTATTTGTATTTTAAATAAAAATAGAAGAGTAATTTCAAGCTTAATTATACGTAGGAAAGTCTGTAGTTTCTCTTCCAACAAATGCTAATAACTCTTCCAGGTCTGCAGCAGTAGTTTTTGTTTTTTTTAAAGCACACTGTTACCTGACAGGGCAAAGAAGGCTGTAGCAGCAACCCCAAGGTGCTCTTTAATTCTTTTATACTCCCCATACAGCCCATGGGAGGCTTACAATCAATCACAGGGGCATCTCAGCATGTGATGTCACAGCAGTACAAGCAGAGACGATTGACAGCAGTGGTGTCACTCATGTAGCTACAGCGATACCTCTCTATGTAAATTTGGATCCATTTATATACTAGTCAGTAATCCTAACAATTTTCCTTGTGGCATTGGAAGTGATGGAAGCCTATAGCCCTGGTGGGTGCTTTGAAATAAACGAACACATAGGACCCCCAAAAATGGATATTTGTTATCCCTTGTGTTACTTGTACTTAATGTCAGACTGTTTCTATACCTTGAATGGTAATAAGCAACAATAACGTTGTACCATTATAACTTTTTGTTGCAGTAGAAGATGGAGACCATACTCTAGATAATAGAGCTGGGACATCATTTTTTTCCAATCAAAAATGAGGTTTTGTTGCAAAAAAAAAATTTGGAGGGAAAAAAGTGTTTTCAACTAAGCTATTTGAGTTTTCATTGAAAGAAACCCCCAAACCAACAGATTTTTGGATTTCAGCATTTGAAACAAAAACCTTCAGTTTTCTGGGGGGAAAAGCCCACCCATTTTTCCACAGGGGGAGTAGGGGTTTCCGGGCTAGTCAGGGTGAGTAAGAAAAAAGTATTTGCGGGGGATAAAAAATATTTTTTTTTATTTGAATTGGAGTTGTTTTGATTTCATTATTTGAATTTATAATAAGTTTTTCTTTTTAAAAATAAACCTGTTTAAAATGAAATCTGAATTTATTACAAAATATGGCAAGGCCTAAACTTATTATAATTTAGTTGTAAATGTGAAATAAGTTTTGATAAGAGAAGTTTATGCATCCAAAACGTTTATGGTTGTTTTAATTAAATTCCAGTTATCATCCAATGCATCTTGATGCAAATGAGCAAAAAGTTATCTAGTAAATATTTTGACTACTTTCTAACATAATAAAATGTACAATCAATAAGAAAATGAAACTTAAGCTACATAATTGCTTAAATAAATGTATATAGTTTATAGTATACACTCCTAGGTAGCAGAAATAGGTACCAAATTGAGTCTAAAGGTTCTATTTAGTTGCAAATCAACATGTTTTAATGGTTACATCAACCAATGAGAATCCATCTTTCTTTAGGAAATAACTGAAGTACACATAGAAAAGTTGATAGAAATAAATGATTTAAATCAAGGCTTTCCACTTGGTGATTAAAATCATTACTTAAATCGCTGATTTAAATCAATCCGCCCTGTGACCAGTTCTGCAATATGAAGCCGAAGCAGAAAGTTTATTAGAGGCACTTAATGACAGGGATATCCCCCGCTTGATCAGTCACATCGCTGGAGTTTGCAGTTATTCAAAGACAGTCAACTGAAAACATCTCTCTCCCCAAGGGCTCACTCCTCTTACATGTGGGGGGAGGAGTTCAGAAACACTAAGCATTGAGCTAACTCCGCTCCCACTGACTGGAAGGGGAGCAGGGTTAGGCTAATGATCAGAGCTCCAGAAAATCCCACTTCTCACGGTTTCTATCCTCGCACCTTTTTTCAAAAGTTTATAATATTCCAGAACTTTCACCTTCCAGACTGAACTTTACAGGTTTGTCCCTGTCTGCAGTTGTCAGGGTTTTAAATCTGAGCAAAAAAAATAGTCCAGTTGTTTTTTGGTCATGATTCAAAGCTTGGTGAAGTCAGTGGAAGGACTCTGATGGACTTCAGTGGGCTTTGCATCAGAGCTTTTCAGAGCTAGTCAGCAAAAAAAAAAAAAAAAAAATCCACCAATTGCCTCCATTATAAAAAACGAAAAGTTACTGCAATCTTGAATTAGTTGTTAGCCACCATGCAGGTATCCAGAGTAAAAACACATACAAGCTAATGGAACAAGACCAGGACTATGTGTTTCTTAGCCATATAAATGGCTTATGTGGTTAAGTGATATACATGTTAGGTGGAATGACTGGTATGTGAAGAGATGGGTACATGCTTTAAATGGGCAACACAAACTATAAACTCTAATTCAGGTTTTAGAGACCTGCATTTTCTCATGTGAGTGCTGTAACTGTGGTGTTTAATCCAGCAAGATTTAATATTATTCAGGATCGCACAAACTATATTTATTTTTAGAATGTCATTACTAAAAAACGTTAGATTCAAAAATGCCTGAAGTTGTGCATGAGACAAAGAGAACACAACTCTCTTCAAAGATAAAGTCATTCGAAGCTCTTTGATTCCTGAATTTTAATTCCTGGATGCTGGAGAAAAACGAATGTGTTTCAGCATGATATGAAATTGTTTATTCAATGTGCCCGTACAGAGGAACCTAATTCTGACAACTAAACTTACTGAGATGCATCAAGTTCTTCTAGGATATCGGCTCAAGAAATGAATATATAGGGCTAGTAAAGAAAAAGATTTGTTTTCACATTACTATTAATAGTAATTTATTTTATAGCACCTCAGAGTATGCTCAGCACTTCACACACAGTTAACAAGTTACGATCCTTTCCCCAAGCTGCCAACAGACTAAGGCCTAAATCTACCAGGACTCACACATCTGCTTAACTTTACACACTGTGAACAGTCCCACTGAACTCAGCTATTCACAGACGTGATCCAATGTCCACTGAAAACACGGAAACCTTTACAGTTACTTCAACGAGCGTTGGCTCAGGCCCATAGTGCACGTCCATAAGTCTGGGCAAGATCAAGGCCTAAGGCACTACCCTACAAGCTGTTCTGCTTGGGTGACAGCCCATTGATTTCAATGAGGCCGCACAGCTTCAGAGGTCCACAAGCATGGGGAAGGATCGGGGCCTAATTTCAGGCCGCATGCAATTAGCTGCGATAACCAGATGGAAAGAAGGGGTTAGAGAGGAAGGTCATCAATAACATTATAAGGCTACATAGTGAGGAGTGCTCTGTAGCATGATATAGACACGATTATTTTTAAATAATGGCAAATAGACATTTATTGAATTTCTAAGGTAGCTAATTTCTTGTAGGCATCACAGAAGAAATGGGTCTTGAGGAGGGATTTTTAATGAGGAGAAAGTGGCTTTTTGAAAATCTCAGAATGAATAAGCTTGGCAGGGGGGCATCTCACACAAGGCAGGTGTATTTAGGTGGGGCAAAGATTCAGCCTGGGGGTATAACCACACACTGATTCTGATCTCAGGTACACCTCTGCAGCTGTAGACTTCGCACAGTTACTCTGACACGCACTGGTATATCATAGAATCGTAGGACTGGAAGGGACGTCGAGAGGTCATCTAGTCCAGTCCCCTGCACTCATGGCAGGACTAAGTAGTATCTAGAACATCCCAGACAGGTGTTTGTCTAACCTGCTCTTAAAAATCTCCAATGATGGAGATTCCACCAGCTCCCTAGCCAATTTAGTCCAGTGCTTAACTATCCTGACAGTTAGGAAGTTTTTCCTAATGTCCAACTTCAACCGCCCTTGCTGCAATTTAAGCCCATTGCTTCTTCTATCCTTGGAGGTTAAAGGGAACAATTTTTCTCCCTCCTCCTTGTAACAACCTTTGATGTACACCTCTACCTCGATACATGACCCGATAAAACACACATTCGGATATAAAGCAATAAAGCAGCGCCCTGGGGGGCGGGGCTCCGTGCTCCGGCGGATCAGCGCGTCAGCGTGTCTGGCTCCAACACGCTGCTCTGAGTGGCGTGTTAAGGGTGGGAGGCAGGCAGGAGGGCCAGCAGGGTGAGGAGGCGAATGGGGAGGTGAGCGGCAGGCAGGAGTGGGGTGAGGAGGCAGGCAGGCGGAAAGATGGCAAGCGGGAGAGCGGTGGTTGGGCGGACGTGGAGAGGCATGCCGGACAGACGGTGAGGAGACTAGCGGGGTGGCGGGCAGGCAGGCGGGTAGGAGGGTGAGGAGGTGAGCGGCGGCCAGGCAGGCGGGAGCGCTGGGCGGACAGTGAGGAGACTAGCGGGGAGGCGGGCGGCCGGCAGGTGGGTGGGTAGGTGGGGTGAGGAGGTGAGCGGTGGCCGGGCAGGCAGCAGAGCTGAGCAGACGGTGAGGAGTCTAGCGGGGAGGCAGGTGGCGGGCAAGCGGGCGGATAGGTGGGGTGAGGAGACGAGCGGCGGGTGGGAGCACTGGGCAGACGGTGAGGAGACTAGCTGGGAGGCTGATTTGTCCTGGGCCCCGCACCCCTCTAGGGATGGCTCTGACATGCTGCTCTGGGGGGGAGGGGGGGGGGGAGTTGGGGTGGTGGTCAGGGGCCCAGGAGCCTTCCCTACCCGATATAACGTGGTTTCATCTATAACGCGGTAAGAGTTTTTGGTTCCCAAGGACCGTGTTATATCGGGGTAGAAGTGTATTTGAATAAATGCCCCCTCTCAGTCTTCTCTTCTCCAGACTGAACAAATTTTTTCCATCTTCCCTCACAGGTCATGTTTTCTAGACCTTTAATCATATTTGTTGCTCTTCTCTGGACTTTCTCCAGTTTGTTCACATCTTTCCTGAAAAGTGGTGGCCAGAACTGGACGCAATACTCCAGCTAAGGCTGTCTCAATGCAGAGTAGAACAGAAGAATTACTTCTCGTGTCTTGCTTACAAACACTCCTAATACATCCGAGAATGATATTTGCTTTTTTGCAACCGTGTTACAAGATCCCTTTCCACAGTACTCCTTTCTAGGCAGCCATTTCTCATTTTGTATGTGTGCAACTACACCTCTACCTCGATATAACGCTGTCCTTGGGAGCCAAAAAATCTTATCGCGTTATGGGTGAAACCGCGTTATACTGAACTTGCTTTGATCCACTGGAGTGCACAGCCCCGCCCCCACAGAGCACTGCTTTACCGCATTATATCCGAATTCATGTTATATCGGGTCGCGTTATATCGAGGTAGCGGTGTTGTTGTTCCTTCCTAAGTGCACTACTTGCATTTGTCCTTACTAAATTCCATCCTATTTACTTCAGACCATTTCTCCAGTTTGTCCAGTTCATTTTGAATTTTAATCCTATTCTCCAAAGCACTTGCAATCCTTCTCTGCTCGGTATCATCAGCAAACTTTATAAGTGTACTCTCTATGCCATTATCTAAATCATTGATGCAGATATTGAACAGAACCAGACTCAGGACTGATCCCTGCAGGACCCCAATCAATATGCCCTTCCAGCTTGACTGCAAACCACTGATAACTACTCTTTGGGAACAGGTTTCCAGCCAATTGTGCACCCATCTTATAGTAGCTCCATCTAGGTTGTATTTCCCTAATTTGTTTATGAGATGGTCACGTGAGACAGTATCAAAAGTCTTACTAAACATTAATAAGTTTACTAATGGTCAACATGCTCAAGATATACCACATCTACCACTTCCCCCCATCCCCAAGGCTTGTTACCTTGCCAAAGAACGCTATCAGGTTGATTTTACAGGAAGGCCTGTGAGACAAACGCAGGCATATAAGCTGAAGCAACGTCATTGACTTCAATAGAGTTGTGCCCACTTACGTTAGGGCTGAATTTTAACAAACGGGAAATGATGGTTTATTTATGTATATAATTTATTATTTGTCCAAATTCAGTCCTCGTGTAAGGGGGCACAACTCTGTTAAAGTCAATGACGTTGCTTCAGCTTAGACACCAGTGGCTACATGTGACCCTCAGGTATATCACTGCATGTCAGAGTAACTCCACTCAAGTTTACAATTAGAGAGATGTAAGTGAGATCAGAATCAGTGTGTAAGGTAGTACACATAGTATATAAAGCTACTATCATTTGTTTATATCACACACACACACACACAATGGGCCCAGCAGTTTATTTAAATGATCACAATGGTGTCGCATAACAAACATGTGATTGTTTGTCATCATTACCATGCAATACAAGATTGCAAACTTTGTTGCAAAAAGATAGCTCTGGACCTATGTAGACCAAGCACATTGGTCCCTTAAAAAAGGTGATGCCAAAAAGAAAATGATGCTACCATGGGACCATGGCCATTAGGCAAGAGAATGGGGTGACAGAAGTTGGCTATATGATCTCTTCCATCTCTAAGTAAGGCACCAGGACCCAGTGCTGGAAACACTTATATACAAGTCTAACTTACCTCATATGTGTAGCCCATCAATGGAACCAATCATGTGTGTAAAGTTAAGCGAGTAAGTATGTAAAAGATCAGGGCTATAGTTCCCAAAGGATACAACATGTAATCTTGTGAAAATGGTAGGTCATATTTTGTCCCTATTAAACTTGACATCATCCCTTAAAATATTCCTTTTAAATTATTAAAATGTTGCTTCAGATTGCCTCAATTTTCCTCCAAAGATGTGTGCAACTTATCATATTTGTTCCCCTGGTAGCATAATTCTTTTTGCATTCCTAGCCAAATTAAGGGCGGCGAAGTGCTAATGTATATTTTTAACCTACTTCAGTATTATTTTCATCTCTATTAGACTCCCCACTGCTAGTATGAATTCTAGCCTCGTCCTTTTAGTGTCTCTCTCTCTTCTGCCTTCACCATTGTTCACAACTTAACAGCCGCATTCACTGGAAACAAACACAGGTTTCCAACTGTGGTGCCCTAAATATGCCAGTTACAATCAAAGCTACATGACATGGCTCAATGGTGCCCAAATCCTCCTTGTTCTGCCATCCCTCTTTTTTTTAAAAATTATTATTATTTCTACCCCAAAATCAGTCAACAGTGCAGAGATTTCAATGCAAAATCTCAGGCTAAGTCAGAACGAGAGAGAGCAACTCTAATATATTCATGAACCATGCTGACTAATCTAACCCTTAGTTATTTTTAACTTCAAAAGACACACACATAAGGGAAGCTCTCTCAGAAGAACGAACCAGAAACACTGCTCAACAAAAACCAAGCACTCCCCCCCACACACCCAAACAACAGACATCTGTAAGGTCAGCTCTGCTGAATTTCCCCACTGACATATGCTTTTTGCCCTTGTTTGCTTTCATCGGCGGGGCAACTGTTTTCTCCCTTTCAGAACAAATGTAATTAATTAGTCAACTCTCTAGTATCTGCTGCAATGAATAAACAATTATGAGCAAACCCAGTATCCTCAACATCTCCACAAGACAAGGTTCCTTAGTGCATGTTTGTTTTCCTCTCTCAGCTTAAAAAAAACCCAGAACATGTAGCGGTGCAGTGAGCCCCAGCAAACAGCCAAGTCTCGAAGGACCACCGAGGGTTTCCTGCTGCATGTTGCAGGAAGTTCAGAGAAATCAACAGGGAACAAAAAAGACTGGTTATACAAAAGTACAGCAGGTGTGTCATGCTCTAATTTGGAAAAAAATAAAAATAAAGGTCCTAAGAGGTGTTTGCAAGGAAGTTTAAAAAAAAACCCACAAGAGGGAAAGTTCTAAAAACACTAACCCAACTGATTGTAACTACCGAAACAAAAATATCACACGTAATTGCTGAACAAACAGAGCCGACTAAACCCGAGTGTTTACTTTAAAAGGCAATTGTTGCAATTAGCCGGATGTAATTACAAGCACATGCATTTCTGTACGGCCAAATCAAACAAGATGTAAAGTATGTGTCTGCAGGGAGTTCTGGGTGGGATGTACCCAGACCTAAGAGCCTTGCAGGGTGTCCTACCCAGATTCTGCCCTTCTCTAGGAAATAAAAAGAAAAGCAGAAATAAGGCTGCTTAGTATAGAAATCCTGTCTGGATCTGGTATAAATATTTCTCTTACACCATTTCCCATTGTTTCGATGTCTGTGACTTTGATATGTGATAAAAGGGGATGTTTAGTAAAAGCAAGTGCAGTTGCTGCATGTCAGGCTTAATCACTGTCACAGCCACATCTACATAAATTCCTAATGTGGCCCGCTTTATTGAAATCTACGAAGTACTCTAGGAAATGCACCAGGAGGGGTATAAAGTGCAAGCATGCTAGACGTGCCCCATTTTTAATAAAGAAAGCCCAGCCACGTATGTTGGGGTTTTTTTGTTTATCTGGACATCTTTTAGTTCGTGATCACAACTATGTGCATAAATTCTGCTCTGAGGTGAATCTAGGGTAATTCAGTGAAGTGAAACCAGATTTACAGCAACTGAGAGCTGAAGGCACAATTCTCCCCTCTGCCAGTAGTGACAACAGGATCAAAACCTTGCCCAGGTGCTGCATAAAGGGGCACCTCAGGCATCATCAACCCTTTAAGACCACTTAGGACAGAAGAATCCCAGTCACTGTTACAGACTAGGGACCGAATGGCTAGGCAGCCATGCTGCAGAAAAGGACCTAGGGGTTACAGTGGACGAGAAGCTGGATATGAGTCGACAGTGTGCCCTTGTTGCCAAGAAGGCTAACGGCATTCTGGGCTGTATAAGTAGGAGCATTGCCAGCAGATTGAGGGACATCATCATTCCCCTCTATTCAACATTGGTGAGGCCTCTTCTGGAGTACTGTGTCCAGTTTTGGGCCCCACACTACAAGAGGGATGTGGAAAAATTGGAAAGAGTCCAGCAGAGGGCAACAAAAATAATTAGGGGGCTGGGGCACATGATTTCTGAGGAGAGGCTGAGGGAACTGGGATTGTTTAGTCTGCAGAAGAGAAGAATGAGGGGGGATTTGATAGCTACTTTCAACTACCTGAAAGGGGGTTCCAAAGAGGATGGATCTAGACTGTTCTCAGTTATTAGCAGATGACAGAACAAGGATTAATGGTCTCAAGTTGCAGTGGGGGAGGTTTAGGTTGGATATTAGGAAAAACTTTTTCAAATAGGAGGATGGTGAAGCACTGGAATGGGTTACCTAGGGAGGTGGTGGACTCTCCTTCCTTAGAGGTTCTTAAGGTCAGGCTTGACAAAGCCCTGGCTGGGATGATTTAGTTGGGAATTGGTCCTGCTTTGAGCAGGGGGTTGGACTAGATGACCTCCTGAGGTCCCTTCCAACCCTGATATTCTATGATTCTTTAACTCATACTCTGCAGATGGCCCCCTGGGATCCTGATCCAGAGTTCAGCAGATGGCAGGTCGTGGATGGGTACTTCCTGTGCTTTACCCCTCCACAACCTTTGGGAGGATTTTAACAGATACAGGCATGGGAAATGCTCTGCACAGGCCCTGTGCTCTGTCAAAGAGGGGGCTCCAGGGATAATGGACAGCGGGAGAGCCATGCTACCAGGAACCAGGAGCAGAGCAGGGAAACCAGGGGGAGAATATATCACCATACATAGCAGGAAGGATAGTCCAGGGGATAGGGCATTGGATTATGAGTCTGGAGACATGGGTCCAATTCCCAGCTCTGCCACAGACTGCCTAAGTAGCCTTGGGTAAGTCGCAATCTACTCTGGGCCTCATTTCCCACCTGTAAAATGGAGATAAAACTTCCTTACCTTCCAGGGTGTTCAGAGAATAAAATCCATCCATGACTGCCAGGTGCCCAGTGATATGACCCAGGTAGGGTTGCTACCCATCCAGATTTTACCAAGACAGTCCAGTTTTTGGCTTCTGTGTCTGGGTACCATAGGTAAGTACCTAAATAGACTGGGCCACTGGACACACAGCTCTAACCTACAGTGCTTTCCCCAAGAACCACAAAGCCAATGGGCCAGAACCTGAGCGGATGTAAATTGGCATAGCTTTAATGAAGTTCCACTGATTGACACCAGCTGTGGGTCTGACCCACTGTAATTAATTAAGAAACGGCAAAAATGGCTTATTTGTAGCTGGAGACATAGCTGTGGGCAGGGCATGCACAGCTCTGAGCCCTGGCTCCAGGTTGGATTGGATTGCCCCTCCACCTTCATAGATTTCATTTCTCAAGCTGCATGCAGGTGGAGTGGTTTTCACCAATGGCGCTACTCTGCAGTTCACTGGTGACAGTTCACTGGTGACAGTGAACTCAGGGGCAGACTGAATTAAGGCCAAGCAGGAATTTTCTTCCTGTATATTTGGAAACAGCTTAGCAAAACTGAGGCTGCTACCACAATAGAAATAATAAGTTATCATCGTTTGCAGTAACAGGATGTAGACAAAATTATTGCCCATACTGGCCACCCCATGGAACCCAATGGATTTCAAAACATGAAAATTACCATGTGTCATTCTCAGGATAACTTAATATTTTGCTAAACCACCCTAAACTTATTCATCTTTGTACTGTAGACAAGTGTGGAGAATTTTAATCTGAGTCTAATTCTGTCCTGAAAATCATAAGTGTTCATAAAAATCATGTGTCCAGTCCAAATATCATGAAATCAACTTAAATATCATGGCGGGGGGAGGGGGTTTAAACTAATAAATTTAGGTCCCATTTTTATTTGCCTTCTGGTATCTGAGCTGGCTTTTAGGGTTAACCATTCACTTAACATTCCCAAGCTTTCCTATGCAACCATGAGGACTAGAAGCTTATTTTTGTAGGAAAGATGAGATTCTCATGCAATCGCTTGATTCTAATAGCTGTAGCTTTAACAAAATACTAAATTTCAAAATCATGAGAACTGGCAAAACTGCCTGAGTTACTGAAAGGAGGAGTTTCAGGAGGATATATTATCATAATAGTAACTGCAGTATCCCTGCAACAGTGATATAATAAATGTAGCCATAAAATTCTTGAAGTGAATAGAAGCTGAAGGGTGGTATTAGATAGGAGGATAAATATGATGCAAAGGGGTTATTCCAGTACATATACTATATCCAGACACAGTTCTCACTGACAGGAAGTGTTGCATGCAGAAAGGTTTCTCCTTTGCTTCCTGCAAAGATGTGTATGTGTCCATACCCTGAACCTTCCCCTCAAAGGATGTCCTGAGAACAACAAATTTGTTTTGAGAAACCTGGCTTCCCAAGGAATAGCCCACCTTCCTCGGATCTTATTTTAAAATGAAAGCTCCCCACTTCCAAATCTGTATGCCAAGCTGAGAGTTATTTTAAATATTTACACCAGACTGATCTTTAAAAGAAATACTACATAAACGAGAAGAGTGGAGCTTTGCTGATTTTAGAGGTGATAAATGGGTTGGGGACGTAGATCAGAAAGATACTTCTCGCCACTTGAAAAATACTGCCAATATATTAGGCCAAACGGACAACTGGGCTAATTGGACCTCATGAATTTTTATGAAGCCCCATGAAAACGAAGGAAATTTAGGGACTTCTGGCAATTCAAAAACCAATTCTGACTGCCTGATTCACTTTTTATTGATTTGGGCAAGCTAATTTAAGAAACAAATCCTTCTCTATTGACTCAATTACAAGTTGATTTGGTATTCATGGGTCTAGCTGATGATTTTAAAGCAAGGGAGGTAGTTGGAGAGTAAATCTGTAAATATATAAAGCTTCTCTGGGTAATGGAAAAAGAAAGCATATGCTTAGAGCAGTTAGCGTCTTCCCTGCTCCGGATTGCACATGCACATACAAATCTATGGGACATTCGGGCTGTTATGATTTCTGCACTCATGTCTGTAATAGTGTTTTAGTATTGCTGAAAATACAATACTGCTTTCTTATGCTGGGGAAAAAAAATACTAGAAAGGCTTGGCACCATAGAAAATAATATTTCATCCAGTACCTAAAAAATCTTCTAGTTAGCAGGACATTCTCCACTCAGATCTTCACAGCTGATCTTAACTCCATATGTTGTTCTGCTGGCATGTGATCATTAAGATGCCCACACATGTAATAATAATACCTAGCTCTTATATAGCACTTTTCATCTGTCTGTCTATCTCCAAGCAATCCACAAAGGAGGTCAGTATCATTATCCCCACGTACGGAGAGCACATTACGACAGTCAAAATCCTCCATGCACATCTCAAAAGGGCAACTCTGCCTTTAGAGTCTGATCCAATTTCCATTAACATCAATGGAAAGAACTGAATCAGGCCCCTAGTGCAATTCAGGAGAAACGCTCCGTTCTCTACAAGCGCTTACATGTCTGAAGTCAAAGACAACTACAGTCAGCTTTTGGTGATCAGTGACTGCTGGCGTACAACCAATCCAAATTAGGCCTCTGTTTCCATATATATATAAAAATTATTGTCATTTGCATGACAATCAGTAGCCAATCAAAATTCAATTCCAAGATGACATTGCAGTCATTTACAGCTGCTGACTGTCTACAACTCCAGGGATGGTATTTCAGAACCCTCTCCTGATTAAAGACTCCTATCAGTCCCACTCAGCAACGCGTGCGGGAGCTGGGGATTCACAGCAACTCACAGGAATGTTCAGCTCCTTGCAGGATTAAGCCCCACATTGTTTCATCAAAATTCTCTGTGCAATCGCAGTATCAACCCCATCCATACAAGGCAAAACCACAACAAAGAACAACCCCTGGGGATGATGGGTCTCTTAGAATCACAAAAAAGCCCTTACTTGCATTCCTCACTCTCATGGGTGAGCCCATTGTTTTCACTATGGCTACTCACAAGATGCAAATAAGGCCAAATATAAATAAAGATATTACAGTGTTGCCAACGCTTGGAATTTTATCACATGACTGTTTGGAGTTTGTTTGTTTTTTGAAGTGCCAGCTCCTGGAATCATGGGAGACCCTCAGCTTTCATTTAAAACAAAGAGTAAATTTCTACCCCACCACAATTGCAGAGAAAAGCATGTAAACATGTCCCAAGTGCATCCCAATGGCTCTACAAAGAGAAGGAAAAAGAGTTTATCACTTTTAAAAAATGTTGTGATTTGGGGCGGGAGGGTCTGACTCATGATGTTTGAACACGTGGGGCTGGCAATGCTGCAGAAATAAATCAATCCCTGACCATGCAGCTCCATTTTTTTCCAGTCACAGCTTGTTGTTTTGTTTTGTTTTTTTTCCCCTCCTACTGCCAACAATTCCCTCAGGGGAATTTTCAACACAGAAATCTACATTCAAAATGGAAACTATTAGTGCTGCTCTTGGCTTGAGAAAGCAAACGTCTGAGACTTACCCCATTTTTCGGGTAGGCTATCCATCCCAGATCCCCCAGGACTGTGCGTGAGTCCAGTAAAGTCACTAAACAGAAACGAGAAGAAGAAAGCCTTAATGAGGCTGCATGGATACAAGCGTCAGTAAACACATGAGACTTGGCTGGCCCTGGTAAGGGCACTTGGCAATTAACAGAAAGGGAATCTGATTGCTGTTAAAATAAGATACAATCAAGACAAGTTATTGCAATGTTTAGAATAGAATCCTGCAGGCATTTAAGCAGATGCCTAACGTTACTCAGGTAAGCAGTTCAATTACTTGTATTACCATAGCACCTGGGAGTGCCAGCTGTGGGCCAAGATCCTGTGGTGCTAGACGCTGTACAAACCCAGACATGTCCGTGTAACTCTTTGCAAGATTGGGGCTTCAGATTAAGTTCTTTGGGGCACGAGTCAGTCTTTTTTATGACATGCGTACAATCCCTAGCATCCCTTGATGCCCAAATGGGATTACGGCAGTATAAAGAATAAACAACCAGTAATTTATAAATGGAACAAAGAGTGCAAAATTATTCTGTTAATATAAAGTTGCAGTTCACTTTAAAAATTAATGAGCGGGCCCCTTTTATTATTTTGTAAAAATGGTGGTGGGCAGGAAGCAGTCCTTACACAACGCTGTCGGAAAAAGTTCCAGCCTGTTTCTTCACTAAAGACTGTACATCTCTGGAGTAAATTGCAGGCTGCTTGACTGTGGCTAAATTCACTGAATTTTGCCCTGGCAAGCCACACAAGCAATTAAAAAAACAATTTACATTAAACAGCAATAAACTATTCCCAAGCTTATAACATTTTTTCATGGATTCCCTAAAATCTGTAGTCCAAATAGGGAGTGTAATTAAAAAATAAATCTACACACACTTAGCCAAGCTAAGAAAAATTGCAGCAGCTCTTGGTGCTGTCTCTGTAGTTAAGAGTCTGTTGTGCTTTGCATTATTAGCTCTGTTTTTAGAGCTGTAAAACTGTCGGATACAAATGGTCTCGGGACTGAAACTTGTCATACAAAGTTGCAGACAAAGAGGAAACTTCTCTTCCATGAACAGATGTCCTTTTCACAATAGATTTTATATTTATGCCACCCAACCTCACTTTCCTCATTCAAATCCCTCCTCAAAGCCACTTCTTTCCATCAGCCTTTCATTTCTGACCACCACACTGATTATAAAAATAAACTCAGACCACAATTTTCAAAACTGGGTACCTAAAATTAGGATCCTAAGTCATTGGTTAGGAATTTAAATAAACAAGGCTGATTTTCAAAAGGTACTAAGCACTCAAATAAACCTCTTGTAGACAATGGGAACAGCTGTGCTCTCAGCACCCTTTGAAAATTACGCAACTCATTTGGAGTCTAAACATTCACTCTGAAGGGGAACTAACACGATGTGTATGTAACATTAAGCATGTCATAATATGCTACATTATCTCCATAGCTCTCCCATCAATCCATTGTGCTTTCTGTCTGCACACAGATAATCAAGTGGACCAATGAAAACTCTTGACATGTGTATAGCCCCCCACATACACACACTCAATTCAGCCAATTGGACTGCAGTATGCAAATTAATGCGAGCGGAATACTGAGGATTGGTTGAATACCTTTGACGTCACAATGCCACTACTTGCAAATGACCTGATCAGCTGTACTTGGCTGGTCAGTAATTACAATTGTTTACATCCTATCATTAATCATTTGTTTTCATTAGAACCTAGTTTTTCAAATATGCCCATTATTCACAGATCAGTCAATGAGATTTACATTTATGGGAAGCTTGAAGGTTTAGTAACAAGCCATTTGTTAACTAGAAGGATGCGAAAAAGATTAGATTAAAATAAAAAGCAATTTTTTTAAAAAAATCTCAGAGGAGACTGTTTTAAATTACTGACATACAGATTTAACTGAAACAAATCCTCAGCAAATTCAGTCTTTGCTCATAGATTATGTGCTGTAAACTGTAAACTGGGGGGGGGGGGGGGGGCGGCTATGGCTTTTTTAAAACAAGGAGCTTAAATTCCCCTACTTGAAGTGAAAAAAATGACCCCAACCTTAACTCTGGAGCCACAGTCAGTACCTATAAACTAGCCACTTAGCTAGAGATTCATACAGTGTTCATCACCATGGTACCTGGGTGCCTTCTCACAAGAGCAGGCACCTAGATTGTGTCTAAGCTAATACATTTCCATGAGAGTGTAGCAAGAATTCTCTAGCCCCTTTCAGCAGCTCAGCTGCTGGGTAGTTGGGTTGCTTCCAGGTTTATTCCTTCCGGTTAAACAAAGGCAAAATTGGGACTTTGCTATGCTGCCAGTCTGGAGCGCCATAAGACCAGGAATGACTTCCTGGAGGATGCTGGGGGTATAGTCAGGATCCAGCCCTCCCTCGGCTGCCTGTTTAACCAACCAAATGATTTAACCAGGGCCGGCTCCAGGCACCAGGCACCCAAGCACATGCTTGGGGCGGCACCTGGTAAGGGATGGCGGGGGGAGCGCGGTGCGGCATTCCGCGGGGCGGGCTCCGGTTGCGCGGGGCTCGGCGAGGGGGCGGCGAGGGTGCGGCGCTGGAAGGGGGTTCCGGTGGAGGCGGGCTCCGGCAGCGCAGCGCGGGGCTCGGCGCTCGGGGGGGTTCCGGCACGGGCACGGCACTGGAGGGGGGGTTCCGGCGGTGCTTGGCAGGGGGCAGGGGCGGGCTCCCGCGGCGTGGCGCTTGGCCGGGGGGGGGGGGCGTCGCGGGGCTCGGCACTCGGGGGGTGGGCTCCGGCGTGCGGCGCGCGGCGGGAGGGCGGCGCTCTGGGGGGGTTCCGGCAGCACTCGGCTGGGGGGAGGGAGGTGCGGCGCTCGGTGGGGGGGCTGGGGGCGGTGCTTTTTTTTGCT